>NC_141555.1:10346142-10653642 GCF_021556685.1 Rattus norvegicus
ACCATTCTGGAAATCAGTCTGGAGGTTCCTCAGAAAATGGGACATTGAACTGCCTGAGGATCCAGCTATACCTCTCTTGGGCATATACCCAAAAAATGCCTCAACATATAAAAGACACACGTGCTCCACTATGTTTATCGCAGCCTTATTTATAATAGCCAGAAACTGGAAAGAACCCAGATGCCCTTCAACAGAGGAATGGATACAGAAAATGTTGTACATCTACACAATGGAATATTACTCAGCTATCAAAAACAACGAGTTTATGAAATTCGTAGGCAAATGGTTGGAACTGGAAAATATCATCCTGAGTGAGCTAACCGAATCACAGAAAGACATACATGGTATGAACTCATTCATAAGTGGCTATTAGCCCAAATGCTTGAATTACCCTAGATGCCTAGAACAAATGAAACTCAAGACGGATGATCAAAGTGTGAATGTTTCACTCCTTCTTTAAATGAGGAAAAAGAATACCCTTGGCAGGGAAGAGAGAGGCAAAGATTAAAACAGAGACTGAAGGAACACCCATTCAGAGCCTGCCCCACATGTGGCCCATACATATACAGCCACCCAATTAGACAAGATGGATGAAGCAAAGAAGTGCAGACCAACAGGAGCCGGATGTAGATTGCTTCTGAGAGACACAGCCAGAATACAGCAAATACAGAGGCGAATGCCAGCAGCAAACCACTGAACTGAGAATAGGACCCCCGTTGAAGGAATCAGAGAAAGAACTGGAAGAGCTTGAAGTGGCTCGAGACCCCATATGTACAACAATGCCAAGCAACCAGAGCTTCCAGGGACTAAGCCACTACCTAAAGACTATACATGGACTGACCCTGGACTCTGACCTCATAGGTAGCAATGAATATCCTAGTAAGAGCACCAGTGGAATGGGAAGCCCTGGGTCCTCCTATGACTGAACCCCAAGTGAACTAGACTGTGGGGGTAGGGCGGCAATGGAGGAGGGTTGGGAGGGGAACACCCATAAGGAA
The DNA here is from genome assembly GCF_021556685.1 of Rattus norvegicus. Taxonomy (NCBI): domain Eukaryota; kingdom Metazoa; phylum Chordata; class Mammalia; order Rodentia; family Muridae; genus Rattus; species Rattus norvegicus. The sequence continues at coordinate 10,347,141 of NC_141555.1, forward strand.
GGGGAGGGGAGAGGGGGATGTTTGCCAGGAAACTGGGAAAGGGAATAACACACGAAATGTATATAAGAAATACTCAAGTTAATAAAAAAAAAGAAATATAAACTAATGCAATGATTTATAATACTACTAATAAAGGAGTGGTATTTTCCATACATTATTTTACTGCACAGTTTACCTTGGAAAATTTATTGTTGCCTACATGCATATTTCTTCCTACAGTACCTGATAACTTGTTTCTCTGAGGAGTGTAGCCTTAGATCTTCCTCTTCATTCAAAGAATGCATAACACTTAAATCCTTTGTCCAAACAAAGGTAATTGTAGATAAGTCTGGAAAAGGCAGGAGGAATTTGTACAATCTACTTGGGGGTCCTCACAAGAATTATTTCCAAGCAAAGCTTGTAAGGCAAACAGTTTGTGTTCAATCAACTTACCAGTATTGAAAGCATCCCAGGACTTCTGGCCAGGCAACTGCATACGATGTCAAGAGACATTTAGAATTTCAATATATGTGACTAGAGAAAATACTTTCCATTGGTTATCATACTCAATATTTCAAAAATATCATCACGGAATGAATATTAAAGATTTAGTAGAAGAAAAAATAGTGAGTGAGACATCAAGGCAGAAGCGTCACAATAACACCAGAAACTCACATGGAATTCTAATATCAATCCCATGCATTGTATGCTCTATTCAAATCCTATCACATGTGTATTCCCTAACACAGTCCACCAATGATTTTCTAGTCCCTCCAGTTTCTGAGAAGCAAGGGTCTGGATCAGCCTTTCCCATTCGGTTATGAGGTTCCAAGGCACATCACTGCACCAAAGCTGGTGTAAGAAGCGCTTGACAGCACAGTCTCTGAAGCACTCTTTGCCCTTTCCATTCATGCTGCTTCAGGAATCACTTGTCATGACCCCTGACAGTGTGCACAAAACAGGTAGCACTCCGGACTCAAAGGAAGAGAGTCGTCATGGTTTCTCCTCATTCAGAAAGCTTGGATGATCGCCCGGCTACTACAAGCAGAACTGGCAAGTGACGCATCTCCTGGCTGGGCCGTCCAGACCTCATGACTGCCCCGTGCAGACCTCGAGAATGCCCTGTGCAGAACTCGCGACTGTCCCATTCAGACCTCACAACTGCCCCGTGAAGAACTCGAGACTGCCCCATGCAGACCTCCCTACTGCCTCTTGAAAACTCAAGGACAGACCCTCTCGAGCTTTGGTTGTTTCCTGAGATCAAGGTCACTCGAGATTTCCCTGCTTTGCCTTCCGGACTTGTCCACAGTTCTCGGGAGACAGAGAAATACTCAAAGGGTACAGCTCAAGTGATGCTCACCATGACTCACCACTGCCAAGGACTTTCACTGTCCCTTTCACGTGGTAGTGTTTAGAGAGGACAGAGAGCCTCTTCCCAGACTTTACCCTCTGACAATGCACCAACGATTTCCCAGCCTCCATGGACTGGGAACACCTTCAGAGTCCCCCAAGATGATTATAACACCGGAATGCAACAGGGGAATCAGTTGAAGTTTTCCAAGCCCCCACAGACTGGAAGCCCATTCAGTGTCCCCCAATCGGAATATAACGCCGGATTCTAATGAGGGAAGAACTTGAAGGGTTCCTAGCCTCTGCTGCCTGAGAACGCCTTCAGTGTCCGCCAGCCCGATTATAACATCCTACCCCAACGGGGGAAGCACTTGAACAGCAGAGACCTGAGCGACTTTCACTTCCGGGACTACTTACACCGACTCGGCACACGTTCAGATGTTCAAAAACCTATGAAGACCAGAGATTCAAAAAACGTGATGCTCGTGTTACCGAAATGCTTCAGAAACCCAAAGGTCATATAAAGGCTTCAGTAAATAAGAGGACCCTAGACCCCAGAAGGGAAATGACAGAGAAGAAGAAATGGACAGTTCTACTTCCTCTGAGGTTTCCTGAGGGCATGAGTAATCCACTGACCAAGGATAGGAGATTACTGAGTAACCCGTTCGCATAATATATATGCTGCATGTATATAGTACGTGTATAGTATGTATGTGTTTAATATGTGTGTATATATGTAGTATGTATGTATGTATGTATGTATGTATGTATGCACACCCATGTGCAGTGACCAATGGAGATAAGAAGAGGGCATCAGACTCCCTAGAGTTCGGGACCATCTGTTATAGTTTCTGGGAACTGAACCTGGGTCCTCTGAGAGGAAAGCAAACCATCTTAACTGACATTATTTCAGTTTCCCATAATTTGTGAAACATCTTACCATCAATAGTGTCTTGTTCTATGCAGTTTTCGTTTCTTAGTGCAATGGTGTCCTTTCACTCATACTGGGTTTTGACAGTCCGTTGAACATGTAAGAGCGGCATGGCAGAAGGATAGAGTGGGGGGCATTCTCTGATGCAAAGAGGGACATTGCAATAACAGCCTCAGTTACTGTCTCTGCGGGCCTGCAGTCTGCAGCATGTGCCCCCTACGAAGCCAACAGCTTTCCGTGTGGCCAGAGCTAACAGCCCTTGCAGCCTCCTCTAGGTCCTACTCTGTACATCCACAGGGGATCATCCTCAGTTATCACTGAAGGGAATTCCATGATAAAAATTCTCCAGTGATTACTAGAACCTCAGGCTAAAGCCCAAACTCCTGGTTGGGAAATATATCCAGCTCCAAAGTCCCCCACAGCCTGACATCGGGTCCCATCCATCCTGCCTGCCATTCTGCCCACTAACGCTTCTATTTTGATAGGGTTGATGATCATATTGGATTAGGGGCCCAGCACACTCCAGTGTGGCCTTCATTATAACCATTTACATCTGAAATGACTCTACTTCCAATGGATATCACAGCCTGAGCAGCCAGGAGTTAGGATGAATAGAGAGGCTGGTGCATAAGCCAGACACTCACCCTGTCTTGGATATTTACTTACTTTATTAAATGATTAAAAAAGGTATACAAATTTAGAGAAGTTCGCACCCGAAGAATGGATTAGCACTTCCAGATCTATAATTCCTTCGGTTGATCTCTATAAGCACCTATTAACTGCAGGGACCCATATAAGCCAGAATTGATTCCCTGTTTCCACTCTAGATAAGGCACAGGTAATCCATCGAAAACTGCTAAGCTTAGACTTTAGGAAACCTGTTGGAGACATCAGTTCAGGAAGCCAGATGCACTGGTCAAGACTTTCGAGATGGGGCTACACAGAGATGGCAGATTTGGAAAGACGACAATGTTGAAGACATGATGCCTTTCTTGCTAAGGAATTGGAGACCTGCCCTTCAGAGAAGATTGCTTCAAAGAATGAAGTCTTCAAGTACCTCTCCTTGAAACAAGTGCTTGTTCTTATGGGGGTTGGGGGGGGCAGCTGCATTTCAACCTCAGCCACTGGAGAATCTAAGGGTCCAGAACTTCACAAGCAAGCTCAGGGTGGGATGACTTAGGTAGAGAACCACGAGCTTCCTCACTTCAACTAGAACAACGAATGATGCTCTGCTCTGTCTCCCTGCCTTGGAAAGACATCTTCATCCCTGTTGTTCATGCCCAAGGCTTCCTATGGTCCTCAACTGTTTTCTTCTGAGCCAGCTGAGATGTGTTGACATACCTCACTTTGTGCGAGCTTTTTTTAAGAGCTCTAAACACACAAACTGTCCTGTACACTCCATCTCTACAGTTCTATTTAGCTTGATTTTTTTACTTCAACTAAACATAAGCAGGAAGTGGATTTCTCAAATGGCTAATGCTTGCAGTCTTCAAAGTTGAGGCCCAGGTGAATGAAATGAATTGTGGGCAGTACCTCACACTGACAGATTGTTATGACAATTTTCTTGGCTTCCGATGATGTTTAAAATGTGGGGTTTGGGGAAGGAAATTACAAAATGGTAGCAACAGTGATCCATCATGTGTCTCTGTTAAGGTTTGTTTTATTCAAAGTGACAAACGCTCCTCCCATGACTCTATATTTAAGGAGGTAAAGAGGTGAGCTAGGTCCATACAACGATGGCTTTAGGATCCAGGGCTGGTGGTTGTCTTCCCCAGTTTGTCCTTCAAATATATCTTGCCACCAACTGGTTATAGATGCGATTCACAACCTGTGTGTGGGTCATGATCCCTTTGACAAACTTCAGTCTCCAAAATGATTACCTACTAAGATTCATAACAGTAGCAAAATTACAACTATGAAGTAGCAACAAGAATAATTTTGTCATCAAGGGTCGTAAAAACATAGGAAATCTCTTAAAGGGTGGCAGCATTAGGAAGGTAGATCACTGACATATAGTCCAAGAAAGAGCGTCTAGCTATGGGCCAAATAAACAAAATACAGGATCTCACACGTGCCAGTAACAGGGGATAAAATGCAAGCTGGGGAGATAGTTTTGTGGGAAGAAGTGCTGGCTGTGAAATTACCTGCACCTGCATGACAGCCCATAACCCATGATTAGAGGCATAATGACAGGACAAATGGAGGGTCCCATGGCTCCAGCCACATATATAGCAGAGGATGGAATTGTCTGGCATCAATAGGAGGAGAATACCTTGGTGATGTGAAGGCTCATTTCCCCAATTTGGGGAAATGCCACGGTGTTTTGGTGGGAGTGGGTTGTTGGAAGAGCATCCTTATAGAAACAAGGGGAGAGGGAAATGGGAAATGGGAGAACCAGGAAAGGGGATAATTTGTGTGAGATGACTATGATAGCCAGGAACTGTGAGTTTTGGGTTCAGTAAGAGGCTTTGCCTGAAAAACTAAAGAAGAGGAAGATGAATGAAGGGATGTGCAGAGTCTCCCTCTCTTCTCGTCATGCACATACATAGAAATATAAGTACACACACACACACACACACACACACACACACAGAGCTGCATTAGGACAAATACTCAAGAATTTGAATTTAGGATTTAGGTTGTCTTTTGGGTGTCTGATCACACCTTTCCTTCCATAAATTTCACTTGAAAAAGGATATCGAAGTCATGCATGTCAGATACATTTCCCATTAACATGAGACCATTTTCCTCCCAAACCTATAGGTTTTGATTTGTGTTAGAAGGCATAGACCCAAGACACAGATACACCTGAAAGGAAGAGCTAGATATTTTAGCTAAGGAATTTCATTTCAGGGCCAAGTTCTATGATGTCATGGAATGCCGAAGGTGGTCCATAGAACTGAGAAGTTATCGGTGTCTCGAATTGTCCCTGACTCCCAACGAGGCCTGCTGAGAATAAGTATACAAAAATAGACTCTAGGATAGCTACATGTGATTCCCTCCTTGATTTTACTTTTCAATGATATGAAGTTTTGTTTCTCATAAAAAGAATAGATCATCAAGGGTCTATGCTGACCATGGCCACACCAGGTCCCTTTGAGGGTCCATGCCCTCTCCAGGCTCTGTGGATGGAACCAAGAGAACCCTACAGGGATCAGTGAAGCACTGACTCTAATTCACATGGCCCTGATATGAAGAGGGACCATATTGATTCTTCATGTTGTTGCTATGACAAAATACAAAGCAAAAACTTAACAAAGACAGGAGTGCTTGTAGACAGGGGTCTGATATGGATGTCTCCTGACAAGCTCTGCCAGAGCCTTACTGATACAGATGAGGATGCTTACAGCTAATCTTTAGACTGAGCATCTGGACCCCAATGGAGGAGGAGTTAAAGAATGGACTGGAGGAACTGAAGGGGATTGCATCCCCTTAGGAAGTGCAACAATATCAACCAATCAGACCCACCCAAGAGCTCCCAGAGACTAAACCACCAATGGAAGAGTACACATGTAGGGTCCCACGGCTCCAGTCACATATATAGCAGAGGATGGCATTGTCTGTCATCAATAGGAGGAGAAGCCGTTGGTCCCCTAAAGGCTCATTTCCCCAATGTGGGGGAATGACAGGGTGTTGAGATGGGAGTGGGTGGGAAGAAAGGCATCATCACTGAAGCAGGGGAGAGAATGGGAGAGAGGGGATCCAGGAAAGGGGATAACTTGAAATTTAAATACATAAATTTTCTATAAAAAAAGAGACAGGAAGTGTTACTTTTGAATCATTGTTTGAGCTGGTACCATCCATCCTGATGGGGAAAGCATAGCAACTGGAGTGTGATGGTCACATTGCAGACCTGGAGGGTGTTCAGCTTTCTTTGTTTCTTTATTTCTTTGTTTCCTTGTTTTAAATTCCATATGTGGGTGTTGCCCTTGCTTTTATGTATCTGTATAAAAGATAGATATACAGAAGCCACAAGAAACTTAGGGAAGAAAAGCAGGTATAGCTGTCAATAAGACATGGGAGGCTACAGGTCTCAAGTCGGTTTCCCTCAAGAGCACATGTGTACTCATCAAGACAAGAGACAGGAGCAGGGCACAGAACTGAACAAGAGAATTCAGGTACTCTTCAAGAGCAGTAATGGTTTTAAAATACCAAGCCACCTCTACAGTCACACACAATCATTGTTTATACAACCCCCCAAACACAGCACCACTTGATGTGTGTAAACAGGGAAACAAGACTTGAGTTGTGATTTATTTGTGTGAATGTTCAGTCAATGTGATACATACGCTCTTGTATTCATAAATTTTGGCATAGCCGTTTTCACTTGGAGGTTCTCTTCATTCTCAGCTTTGTTATTTACATGCATCTTCAAGTGAGGAACCGCACTGACAGCCTACCCATGCCAACCCCCGATTTGCACCTATGCCTGCCTTTCTTTACTAAGTTAAAAACCACCTCAGACTCTACTCTTTCATTTTGTTCTGTGTAGTAGACTCTCCAAAACCATAAAATGGAATCCCAGATGCAGAGGAAAGAAGTTTTGCTGTTTGTTACTTTGTTTGCTTTTAGTTGCTTTTTCCCACTTCAACTGGTTTGAACTTGTGTCCCATTCAGTGGCAGGTACTTAATTCAGCCAGCATTTTGAGAAGGGCTGTGGGTGAAGTGTGATAAAAGGAAAATTACTGGAGAGAACTCACTGAGATTTTACACAGAGATTAATACAAAGTGTTTATTGACTTGATTTTGCAGTTACACAGAACCCTGGACGGCTCTGACTCGAAAAAACTTCACATCTGACAATTTGCTCGAAGGAAATAAAAATAAAATGCCTTAAAGAAAAAATTGATACAACAAAATAAGCCCTAAGTTTTAATTAACAACCCTCTATAAAGAGAAACATTAAACTTTTTTTTAAAAAGACGATTTTGATGTTTTTGTTTAACAATTTCATATACTTATAAAATGAAATTTAGTCATTTCCTTTCTGTATTTCCCTTCCCAATTCCCCTCTCTCATCCCCATTCCTCATTCTCCCATCCCATCCTTCAGTTCTCCCTTGCATCCTCCCTCATCCTCCTATGTCATCCCCTCGGTCAACCCCTTCTTTCAAGCCATTCCCTCTCCAATTGACACCGATATTCTGAATAAGTCCCCCCTCCTATTTCATGTCTCTTTTCTGCGTGTAATCCCTAAGTTTAATTAATTACATGAGTACACAGGAATTTGACAGAACAACTTATCTATGGGTACAGGAATGAAGAAGGTAGTGAAGCAGAAATTTCTGGTTTCTTTGGAGACTCAACTGTGTCATGGATGTTGTTCTGGAAATTGTCTTAGGAGAGGATGTTTTGCTGAGAACAAACACATGGTGTTTCTGGTAGCTGCCCGGGAAAATGGAATGTGATGTTTAGAAAGGGTATGAGTATAACCCTGGACAACAGTGGGCAACACCACAGCATTGGCTTGCCTTGGCACTCTTCACTGATGCTCAATGGACTTTGATGACACTGGTCTTCATTGACCATGCTGTGGCATTGGTTCACCTTTCCTTCTTCACTGACCATTGTTTGTCATGACTTTGTAGAGAGAAAAGCACCAGAGAAATTCTAGTGGTTACAATGTGGTGGCTACTTGCTGCCTCCTCGAACCCAGGACAATTGGAAGAGCTCAGCAATTTCTTCTGGGTTGAACTGTCCTTGGTGATTCATGAATGGTGTTTGCAAGTAGATCGACCTACCTCTGCTGATTCATGTCAACTGAATTGATATCCTGATGATGAAGATTGAAATCACCCCAGAAAACTATTTCTAAGCAGGTCCACATCATCCCTTGTTTGCCCTATTATCCTTTCCTTTCCACTACCTCTTGTGGGTGGTGGGCTAGAGGAAGGTTAAATGGTTTAAGAACTCTTATTAAAGCAGGTCTTGAAAAATCTAAGCCTGCAGGATAGAACCCCTCCTCCAATAATTGTTGATTGCCAAGAGAGTGGAGGGTCTTTATGGCCTCTCCCATCTGTAATGAAGTTTTTAGGGGCCCAGTCTTGTGCCCATGACCATAGCCGCCATCAGTTTAAGAATTCATTGAGTAGGTCCTATCTAAAAGATATCCTTTTGCTGTCCACTTCCCCATCTTCTGGTTCTTATATTCCTTCTACCCACTTTTTCATGATGTTCTCTGAGCTGTGGAGGAGAACACTTAGCTGTCCTATTTCAACCTGAACAGTTCAACACCACTGATTCCCAAAACTTTGTCCAGCTGTACGTCTCTGCCCATGGAAGTCAGAGCCTTCTTCTCTGATGAGAACTGAGTGCAACACTGATCTATAGATACAAATGTGGATGTTTCAAAGGAAGGTTGACAATGTATTTAGCATTAGGTTCTTTCATAGGACCTATATCAGCATAACCATAAGTTCTTGACCAGGTTACAGAACCTGGTGTGTATTCTTTCGTGTGGAATATGCCTTGTATCCACTTGGAAAGCCACTGGTTAATGCCATGACTGTGATGATACTAACACATTAGGGACACATCTTGCCTGACATTTTAGGTTGTATGGTTCACCCCCGAGTAAGGTTGTAGATTATTTTATCCCCTGAGAGCCTACATAGCATTTTCTTGAACAATGAAGGCTAGCCATTATAGAGGATGGTTCCACCTCAACTTCAGATTTACCCTTCTGTGACTTGTGACCAAAAGGATTCAGTGTCCTCAGCAATAGGATCTTACCATCTAGTTCTGGAGGGCTACAAAGAACAATGGCAACAACCTTTAAAGTAGTGAGGGCTTTTGGGATCTCGCTGGTCAGCAACTTTCAGGAAGACATGCCACATCTGGCACTGTGATTTTTTGCTTAATTTTGGTTTTCGTTTGCTCTGATTAATACATTCACCAAAGCCAGCTTGAGAAGGGAAAACTTTATTTGATCTTATCTGTTCCAGCCCATCATCAAGGAAAACCAAGACAGGATTGTGAAACAGAAACTACAGACACTGCTCACTGGCTTGCTTCTAAGCTCACATTCAACTACTTTTAAAGATTCCAGACCCACCTGGATAGGGCGTTGCTGCCCACATTAGACCAGGCCCTCCAACATTAGTTAACCATCAAGGAAATGCCACCTATACATAGTGAAGGCCAATCTGCTGGAGGAAGCTCCTCGAGGGAGTTTCTTTCCTCCAAGACTAGCCATCACAAGAAATCAATGAAAATAAAAAAAAGAAAAGAAATCAATAGCTTCAGGGGGAGCATGGCTAATCCATTGAGGGTGCCTCCATTTGAACTCAACAGTTGATCTTGTAAATATATTCTGTAACACAACATTTTATAACCCCTCTCACCATACCCTGTTCTAACCTAATCACCTAAGGGGAGATGGAGTGGAAAGTAAGTTAAAAAAATAATTGGAGCAGAAAGAAATGCTTCTTGGAATTAAAGTAAAAAAGGAAGCATTTCTGCAACCTAGACGCTTTCCTTGAATCATCTGTGCAAAGATAATGAAAACTGTTAAGTTCCAGGTACAATAATTTCCAATATTACAAATCATATAAATAATACTGCTTATCATTCAAAAAACAGATTGGCACTAATCGTTTTGATGTGTTTTTCTAACTCACTCCTAATGTAGAACTGATGAACTGGAATTGTTTTCCTGCTCATTTATAAATGAGAGAAGATAGTTTTAAACGTTGAGCCAACTTCCCAATATTCTAAGCTAATAAATGGCAGAGCAAGACAGCCCCACTTTCCTTGTCTTCATGGCATGGCCTCATGAGAAATGCCAGTCAGGGTACCTTGGCAAGGAATTCCAATGATCAGTACATGGCAGTTGTATGTTGTCTTGGATGCAAGACTGGGAGTAAGGCTCTAGTCAGCCAAGCCCAGCTCAGGATTCCTGAAACAGAACACCAGAATATGTTAGAGAGTGAGGAGACTAAACTATACATCTGGGATTCCTCAACAGATTTTACGGATTCAGGGCTGAGGGTTCATAAGTATGTTTGTCTTTGTGGGGGTGGAAAGGAAAACTTATTTATATCCCCACCTCCTACTATGTGCTACTACAGTGGAGGCAGTGCCTTAAGTCCAAGATTTTTTGTTTTGTTCCTCTGTGTGTGTGTGTGTGTGTGTGTGTGTGTGTGTGTGTGTACATATATGCACTTGCAGTGTATAATGTAGGGACTTATCCATTTTCTCTTCTACATTATTCATTGAAGCAGCATTTTTCAGTCAAACCCAGAGTTCACCAATGTGACTAGTCTTGACAGCTATTTTGCTCAGGGGATATGCCCTATCTCTACCTCCCTGGACTGGGATTCTATGTGGGCCACAAAACCTACACATCATTTAAGTGAGACCTGTGAGCCATCTCGTAAAATGTTAAGATTCAAGTCCAGGTGTTGGAACCATCTCCTTTACTTTTTTTTATTCATTTTTTGGCATAATATCAGAACCAGGTTAAGGTATGACTGGCTCACTCAAACAATCACTCAAATCCCTCCACACAAATGTGTTCTAATAAGGTGGAGGACCCTGCTGACTCTCTGTTCTGTAAAGACTTACCTTAACAGATGAGTTAAAGGATGGGATTATCCTAATGGGTTATTGTGGATGCTGTTGTTGATGTTGAGGGAGGTTGGCAAATGAGGGGGCACAGCTGAGTCACTTATAATAACAGATACAAAGCTGAGTGTGGTAGTGCATACCTATATTCTCAATACTCACGAAGATCAGAAGTTCAAATCCAGCCTGGGCTACATAGTAAGTCCAAAGACAGCCTGGGCTACATCTTACATCCAAGGCCAGCCTGGCCTACAGAATAAGTCCATGGACAGCCTGGGATACATTTTAAGTACAAGGCCAACCTGGGCTAAATAGAAAGTCCAAGGACAGCTTGGCCTACTTACATGACTATTCTCCAAACAACAACAGGTTTTTTTTTTCCTTTTTGTTTTCTGTCTCTCCTATTTTCTATACACTGATACCAGTGCTCTAGGTTGGGGGTATGGGGGTAAACTTTCATCATGTCTGATGATCCAGGATCTCCCAAGCAGCATGGCAAACCAAACAGTGCAGCAAACAAGTCTTTTTTGGTTTTTGCAGAAAAATATGACACAGCTGTCCGAAGAAATGGCTCTAAGATGGGACAATGCCTCAGGAGACTGGGCTTGGATCTTGTGCTAGTTTCCTCATGATAAAAACAATGATGTTCTCAACCAGAGTCTGTGTTGGGAATACAATGCTGTGCTTCCATTTCAACACTGCATAATCTCCATATGGCAACCCTGCAAAACTTGCCTGATATTGAACAGATTATAGGAGAGACAAGTTGAGTATAAACACTGTCATTAAAAAGGGTTTAAACGATGAATTTTTTTTTTAATTTTTTGACTGTGGTATCAGGGTCAGATATCTGCATAAACTCTCAAACAAGGCAATTACTTTTTTTTTCTTTAAATCGCCAAACAGAATGGACCACTGAACTGAGGATAGGACCCCCGTTGAAGGAATCAGAGAAAGAACTGGAATAGCTTGAAGGGGCTCGTGACCCCATATGTACAACAATGCCAAGCAACCAGAGCCTCCAGCGACTAAGCCACTACCTAAAGACTATACAGGGACTGACCATGGACTGTGACCTCATACGTAGAATGAATATACTAGTAAGAGCACCAGTGGAAGGGGAAGCCCTTGGTCCTGCTAAGACTGAACCCCCAGTGAACTAGACTCTTGGGGGGAGGGCGGCAATGGGGGGAGGGTTGGGAGGGGAACACCCATAAGGAAGGGGAGGGGGGAGGGAGATGTTTGCCCGGAAACCAAAGAATTATTAAGTATTAAATAAATTAAAAAAAAAAAGAAAAAGAAAACTAATTGTGTTTCATTGGTCTTTTTTATTGTTAATTTCTAATTTTTAGTGTTTTGGGGTTCATTTTAACAATTATTTTTTCATTGAATTAATTATTTTCTTATTTTCTAGTATAGATAAAAATGTAGGTTGCTGGTGTTTGTTTCTAATATAAGAATTAGTGTGGTAAATAAAGTTTTATCTTAGCGCCTTCATAGTTATTTCTCACACATTTTGATAGTATGTTTCCAGTCTTCTTTTTTTTTTTCTTACTGTTACATAATTTCATTATTTCTTGACATATGTATTACTTGTGAATGTGTAATTTAATGTTTCTGGACTGGGAGACTCCTGTTGTCTGTCATTGAAGACTTCTATTTTAGTTCTGTTGTATTAGCAGAACACATCCCGTGGGGCTGGAGATGCAGCTCTGTGGACAGATTGCTCACTTGGCTCTCACACAGCTCTGGGCTCCACTTACAGTACCTCCACCTACAGTAGCCTGGTATGGTGTACAAGCTCATAGTCCCATTACCAGGAGGAGAACCAGGAGTTCAAAATCATCCTTGGCTGCATAGTGTGTTTGACGCCAGCCTGGGCTATATGAAACCTGCATAAACAAATATGTCCCACAAGACATGTTTTCTTAGGCATTTGCCACACTTTGTTCTGTGGTTTATGAGTGTCTAAAAAGTCCAGGGGTACTTGAAGGAAAAAAACATCCTAATGCTACTAGGGACTGTCAGTCAGAGACATTTACTGGTGAAGCGATCTCATCCTAGCTGGTTTTCTGCCTGCTTCTGTTTCTGATGGGCTGATCGGTGACCACAGCTTTACTCATAATCGCCCTGCTTCCTTTGTAGCTGTACCCATTCTTGCTTCCTGCTGAGGCTGTTATGGAGTAGTGACACAAAGTATTGGGGTCTCCTTCCAGCCCACTGATTCATTCAACAAAAAGTTCTTTCTCTGTAGAAATAGTTTCTCTGTTGCCTACATTATGAGAAATATATATAACACCCTTTTCTGTTTTATTTTGACACTGGGTTTCATTATGTACGTTGGGATGGCCTGAAACTCACTGTATAAACCAGGTAGACATTGAACTCACAGAGATCAACTTGCTTCTGAGTGCTGGTATTAAAGGGGCATACCTGGTTCCTTATTTTTTTATTTTTTTAAAAAAATATCTCTATGGGGTTTGTGTGTGTGTGTGTTTCTGTGTGTGTGTGTGTGTGTGTGTGTGTGTGTCTTTGTGTGTGTGTGTGTGTGTGTGTGTGTGTGTGTGTGTGTGTTTTGACCAAAGGGTCCATCAGATCCTCTGAACCCTGATACTCTGGAAGACCAACCAGTGTTCCTAAGCAGTGAGCCATCTCCCCAGCCCCTTCTGCCTGCTCTAAACTCCACTTCATTGTTCATCTTGCCCAGATATGTCTTTAATTCATACTCTTAGTGTTTTTTTTTAAATTCAGTGAGTTCCTATTTGATTTTCTCTTGTTTCTTCTATTACTTCACTAAAAATATGTGTATACTTTTGTTTTGGAAGTTTCTCATTGACAACTATTGAATACTGGCTTTAAAATCCTTGCTGACAATTCTGACAATGGTTTTCTATTGGTGTCACCACCAGGGAACTGGTTTTTCTCCTCTGCTTTTCATTTAGGGGGATGGTCAAGGTGTGATCTTATTTCCATATTGACATCATTTGTCTAAGATGTTAGCAGTCCTGACACTGTGGGTACAGTGGATGTTTATCCTTCATAAACTTTTGGTGGTGTTTTGGTTTTTCTGGATTTGCCTGATTGGAAAAAAGGGATTATACCTGCAGTTCATACCGACAGGCATAATTTAGAGGGGAAAGGAAGTTGGTTCTCAACCTTCCTAACATAACCTTTTAATACAGCTCCACCAACTTTAAAATTATTTCATTGCTAATTCATAACTATAATTTTGCTATAGTTATGAATTGTAATGTAAATGTCTGATATACAGGATATATGATATGTGACTCCTGTCCAAGGGACATTTGAGCTCCCAAAGTGGTCTCAATCCAAGGGTTAAGAACCACTGATCTGGACTTAGTTGGATGAACTTACCGACGCAGATGGGTTGCCCAATGTTGCCGGAGAGAAGTCTCCATATCTTGAAGGCAAAGGATCTTCCAAGATCAGGCTTTTTGCTGGGTCCCTTTGTAATAGTGGACACACTCTTCATGGTTACTGATGTATCAACTGACTCTAGGCAGTTTTCTTTTACATCCTCTAAAATGAGGATTCTAAAAATGGTTCTGCTGGCTAAAAGCAATGGCTGAAGGTATCCCTAGTGATCCTTCCCCTTACCTAATGGCTCTTGTCCCCACAAGGCCAACAGTAGATGTCTAAGTCCCTCCCAAACTGCACCTTTCCAATCTATACTCTTCCTCTGTGCTGTTTCTTTCACGAAGAGCACACACGCTAACCCTGAACCCATCTTGTCTTCAGTCAGCACTAACAACCCAGTCCTCTCTGCCAGCTTTGCTTTCCCAAATGACCCGGCTGCTCACAATTCTGAGGCAAGTTCTCGCTTGTATGGACCAACAGAATGGCACCGATTGGCTAGTCTATAATGATGCAGATTCTGAATGATTCTGATTCAGAAGCCTATAAATCCAAGTTGAAGAGACCATCGGCAGAGGAAGGAGTTCTTGTGGGATATTGTCACCATACAAGGTATCCAATGGTCTAGGAAAACAAGAGAGGGAGCCAAACTCCCTTTCATAATTTAACCTTTTTCCACAATAACATCATTAAAGGATCTTTATTTGTAGGTCACATCCCTCTTGACCTAATCAATTCTTCACAACTACATTCCCACTTGGGATTAATCTACAGAAAATTACTTTTGGGCGAACACATTCAAACCAGAGATGAGGGTGAATATTTGAATATCTGTAGTGCTGGTGGGCATTATTCTTCCCACGTCGTGTACCCTTAAAATCTCTAACTACCTCCTTCCCCACGGTAGCCTCACTGAATGACGTGAATTCTGGGTGATTAATGAGGTACTGACACCAAAGTTCATTGCCATATCCACTCAACAGTATCAAGCTCGAAAAAGGAAGAGCAACCTGTGTGAAGGAAAATATGAATAACCTTTTTGGTATCTCTAAACTTTATAGTTTAATCAAAACATTGTTTTAGACTCAGTTCTATTATATCAATGTGCTTTAAGTGTACAAGTCAGTGGGCTTGCTTGTGACTCCTTGTACAGGTTTATATTGTATATTAGCCATCTTCATCCTCACAACTCACCTCCATTTCCACCTTCACACACACACACACACACACACACACACACACACACACACAAATACCCTGCTGCTCCCCTCTTCCTAAATGCCCCCTTTCACTTAATATCCCTTATTAAAATCTAAATTTCACAATCGTATGTTTGAGTCTGGCTTGTATCACTTAACATATTGTATTTTACAGTTCCATCCATTTTTCTGAGAACAAAACCCTTTGCTCTTACACATAGATGAAAATCACTTCAATGTATATCACATTTTTAAGCCATTCATTCAGTTATAAATAGCTAATATTTTTTCCAATGGCTTGTCTATTGCACACAGTGTGGCAATCAGGATGGATGTGGAGGGGTCCTGGTAAATTTTTATTGTCAGTTTGACTCAATGTGGGAAGATAGATCCTCAGCTGAAGAATTGCCTCCATCAGATTGGCCTTTGGCCACATCTGTAAGGAATTTTTTTTTTGATGGTTGATGTGGAAGGGTCTAGCCCACTATGTGTATTGTCATCCCCTATGAAGATGGCCCTGGGCTGTATGAGAAGGAGAGAAAGCTGAGTAGGTCATGGATAGCAATCCAGAACTCTACATTTCTAAGTTGTCTCTGCTTCCTTTCCTGCCTCTAGAGTCCTGCCTGAGTTCCTGCCCCAACTTTGTCGCTCCAGTAACAAACTGGTTCCTAGAAGCCTAGAGTGAGACAAACTCTTTCCTCCTCAAGTTGATGGCTAGCATGAGATTACTCTTCTTTTTGCCTACTTGTTCTTCCCTTTTTTGAAAGTTGTCTCTGTTTATTGTTCTTAGAAAGATATTACAAGTTTACTCATGGGCTCTCTGTATCTCTCTGTGTCTCTTTGTTTCTCTGTCTCTTTCTCTGTCTCTGTATTTCTGTGTTTGAGTGTGTATATGTGTTTGTTGGTGTGTGTATGAATGGGTGTATTTGTGTGTTTGTGTATGTATGAGTGTTTCTGTGTGTGTGTGTGTGTGTGTGTGTGTGTGTGTGTGCTTTCCAGTCTTAAAAAAATCCCAAATGCTGTATATATCAGCAGGTGACTAGAGAAGGAAAATGAAGGGGAGAAAAAGAGGAAAAATCATGTCATTTAAGTTTACCCCACATTGAGGTCAGCCACATATTGGACCAACAGTCACATAATGGCAGAGGATTCATAAGAGCAGAGAGAGAGTAAAAGTCAAAGTGTGAAGGAAAATGTGCATAAAACTAAGATAGAAGGGAGAAAAAGAAGAAGGTGTACTTAGAAAAGTGGACAGATTTTAAAAAGCTGCCATAAGTTGTTAAGCTCTAAGTACATTTTAAAAAATTATAATATTAAAGTGGAAGGGAATAATTGGGAAGAGGGAAGTGATTTTCGGAGTGGAGGGGGGACAGGGGAGGGTTCTGAAAAGAATCCTTTTGAAGATCTGAAGAACTATGTGACACAAACAATTAAAGTGCCCTGTAAGTTACAGGAAAATTCCATCATTACCCGCATCCAGTATTCTGTCTACCCATATTACAAAAATAAAATTACCTCATCTATTTCATCGTGTTTTACTGCATTTGATCTAATAAACTCCTTGTAAACAGAAGTGCTGGTAAATTTTAAAGATATTTAAAATATGACTGGTCGATATTGGGTTTGTCATCAGTTTATCCCGAATTTGGAAGCAGGTCCAGGAGCTAATTTTTCCTCGCTCTTTGCAATAAATACATAATTCATGATTGCCATTGACTTCAATACAAGGTAATTAATCCTGGCAAATTCCAGATTTGTTTGAATAAAAATGGCGCTCCTCTAATTGTGGGGTTTGATAAAGCTAATTTTGGTGTGCTATCCAGTGGGCTGCCTCGAGAGAGTGGCTACCAATATTTCTGATATGGAGAATGGCTTAAAGATAACCAAAGGAAAGATAGGAGCTGGGAAAATAACCACCAAGGATGTTGGTGACTCAGAAACCAAAGACTTTTTCAGAAAAAAAAAATGCATGAAAAGAGTTACTTGGGCAGATTTTGACTCGAGTCATCAGAATATTTGGGTGGGGACTTTATTATGGGTCTCCACAAGGCTACATGGAAGATAAAAGGTAGATGCTGGAAGTTTCTAAGCGTAACTAGGGAAGGAACTGGCCTGAGAGGGCTTCTATGACGTAAGCAGAGCCTGGATGATGTCACAGTGCACTGGGCAGAGGTTGCACACCTCTTCCACTTGGGGGCGCTAGACTCCATTGAAGGTGAGTTCACTATCTTCGAAGCGGTGTGTGAAAGCCAGTTCAGCTCCTGAACCCCACAATTGTTCAGCAGGCTTTTGGTGCCTGACCGGTTGCAGAAGGCAGAATCTGGACAACCAGGACATTTTCTTTCGTTAAATACGTTTATGAAGATAACTGGGACCCTTGTAGCCCAGAAAGCTAATAGTTTTCCCTCGTACAGTGAGTAACTGTATGTTCTAATGTCCTCCACTTTTGAGACCTAGGTCTAGGTTAGTCAGTCTCTGGAGTTTATTATCCTTTGCTAACTATATCTAATTCATAATTCTACTAAAATGCCAAAGCTCTTCTCAGTGTCTGTGCATTATAGGAGATAATATTTCTTTTTTGTTGTTGTTGTTATTTTTTTTTTTATTTTCCGGAGCTGAGGACCCTATCCAGGGCCTTGTGCTTGCTAGGCAAGTGCTATATCACTGAGCTAAATCCCAACCCCAGAAGATATTATTCTAAATGGCTGTTGTTGCCTACACAAAAGACTCTTGTTGCGGTGAAGATGCACCAGCTTTGTGGACTGGTGTGCTGTGTCTCTGGGCAGATACTTGTGGTTGTTGCCACATAGCTCACAGTTAGAGGGTAGAAGAGGGGTGTGGCCACCCTTCTGGCTCCTTTGCTATCCTTTCTCTGTTCTGCTAGCTTAAAGTGGGGGAGAGGGATACTTAATCCCACACTGACCTAGTCATTCAAGGAGAGGTTCCTCAGCAATGGCAAAGTGCCTCGGGCTGAAGAAATGAGTCTGAATATGTTATTCTGAGCTGTAGAGAACCATTTTTTCATTTCCCTTTGAACTTTAGATTTTGATTTTTGAGTCAGGGTTTTTTTGTGGGTAGCTTTGGCTATCCTGGAACTAACTCTGTAGACCATGCTGGCCTTGATCTCACAGAGGTCTGCCTCCCTCTGCCTCTTGAGTGCTGGAATTAAAGGTGTGCTAAACCATTGCCCAGTCCTCCTATGAACTTCTGATTATGACAGAATTAGATTCAGATGCTCAAACCTATTTACCATCGCCTTCCTCACATGCTCCAAAATTCTCTTACACAAGAGCCTTGGTCCAGCGCCCACCCCCACCCCAACCACATTGTTCTTGCAGGCACTCATATGACAGAGGCAATAACATTTTGCCTGGTTTAAGCAGGTGAGCTCTTCAAACCCAGGCCATGGGCAAGTAGGAACCCTGAACACAGAATGATAGCCCCAAGACAGTGGACCTGGAGTGCCGTGGACTACCACACTAGGTCTACAGCCATGAAGAAGAGGATGTCTCTGAGGAGGATGAGCACACCATCCTTACAGAAGCGGAGGAGGAGGAGGAGGAGGCCTTCCCCCCAGGCCCTGGGGAACATTGTGGGCTGCAGAATTTCTCACAGATGGAAGGAAGGTGATGAGGCCGTCACCCAATTAAAGGCCATTGTTCTAGATCAACTGCCAACAAATCCCTCCCTCTATCTGGTCAAGTATGACGGATTTGACTGTGTTTACAGAGTGGTACTTCACAGTGATGAGATGATTTTAAAGCTTAAGGTCTTGTCTCACAAAGTAGTGTTTCCACAAGTGAAAGACACCCATCTACCAAGTGCCATGGTTGGTTGAACTGTGGAGCATAAATTTGAGGACAAACATGGCTCAAAGGACAACTGGAGGCGGTGGTCCTAGTCCAGGTTCCAATCATGAAGGCCTGGTTTTACATCACCTACTTGAAAAATCCAGTCCTATACATCTATCAGCTCCTGGATGATTACACAGAAGGTAACCTCCATATCATTCCAGACAGTCCTCGAGTAGAGGTGAAGTCAGACATTGACAGTGACATCTTAACAGGTCAATGTGTGCAGTACACCAGAAGGACTGGTCCAAAAAGATCGGCAAGGTCATTTAACAAGTTCTAGCCAAACCTTCCGTGAACTTCATCAAGTTTGATGGTGACGTCCACATGTATGTCTATAACCTGGTGCAAAAGATCCGTTAAGGTAAAATTAACAAAGTGTGGGGGTCATAAATGGGTAATTTATAGGATTGGGGGGAAAATGTTTGTTTTTCTGTGTTTCAGATACCCAAGTGTCTTTTACAACCCCAGTATCTTTTACAGTGGTATTTGTTTTTGCTCTAAAAATTAAAAAGTGTGATGTGATGTGTTATGTGTGAACACCTTGGTGGAGAAAACGGGCTGTGGTGGATGGAACATCAAGAGGAAGCCAAAAAATTCAAGGCTGTGAACAGTAAGTCTAAAGTCACATAGGCTAAAACAAAGAGGACTGATCTGGTTTGGTCTTTTGGGAGAGAAAAGAACTGGAGATGAGTCTTAGAGGATCAGGGATGGCACGGGAAAAAAAGATGGATGTTTAGGAAGCAGTGGAGAGGGGCCAGAAATAGATAAACTCTCTGAGGTGAAGTTTGAGGGAGAAACAAACAGTTGGGGAAAGAGTGGCAGGTAACAGGGAGGTGGTCTTGGAACTCAAGGGGAAACCCAATAAACCAATGCAAGCAGACTCAGAATCAGAGAAGATTGGGTTATGTTTGACTAACAAAACCTAATGAAACCTGTTTCTCATGTAGAGATGTATTATTTTTAATTATGTGGGTGGGTCAGGGCATGAATTCAGGAGACCACAGAGATAAGAATAGTCAGGTCCGCTGGAGCTGGAAATAAAGGTGGTTGTGAGCTATTGGACTTGAGCTAAAGAACCAAATCTAGGTTCTCTTTCAAAGCAGATGACCTCTTGATACAACGGTCATCTCTCCAGGCCCCCAAAGTCATTTTTTAAAATAAATCCTACCTTCACATGCAGAGCAGAGACCAGGATGAGGGTAAGAAAGAATAAATTGAGGGTGATGTGGAAGAAAGACTAAAGAAATCATGAGGAGGTAGAGGACACTGAGGGACGAAGGAATTCCAAGATGGAGTTCTCAAAAAGTGAAGTAGGAGACCCAGGAAGAACAGAAAGGGTTTAGAATGAGTTGAACTTGGGCCACATCCATATTGGTCTCTTTGGTTCCTCAAAGAACAGCCAAGCCATCACTACAGAAGGTGGATGTGAGGTGGAGGCTTCCCAGGAGGACATTTTGACGAGGATAACTCAAGTGTAGTGAATGCCAAACTAAGTTTATATCTATCGACTCCTGAAAGGATCATAAAGCCCATTATTTTGTATGATAAGTAAAAAGTAATTTAAAAGAGAAGATGAGGATGCCGTTAGCTTCTGTCAGGTGTTACATGGATCCTGTGTTTAGCTTCCCTGAGCACAGTTAGACTCTGTTGCATCCTGTAATATTTTTTTGAGGTCTCTGCTCAATGCCCCTAGATGACCACAAACAGCTCCTGCACTGGCTTGTCTTGCCTGGCTCTCCTTCGACTGGATGGCTTCCTAAAAATCTGTGGGCCCTTTTACCCTATCTAGCCCTAGGAAGTTCCCGTCATTTACTCACAAGTAAGCTTATCCTAAAAAAAACTCGTGGTGACAGTGCCTCCAATGCAGAGGTGCTGAGCTCTTTCCTCTGCCATTTGCGTGACTTTAAGATGCTTTGCGGTTCCTGACAATGTAGCTCTCTCCTCCTGAGAAGCCTGTGTGCATTCGATGTGGTCTCCATGAGCCACATCTACACTTCAAGGGTGTCTTTGGAGACAACATTATCATGGACTCATTCATTGCTGTTACTTCTCTAAAGAATAAGTTTCTCACTGCAGGACTTAAAAATACTTTCTATCATTGATCAGTTCTGCTATTTGGGGTTCTTTATACTGGATGGTTGTCTGACGGTTTCATTGCTGCGAAAAGACACCATGACCAAGGCAACTTATAAGGGAAAACATTTAATTAGGTCTGGCTTACAGGTTCAGAAGTTCAGTCTATTTTCATCAAGGCAGGAAGCATGGAAGCGTCTAGGCAAACATGGTGTTGGAGAAGAATTATATTACCTCCACAGTGATATGCTGCCTCCATGAAGGCCGCACCTACTCCCAAGGCCACACCTCCTCCTTGTGCCACACTTCCCATGAGTCAATAGTATTCTAACCTTACCAGCCTGATTTTATGCCATCTTGACACAAGCTTGAAGAGGGCACTTCAGTTGAGAAAATGCCACCATAAGATCCAGCTGTATGGCATTTTCTTAGTGATTGGTGGGGGAGGGCCCAACCCACTGTGATTGGCACAATTCCTAGGCTGGTGGTCCTGGGTTCAATAAGAAAGCAAGCTAAGTTAGATATGAGAAGCAAGACTGTAAGCAGTGCCAATTCATAGCCTCTGACTCATTTCCTGCCTCCAGAATCCTGTCCTGTTTGAGATCCTGTCCATACTTCCTTTGCTGATGAGTAGCAATGTAGAAGTGTAAGCTGAATAAACCTATTCCTCACTAACTTGCTCTTTGGTCACTGTGTTTCCTTATAACAATAGGAACCCTAAGTAAGACAATTTCTTATAGAAACAATGTGTCTGGTAGAGCTACAGAAGCTTACCTCATAACCACAAATAGAAATGTATAGACATTTTGTTTTAATTTAAAGGTAAGACTTGCTCATGTAGTGACCTGTGAAGAACTAGTTTGCTTCCTAATCGCCGTGATGAATGCCATGATCAAAACTAACTTATGGAGGAAAGGGTTATTTGCCTTACAGGTTACAGACCATCACTGAGGGAAACCAGAAGAGGAGCTTGAAGGAGTAACAAGGAGCACTGTTTGTTGGGTTTCTCCCTGTCTCTCTCATTGTTCTGTTGCTGTGAAGAGACACCATGGTCAAGGCAACTACTGTAAATGAAAGCATGTAATGGGAGGCTAACTTACAGTTTCTGAACTCAGGTCCATCATCATGGCAGGGAGCATAACACTGGAGCAATAGAGAGCTATTGCTCTGTAAGCAGAAAGAGAGAGAGAGAGAGAGAGAGAGAGAGAGAGAGAGAGAGAGAGAGAGAGAGAGAGAGAAACTCTGGCAAAGCATGGGGCTCTTGAAACTCAATCTCCGCCCTTGTTGACACACCCAGTACCTCCAAAGAGGCCACACCTCTTAATCCTTCTAATCCTTGAAAATACTGTCACTCCCTGTTGAATAAATATTCAATATATGACTGTGGGAGCATTTCTTATTCAAACCGCCACACTCCCCATGGCTTGCTCCCTTACTATTTCTTACAGCATAAAAGGCTATTTTTTTATACATGACTACTGATGAACTAGTCCACAGTTGTGGGCCCTCCCACAACAATCATTTATCAAGAAAATGTTCCATACATGTACCCAAAGACTAATCTAATGGAGGCAGTTCTCGAATTGTTCTCTCTTCTTAGTTGACTCCAGATTGTCAAGTTGGGGAAAACAGAGAGAGAGAGAGAGAGAGAGAGAGACCAAGTACCATAATGTTTCTCTTACTTTATGTTACACACTCACAACAGCCACTCTCTTCTCTCAGTGTATAGACCCACTTCCCTGTGTGGCAGAACTGAAGAGTAACTACAGTCACCAACATGTATACTCGAGGATATGTGACAAGAAATGAATACATTCTAAAACTCCCAATGCAAAGTGAAAGCATTTTAGTGTGTGCTACAAGTACTGGGAGACTATTAGTCACTGGCCGTTTAATGGGTCACAGTAGACCACAGAACCAAAAAGTCACAACCTACATATCATCTCCTCTCAGCAGTAGACATAGCCCTTTCTCAAAACCAATGAATCTATCTGTAGGCTTAGATATTATCAAAACCTACTTTATTTAGGGTTCTTAAACAATTCAACCACCCTTCTAGCCCCCCAACCAGAGGGAGCAGAGAGAGAAAGTTAATAGGAAAAGGGAAACAGTTGTGGACCTATTTAGAAGTAATCCTTTGGGGCAACTCCAATCATCATTGTGCAGTATGGTCCAATAGCAAATGGAAAACAGTAATTAGTAGCAGTTCCTTCATCTTGCAGAGACCACAAGGCTCTAACAAACCAACAAGAAGCAGCAGAAGCAGCCAGAAGCAGCCCGAATAGCACAGGTTCGTTTGTTCATTTCTCATTATGGAACGAAGACCAGCAAAGATCATTGAAGCCTTCCAAGTTGTAGCAATGTAAAAATGTCCTCTCCCTCTCTGTGTTATTACATTTATGTTCTCCATAAACATCCTGTCCCCCTTCAAGTGTGTGCTCCAGCGAAATATCACATGCCTTCTCATGTGTCAGCTTCAGCAAAACATCCTCTCCTAACATAGCTTTCAGAAAAATATCCTTTGACACAGGATGAGTTTCCAAAGAAAACAAAATTTTTCCACTTCATCTAGCCTTATCTCACACTTAGCCGTGACATCAAAAAAAATATAATGTCAATCTTGCAAGGGTCCTAGGCCACAGCTCCATCAGCCACTGGAGCTTCTGCAATTGCACTCCGTGTAACTCAGCCCCTTTCATGAGAACAACCTTCAGCTATCCCCGTAAACATTGTGCTCTCTCCATCTTTGCTCTCAGCCAGTAGCTGTCCACTTCCAGCCAACTCAGCTGTGACCAGAAAAACCCTCATAGGAAAGCCAATGAATTTGACTTTATTTTTTTCCCTGACAGAATGGAGTGTTCTCCTTGCATAGGTACACTGGTTTCTGAGTCATCTGCAATAAAAGCCACTACTATTAAGAGCAAAGTCACAGGAACTATGACAACTAGCAACTCACATGACAAGAATCACAGTTGGCCAAGCCTTTTCTACAGCTCAATTGAAGTATAATTTACATACTTAAAAAATCCATTTATTTTAAGTGTGTAATTTAATTATTTTAAAGCAAAATTTATAGCTTCCTTCCCTTTTTTAATACTCATTTTCCACTAGTTCATACGATATCGAAGTCTATTAAAAACACAGAAGTGAAGTCAGGAGGACCAGAGCAGGAAGCAGCAAGGTTTTTGATTTGGTAAGACAACAGATACATTGGCAGAATCGTCTGGATAAAACCACTTGGGAAACATTGGGTCTTCTCTTAGCGTGCAGCCTCCAGACAAAGAGTTTAAAGGATTAAGTCATGGGTCCTCCCATGCGGACCTCCTCAAATGCGGACCTGACCTGGTAT
The DNA here is from genome assembly GCF_021556685.1 of Rattus norvegicus. Taxonomy (NCBI): domain Eukaryota; kingdom Metazoa; phylum Chordata; class Mammalia; order Rodentia; family Muridae; genus Rattus; species Rattus norvegicus. The sequence continues at coordinate 10,371,815 of NC_141555.1, forward strand.
GGTCAGCATCACATTTGGCCACTTTCATGTTTATCACATTCATCACTCTTACAAGTTGCCTAGCAACTTACATAGTAAATAAACTTATTTCAGTTCATGGTTTCATAGGTTTCGGTCCATGGTCACATGACCATGAATGGGGCACTATAGAGCTCAACTGCTAACCTCACTGACATTCAAGAAGCACCAACACAGGAAGAGACAAAGGACAAAAAACACCCTCCAATTGTCCCAAATGACAAAGTCCCTTAATTTACTATCTCCTAGTTTCCCACCATCTTCATACACATCCGTCAACAGATGAACTCATTGATTACAGCCCACAGGGTCCAATCGATTTTCATAGTCCTACCTTTGAACATTGTACTGGGACAATGTGTATCTTAAACACATAGGGTACACCAGAAGGTTGTGTCAGAGGTCTGAACTTCACCTCACACTAGAAACAGCTGGGTAGATTTCGCTACATCACCTATTTTTTCTGGTACTGAGCTACACCATGTCTGCATTGCAGCATTTTTTCTGGGGTGAGATACCATCAGCAGTCAATTGTAAAGACGTCCCCCACCATGTGTTTGCTTGAATGTAAAATGGGACATCTATAATATAGACACACACACATATACACGGACTCACAAAGAGAGGCAGAAAGGGAAGAAGTTGAGTCTTAGGAACCCTCAAGTAAGCGGGAGTGGAAATATAAGATACAGATGTCAGCGAGAAGCAGAACAAAGCAGTGTCTTCTATACACGACAGGACGACTATCCCTCAGCAGTAGCTGATTAGAAAGGGAGACTCAGTTTTCTGCAAAGATATAGCTGGAGATAAGCTGGCCAGGCTACAGTGGCTTGCCCAATGCCCATGAATTTATAGGCAGCATAAATGAATTGGGTAGGTTATTGCAGAGGGCAGAAAGAGAGCTTGAAGTTGGGAGAAGGGATTAGGAGGGAATGGATCTGGGAGGAGTTAGGAAGAGAAGTGAGAAGTAAATTCTATCAATATATAATGGACAAAGTTTTCAAGGAACTAATAAATGTGATTTTTAAAATACCATATCTGTACTGAACACATACAAACCACTTTTCTTGCCAACTCCTAAATAACAGCCCCTCATGATTTCATTTCATTAAGTACAAAAGTAATTCAGAGATTATTTAAAATGTAGGAGGATTTGGGGAGATGGGGGAGGGGTAAAGCCAAGTGTGTGGTCACACATTCAAAAACCAGTGCTTGGTATGGGAACAGGCGGATGACCGGGGCTTCCGGACAGTGAGCTTCATCTCAGGTTCAGCAAGGGACCCTGTCACAAGGGGATACAGTAGGTAGTGAAAGAGTAGAACACGCTCTAACCTCCCCCAGCCTCTGAACTTACATGTCTCTATGCACACACACACACACAAACACACACATATAAATATGACTAGAGTATACAAGAAGCTTGCATAGGTTATATGCAAATGCAGTGTCTATTTAGCCAAGGAGCCTGAGGACTTTTAGATCATTGGGAGTCCTGGGGCCAACTCTCAGAGGACAAGATATATCTCCTTAATGTGCAAACGAATCCTTTGCTGAGTGAGTGTCAGTGACTCTGCACAGTTCTCCTCCTCTAGTTTCCTGTGTATCACAGAGAATGATCTGGAAATACTGAAAAAAAATAACTAAAGGCTTTGTTAGGGTTTCTAGGCTTGTTTTAAACTCACATTTATCATGTTTTATTAAACGTAAGGGAAATCTTCAGCTCCCAGCAATGATAGACTCAATCAGGTCGGCTTCTGTTTTATCCCATTATTAATAGCAATTAATTGAACATCAATAGGTCCCCATTCTTTGAAGTAAATCAGGATGAAAGGATATGTTTCCGTACACATAAGTAACACCAATGTGGATAATAAAGTAGAAAGGTGGAGGTATGATGCCTTTGGCTTATGAGAGAGTTATGCCTTGATTGGAAACTTATTATGCCAATAACCCTAACCTCTGAGAAATGAAATGTAACGATAAAATATACTACAAAATGGGATGGACACTCATTACTTGATTTCTATTCAAAGAAAAAAAAACATATTTTAGGATTTTGAATAAATGTGACTCTCAGAATTTTAAATATTTGAATGTGTTTGTTTTCCAGTTGGTGGATTTTTTAGAAAAGATTGGGCATTGTTTTTTTGTTAAAAGAGATGTGTCAATGGGAGGTGGGGGCCTTGAGATTTCAAAAGCCCACCAGGCTTCTCTCTCTCTCCCCCCTCTCTCTCCTTCTCCCTCTCATCCTCTCTCCCTCCCTCTCCCTCTCCATTTCCATCTCCCTCTCCCTCTCCTCCCCTCCCTCCCTCCCTCACTCCCTCCCTCCCTCACTCTCTCTCTCCCTATCTCTCTCTCATCTGGGGAGCAGGATGTGAGCTCTCAGGAACTACTCCAGCCATGACTGCCTGCCTGCCAACCTGCTGCCATTGTGTCTACCACGATGGTCTATGGACTCACACTTTGAAACTGTAAGACCACAATTAAATGTTTCCTTTCATAAATTGGTTTCGTAACGGTGTCTCTTCGCAGCAATAGAAGGCACACATCTTTCTTTTATTTTTTTTCTTTTATTCTTTTTACACATTATTCTTTTATTTTTCTAATATTTCTGTATTCATTTCATTAAAGTTACCTGTTGTCCATTGAACAGTTTTATGAATAAGTTTCATGCTTAAAGACAAATAGTGAAAAATAGGCACTACTAGGAGGTTTGGCCTTGTTGGAGTGGGTGTGGCATTGTTGGAGTAAGTGTGTCACTGAGGGCATGGGCTTAAAGACTCTAACACTAGCTGCCTGGAAGCCAGTCTTCTAGCAGCCTTCAGAGGAAGATATAGAACTCTCAGGTCTTCCTGCACCATGCCTGCCTATATGCTGCCATGCTCCTGCCTTGATGATAATGGATTGAACCTTTGAACCTATAAGCTAGCACCAACTAAATGTCCTTGTAAGACTTGCATTGGTCATGTTTTCTTTTCATAGCAGTAAATCCCTAAGAAATACATATATATACATATACATATACACCTATGTTTACACACACACACACACACACACACACACACCATTTACAGGGATTTTAGATATAGCCAGGTACCCTGCAGTTTCATTGGTCCATCTGAAACATGTGTTCATTGAACATGTGTCTGTCTTTCTTGTTCTAGGAAGTACATGGCAACATCTGCAGACTCGCTTCATTTTTCTTTATTCTCCTCTTCAGGCTTAGAAATCTCAACTTACAGAGAGGGGAAGATGGAAACTTGGTTAGATAGCTCTTTTTGTCTGTTGGTACCTTACATTTCAAGTCACATAGGGAAAATAAACATATCAAGAAATAAAAATACACATCCAAATCGTGATGGGCAGTTCATATCCGTTCCCCTTAATGAATGTCAACTTTGGAAACTGGAATCCACAATGACATGAAACTTTTGAAAAATTCTAATTCTCAGGGAGGCTTTAGTATTTCTCTTTCCCTGAAAAGGAACAGCCGTAGAAAAAGACAGACGGTAGGTTACTTTTGTCCACAAATCGAATCAGAAGCATTTTATAATGAGCATAGAGTGGACACCCCATGTTTACCAAAGAGTAAAGTAATATGGGGGCAGGGGAGACATCTCGAGAACAGTTGGTGCCTTATTGGTATTAAAAAAAATTCCTGACGTCAAGAAATAATATTTGTCAAAAGAAAAAAACTAAGTTTTCATTAGTCAGTACTGTTTTTAAAATATCCTTCCTTTTAATCATGGAAAGAGGGGGGTGGAGCAGGACAGTAACTAAAGTCACTCCCATCAAAAAAATAAGAATAATGTGGATTTGTAATGGGCTTGAATAAAATTAGAAATTTTAGCTTTCAAAGGGGAAAATTTTTGTTCCAGAGAGAGAGAGACAGAGTCAATGGAGTGTCCAAACTCATACTTGATTCTTTCAATAAATCTACTGGTAACTCATGTGTTTGTTGATATTAGGATTAAAACGCAAGTTGGATATCTCAACTTAAGAGTTTAACGTGCCAGTGGAAAGACTTGTCCTCAGATTTCTCAAAACGCATGAAAAAGGCCCCGTGGAGTTACTGAATTTTGTTTCAAAGACTTTAGCTCCTTGTCTGAAGGGATGCAGAGCCTCAAAGGTAGGGCCTGAGATATAGTAAGAGGTAGAGTCCAACGACTGAGGCCATGCCCACAGAGGGAAGTAGCCTTTCTCCGAAAATGGAGCTAGTAGAGCAAAAAATGAAGGCGACATATCGATCAAATCGCTGTAATAGAAGGACGACAGCCAGTTCACAGAGCGAGGCAGCTGTCAGTGACTCGGCCAAGAACTAAGAGGATTTGAAAAGATAATAACAACATAGAGTTCACAGAAGCCACTATAGACTCATGGGGTCTGCGAATTGAATCCCATATACTTTGGGCAGAGAAAACAATCCAAACCAGAGATCCCTCTTGCTCATCCCAACGGAACGCTGTGCCGTGCCGCGGATATCCCACGTTAAGGACTCAAACTAGATGCTGGAAGCCTGTGAGAAACCGGAACTAGGTCATTTAAGTGCTGACACCGGAAATGGCTATATGTTAGAGAGTAAACAGAACATCTGTGAGTCCTCAGCAGATTGTACAGATCCAGGGCTGAGGGTTCATAAGTATGTTGGTCTTTGTGGGGGTGGAAAGGAACAATTATTTAGATCCCCACCTCCTACTATGTGCTACTACAATGGAGGCAATACCTTAACTCCAAGGTTTTTTGTTTTGTTCCTCTGTGTGTGTGTGTGTGTGTGTGTGTGTGTGTGTGTGTACATACATGCACGTGCAGTGTATAAGGTAGGGACTAATCATTTTTCTCTTCTTCCTTATTCATTGAAGCAGCATTTCTCAGTCAAACCCAGAGTTCACCAATATGACTAGTCTTGACAGCTATCTTGCTCTGGAAATCTGCCCTATCTCTACCTCCCTGGACAGGGATACTATCTGGGCCACAAAGTGTACCCATCATTTACCTGAGACATGTGAGCCATCTCCTCAACTGCTAAGGATTAAGTCCCAGTGTTGGGCCCTTATCCTTTACTTTGTTTTCTTATTCTTTTTTTTTTTTTTCCGTCTTGGTCATAATATCAGAACCAGGTTGAGGTATGACTGGCTCACTCAAACAGTCACTCAAATCCCTCCACATAAATGTGTTCTAATAAGGAGGAGGACCCTGCTGACTCTCTGTCCTCTAAAGTCTTACCTTAACAGATGAGTTAAAGGATGGGATTATCCTAGTGGGTGATTATGGATGCAGTTGTTGATGTTGAGGGAGGTTGGCAAATGTGGGGCCACAGTTGAGTCACTTATAATAACAGATACAAAGCTGAGTGTGGTAGTGCATATTCTCAATACTCGTGACGATCACACGTTCAAATCCAGCCTGGGCTACACATTAAGTCCAAAGACAGCCTGGGCTACATTGTAAATCCAAGGCCAGCCTGGCCTACAGAGTAGGTCCATGGTCAGCCTGGGCTATATAGTACTCCAAGGCCAACCTGGGCTACATAGAAAGTTCAAGGTCAGCTTGGCCTATTTACATGACTCTTCTCCAAACTACAACAGGGTTTTTTTTTTTGTTCCTTTTTGTTTTCTGTCTCTCCTATTTCCTCTACACTGATACCAGTGCTGTATTTTGGAGGTGTGTGGGGGAATTTTCATCATGTCTGATGGTCCAGGATCTCCCAAGTAGCATGGCAAACCAAACAATGCAACAAACAAGTTTGTTTCGATTTTTCCATAAAAATATGACACAGCTGAAGTGCTGTCTGAAGAAATGGCTCTAAGATGGGACAACGCCTTGGGAGAATGGGCTTGGATCTTGTGCTAGTTTCCTCTTGATAAAAACAATGATGTTCTCATCCAGAATCTCTGTTGGGAATACAATGCTGTGCTTCCATTTCAACACTGCATAATCTCCATATGGCAACCCTGGAAAACTTGTCTGATATTAAACAGATTATAGCAGAGACAAGTTGTGTATAAACACTGTCATTAAAAAGGGTTTAAACGATGATTTTTTTTAAAATTTTTTGTCTCTAGTACCAGGTTCAGTGTTTTGGATAAACTCTAAAACACCACATTTTCTTTTTTTTTTAAATCCCGAAACAGCATGTACCTTATATTTTTCTATCTAGCTCTAATCGAGACGACAAAATACCATTCTTTGCTTTAAAAAAGAAAACTAATTGTAGGGCGCCCTCCAGTGGTGAACAAAGGTACTGCACATGTGCAGGTTTTGCACCTGCTGTCAGTTATCTGTTAATATGCTAATGAGGTGGTAGCATGCTAGTGAGGTGATTCATTCTGCACCAATCCCTGGAGGACAAGTAGTGGGGTGATAGTGGGGTGACCCGTGCCCCACCAATCCCTGAGAGATTATTAGCATACAGTTGTGTATATAAGGTTAGCGACTTTCCGGTTGGTGGTCCCCTGTCCCTGTTCAAGAGAGCTGTACAGTAAAGACTTATTCGCAGAAGAATCCTGTTGCTGCGTGTCGTTCTTGCTGGAGAGATATTGGACACGAGACAAGTGGTGCTGAATCCCAGGAACCAGCATCGCCGGTGAGGAGGGGACCCTTCTGTGTGCTGAAGAGGATTCAGAACTGTGAGAAGGTAAATTGAAAGGTAAGCTTTGAGAGGCATGCCCCTTTTTGGAAGAGAGCATGTCAGAAATGGAGCAGAGCGAGAAATTAGGCTTCGAGAGGCATGCCCCTTTTTGGATTTAAGAGAGCATGTCAGAAACGGAGCGGAGTGAGAAATTAGGAGCGGGCAAAAAGAAAAAAGATTACTAAAACAAAAGTGAATGAGATACAAAAGGTGGAAGAAATGCCACTGGAGGAAAAAAATAGGTATGCCCCGGAGGACAAAGTACAAGTCATCCGGAGAGGATACTTTGTATCCATTAAAAGAATTAAAAGCCATAGAACTGGCTGGCAGTGACTCTAAGCAAGAGTTGTCAGAGTCAGAGGAGGAGGAATTAGAGGAAGAGGCAGCCACATATGAGGAAGAAAGATATGGGCCTAGGTAGAGAGCCACTGTGAAGAAACCTAAAGTTATGGATCCTTTGTGGGCAAGACTGGTAAATTTGTTTCTTTTTTTTTTTTGTGTGTGTGTGTGTGTGGGATAGAGAAGCCACAGATGGCAAGCTTAAGCCTGGACCAAAACCTCTTTGGCGAATGGTCCTTGCCTGCTTAGAGGATAAACTATGTGAGGAAGCGGTTAGAGCCATTAGGACAGGTCAGAGGGTCCATGCAGAGAAACAAAGTATGTCAGAGGGAGAAAACGTCTTGAAAGAAAAAAAGAAAAGAAAAGGAGATAAAAGGAACAAGAGAAGGCAAAGATAAAAAAAAGAGGATAATCAGAACCAGGAAACAAATAAGATATATTCTTCTTTAAAAGCCTTGACCTTAGAAATATCAGACAATCTAGAAAGCATCACCAACAGCTTAGAGAAAGTGAAAGTAAAGGTAGAACCATCGAGTCCTGGGCCTCCCTCAGAGCAACAAATGGAAGTGCAGGAATCGACCTCAGTTTCACCACCAGACTCGTATTGACCCCTTGAATGGGAATTCAGGTGCTGGATACAGATTTTGAAGGCCCCAGTAAGCAGAATTCAGAAGGATCACAGAAGTTGAAAGCATGTGCAAAGATAAAGATTTGGGGTAGTGGTAGTGGTTAAAAGGGGACAAGGTAATAATGGTAAAATGTTTTTGTGTATGTGTTCTTTTAGAGTTATGTTAAAATCTAGAGAAGCAAAGTCGATTCTCATAGATACTTTTAGTCTTTGGACCCTGAACAGAGACAGTTTACACCCTGGACAAGAGAGAATGGGGTTGAGAAAAACAGTGCTCCCGAACTCTCCACAGATGCTTTGGCAAAAGAAGGAAATGAGCTTAAACTTTTTGGAGCTCTCCTGGGAACAGAAGGAGGTGGGAGAGATCTTGCCTCCTTGCTGGCTCCTATTGGAGAGGTGCTTATTTCTGGTTCTGGTTCTTTTGGTAGGATGTTTGGGTTCCTTTAGATTGAACACCATCTAGTTATTTTCCTCTGTGTCTATTGTCTGTCCTTGGTGCACCAAGCTGTCCATGTATGTCAATTTATGTCTGGGTTTTGCTTCTCATTGCTTGAATGTTTTGTGTTTCATGTTTAAAAGAAAAGGTTAAAATTTTAAATGCTGGTTGATTCAACCATTGATGTAGCTTTAACGCCTTTCAAGAAAGGAACAAATAAATAAAAAAAAAGTTTCAATTTGCTTTTGGAGTCTGCATCTGTAGCTTGAAGCCTAAGTCGGCTGGGCAAGATCCCCAGGGGGCTGGCTAAATGTTTATAGTAGCTGATCCTAAAGATACCAGGAGCTTCACAGCTTCTAAGGTAACAGAACTGATCTCTGTTTCTCTTAGAAAAATCTTTGACTGTGATTATTGGACTCAACAGGTAACAAGGTGTTTCTCTTAAACTACAGCTAGAAAAAGTAAAAATGGTGATTTATTTAAATATTAAAGGTATGTGTAGCCACTTCAATTTTGTTTTCTGATTGGTTTTAAATGTATGAATATTCTCTACATGCCTTGGTTATGGACTATTGGCTTTTAAGTTATTGGATATGGTTTAAAAAAATGTAACATTGGTAACCGAAAGTAGACATAAAACTGGTAAATTTTGATGGATTCATTCTAGACAACATGTGGCATGAGCCAATCTAGGGAAACAGGTCTAAATTGGGATGATACTTTTATGGAAATCTTATCCTAGAAACCAGGCTTCAATAAGATTTTAAAGCAATGTCTATTTGTTGAGGTATTGGAGACCGCACCATCATGTGTTCATATGTAGGAATTGGCAGTCAAACCTTGTAGCGTGAAGGATAGACTCAGTGTTTTGGAGACTGGATTTTGGGATGATGAGGCTGATTTCAAGGGAGAGGCTGCACAGTGTGAGAGGGAGAAATATTAAGATTGTGGCACCCTAGAAGCGGCCTATGCGAAAGTGGTTAAGGTGCTTGAAAACAATCAATTGTTCATAGCACCTGAAAAGGTTCAAATGGGCCAAATGGGAGAATATTTAAGAACAAAAATCACTCCTCAGAATATTTCCCCTCAGAAAACTGAATTACGAAAAGATCATTTAAAAACATTGAATGACTTTCAAAAATTACTAGGAAGCATAAATTGGATTTGACCAATGTAGATTTACAACCACTTTATGAGATCCTGAAAGGGGATTCTCAGCTTACTTCACCCGTGTTTTAACCAAGGAAGCATGATTATTCTTGAGGAAAGTGGAAGAAAGATTAGAAAAGGCAATACTAAGAAGGTACAAGGAAAAGGAAGATCTGCTTTTGTGTATACTAAGAACCTTTCGTAATCCTACAGGAGTGCTATGGCAACATCGTCCACTTCTTTGAATTTATCCCGTAATTTCTCCTAATAAGACCCTTGAATATTACCCTTCTGCTGTTGTACAGCTTGCTGTGTTAGACGTTAAATCTTGTATTCAGCATTTTGGTATTTTACCCAAGAAAATTATTATACCATATACAACTGCTCAGGTAGAAACATTGTGTGCCTTGATAGATGATTGGGCCATATTAGGCTGTAGTTTTGGTGGAGAGTTTGACAATCATTATCCTAAGGATCCTTTGCTACATTTTTTTTACTGAACACCCAGTGATCTTTCCTAAGATCACTGCCTCAGAGCCTTTGTCTGGAGTGTTAGATATTTATACAGATGGCTACAAGACCGGTGTAGGTGCCTATATGGTTGATTCTCAAGAACCAGTATTAATTCAATACAGTCCAGGTACCCCCCAAATTACAGAATGTAAAATTGTATTGGAAGTTTTTAAAAGATTTCATGATACTTTTTATTTAATTTCTGACTCTGCTTATGTAGTTAATGCTGTGCGCTCACTTGAAATTGCAGGGGCAATTCGGTCGAGTAGTACCATATGTCAAATTCTTTTAGAATTACAGAATGTTATTTGTGCCAGAAAAAATAAAATTTTTATACAACGTATTCGAGCCCATACTAATTTGCCTGGCCAGTGACCAGTAATAACACCCTGGTGGATGCTAGTACTGGTAGAGAGTTTATTTTTCATGCCACTCTCAATAGAGGATTTCATCAAAGTTTCATGTACCTGATTTTACTCTTCAACAAAAATTTAAAATTTCTAGAGCTGCAGCTCCTGATGTGGTGTCACGTTGCCAAAATTGTGTTCAATTTCACCACCCTCCTCATGTGTGGATTAACGCTCGTGGTCTGATCCCACTAAAACTTTGGCAGATGGATGTCACACACATACCTCAATTTGGAAATTTAAAATATGTTCATGTTTCTATTTTTACCTGTTTCGGTATTATACACGCTACTCTGATGACTGGTGAAAAGGTTCGTAATGTCATTAGCCATTGCTTAGAGGCATGGGAAGCCTGGGGAAAGCCTGATAGTCTCAAGATAGACAACAGGCCTGCCTACACCGCAAAGTCCTTTCAGGCATTTTGCCAGACAATGTAGGTCAGTCATATTACAGGCTTACCATACAATCCCCAGGGTCAAGGAATTGTGGAAAGAGTACATCATACCTTAAAAGAGCTTATAAAAAAAAAGGGAATTGCCAGTGGACAAACACCGTAAGGAACACTTTCTATGGCTCTTTTTACTCTAAATTTCTTAATTTTGGATGTGCATGGCCTCTCTGCCGCGGATCGCCATGCTACCACTACACATATAACTAATGCAGAAGTAAAGTGGAAGGATGTCTTAAATGATGAATGACGTGGCCCAGATCCCGTGATTTTGAGATCTAGGGGAGCTATTTGTGTTTTTCTGCAGAATCAAGAAAATCCAATTTGGGTACCCAAGCTCTTGACTCGAAAATTAATAAGTGGCTATTAGCCCAAATACTTGAATTACCCTAGATGCCTAGAACAAATGAAACTCAAGACGGATGATCAAAATGTGAATGCTTCACTCCTTCTTTAAAAGGGGAACAAGAATACCCTTGGCAGGGAATAGAGAGGCAAACATTAAAACAGACGCAGAAGGAACACCCATTCAGAGCCTGCCCCACATGTGGCCCATACATAAACAGCCATCCAATTAGATGAGATGGATGAAGCAAAGAAGTGCAGGCCAACAGGAGCCGGATGTAGATCACTCCTGAGAGACTCAGCCAGAATACAGCAAACATAGAGGGGAATGCCAGCAGCAAAACACTGAACTGAGAACGGGACCCCCGTTGAAAGAATCAGAGAAAGAACTGGAAGAGCTTGAAGGGGCTCGAGACCCCATATGTACAACAATGCCAAGCAACCAGAGCTTCCAGGGATTAAACAACTACCTAAAGACTATACATGGACTGAACATGGACTCTGACCTCATAGGTAGCAATGAATATCCTAGTAAGAGCATCAGTGGAAGGGGAAGCCCTGGGTCCTGCTAAGACTGAACCCCCAGTGAACTAGATTGTTGGGGGGAGGACGGCAATTGGGGGAGGATAGGGAGGGGAACACCGGTAAGAAAGGGGAGGGGGAAGGGGAATGTTTGCCCGGAAAGCGGGAAAGAGAATAACACTCGAAATCTATATAAGAAATACTCAGGTTAATTAAAAAAAAAAAAGAAAAAGAAAGAAAGAAAATTGCCTTCCGCTCTTCCTGAAGATGGGACTATGAACCCTACTATTATAACTGGGAATGGTAATACAGGTAATTCGCTCACCCTGTGGGCTATTGCCAGATCCTGGCCAGTACCAATGCCAGTTCATAGCAATTCTACTATTTTGAGAATAAGACTGGCAAGCATAATCTCTGGCCTTGGTTTCAATGGATGCTGTCCAATGAGCAAGGGGCATATGTATCCCTGACCCCCTTTGCTAGGTTGATGTGTGAGAACTTCGTGCTGTATAATGTTTCAACTACCAGAAAAAACGATACCAGGTTGACCAATATTCAATATAATAACCTCTTGGCAAATAATATTGCCACTAGTACTTCAGTATGTGTTAGATCACCTTTTTTCTTTCTGATAAGCACTAATTTCGGCAATGGTGTTTTAAATTGTAATAGCTCTGATGTAGTATGCTATTTAGCTGAATGCTGAGATGGCACCAATGACACCGCAGTCATGGTTAAGGTTCCATCCTTTGTGTTAATCCCAGTAGAGACAAACCCAAATATTCTTAATTTACTGAGAGCCAAAAGAGATTTTGGAATTACAGCAGTCATAATTTCAGCCATTGTGCTGTCTGCTGTCGCAGCTACCACAGCTGCAAAAGCTATGACCAATCCAATACAGACGGCTGTGACTGTCAATCAGATTTAGAAAGAACTGTAGTGGCGCTAGAGATACAGGAAGAATTTAATACCCATTTGGCATCTGGCCTTCTATTAGCCAATCAAAGGATAGATTTTAGTTCAAGAACAAATTGAAGAACTGTATCATATGACACTGCTGTCTTGTGTTTTCTCCCTTAGAAGTTTATTCATTATTCCTTTGCAGGCTAACTTTTCTCAGAATTTTCAACAGAGCAAAGAAATCTCGAATTATCTGAAAGGAAACTGGTCCATGAAAGCACAGCAACTATCAAGAGAATTGCTAATGCAGTTTGCTGTCCTCAACAGCACTAGGCTGGACCCCATCACAGTTGAAGACTTTACCTCATGGATTACCAATGCTTTCTCCCCTGTTAAGGAGTGGGTGGGCATGTTTGCCTGGGGAGCTATTGTCCTCCTGGGATGCGGAATAGATCTCTGGCTTATTGGCCATTTAAAAAGAGAATATGCCAGAGAGAAAGTGGTTGTTTGCCAGGCTATGACCGCCATCAGAAAGGGTTCTTCTCCCCACATATGGCTGGCCTCTTTGAAAGATTAAGAGTTCGCCCTAGATCATTTTTGTCACTGTCATGTGGAGTCATTGTATCCAGAGACAGGCAACTTTCCTCGAGCTCGGACCAACATAAGACATGGGGCCCGGTGGAGATAGGGTAACTCTACGACGTGTAAGGCCAAGTTTGGATGAGAACGACCTAAGACAGGAGCAATGACAAGATTGAGGTGACACCCAGATCTAGACCAGTCATTTTATTAAACAAAAAGGGGGAGATTTAGGGCACCCACCAGTGGTGAACAAAGGTACTGCACATGTACAGGTTTTGCACCTGGTGTTAGTTGGCCGATAATATGCTAATGAGGGGCGGTATCATGCTAGTGAGGTGTTTCATTTTCCGACAAACCCTGGAGGACAAGTAGTGGGGTGATAGTGGGGTGACCCGTGCCCCACCTATCCCTGAGAGATTATTAGCATACTGTTGTGTTTATAAGGCGAGCGACTTTGCTGCTTGTGGTCCACTGTCTCTGTTCAAGAGAGCTGTACAGTAAAGGCTTGTTCGCAGAAGAATCCTGTTGCTGCCCGTCGTTCTTACTGGCGAGACGTTGGGCGCTTGACAACTAATTGTGTTTCATTGGCTTTTTTTGTTGTTGTTAATTTCTCATTTTTAGTGTTTTGGCGTACATTTTAACAATTATTTTTTCATTGAATTAATTATTTTCTTATTTTCTAGTGTAGGTAAAAATTTAGGTTGCTGGTCTTTGTTTCTAATCTAATAATTAGTTTGTAAATAAATTTTCCTCTTAGCACCTTCATAGTTATGTCTCACACACTTTGATAATATGTTTCCTATCTTCTTCTTTTTAACAGTCTCCTTACTATTACATAGTTTCATTATTTCTTGACATATGTATTACTTGTGAATGTGTAATTTAATGTTTCTGGACTGGGAGACTCCTGTTGTCTCTCATTGAAGATTTCTATTTTAGTTCTGCTGTATTAGCAGAACACATGCCAAGGGGCTGGAGATGCACCTCAGTGGACAGAGTGCTCACTTGGCTCTCACACAGCTCTGGCCTTCACCTACAGTACCTCATAAGCCTGGTGTGGTGGTACATGCCCATAGTCCCATTACCAGGAGGAGAACCAGGTACTCAAAATCATCCTTGGGTGCATAGTGTGTTTGAGGCCAGCCTGGGCTACATAAAACTTGAATAAACAAATATATCCCACAAGACATGTTTTCTTAGGCATTTGACACACTTTGTTCTGTGGTTTGTGAGTGTGTGAAAAGTCCAGGGGTACTAGAAGGAAAAAAAAAAAAAACATCCTGGTGCTACTAGGGACTGTCAGTCAGAGACATTGGCAGGTGAAGCTATCTCATTCTAGCTGGTTTTCTGACTGCTTCTGTTGCTGATGGGCTTATCTGTGTCCACAGCTTTACCCTGCTTCCTTTTAGCTGTACCCATTCTTGCTTCCTGCTGAGGCTGTGACAGGGTAGTGACTCAAAGAATTGGGGTCTCCTTCCAGTCCACTGATTCTCTCAACAATAAGTTCTTTCTGTGTAGAAATAGTTTCTCTGTTGCCTACATTATCAGAAATAAATATAACACTCGTTTCTCTTTTATTTTGATACTGGGTTTCATTATGTAGTTAGGGCTGGCCTGAAACTCACTGTATAAACCAGGTAGGCATTGAACTCACAGAGATCAGCTTGCTTCTGAGTGCCGGGATTAAAGGGGCATACCTGGCTTCTTCTTTTTTTTAATTATTTTTTAAATTTATCTCTATGGTGTGTGTGTCTGTGTGTCTGTGTGAGTGTATGTGTGTGTTTGTGTTTGTGTGTGTATGTGTGTGTGTGTGTGTGTGTGTGTGTGTGTGTGTTTTGACCAAAGAGTCCATCAGATCCTCTGAACCCTGGTCCTCTGCAAGAGTAACCAGTGTTCCTAAGCATTGAGCCACCTCCCCAGCCCCTTCTGCCTCCTCTAAACTCCACTTCATTGTCCATCTTGCCCAGACATGTCTTTAATTCCTACTCTTAGTGTTTGTTTTAATTCAGTGAGTTCCTATTTGATTTTCTCTTGTTTCTTCTATTACCTCACCAAGATTATGTGTATACTTTTGTTTGGAAGTTTCTCATTAATGACGCTTGAATCGTGGCTTTAATATCCTTGCTGACATTTCTTACAATGGTTTTCTCTTGGTGCCACCACCAGGAAACTGGTTATTCTCCTCTGCTTTTCGTTTAGGGGGATGGTCATAGTGTGACGTGATTTTCATTTTGACATCATTTGTCTAAGATGTCAGCAGTCCTGACACTGTGGGTACAGTGGCTGTTTATCCTTCATAATCTTATGGATGTTTTTTGGTTTTCCTGGATTGCCTGATTGAATAAAAGGGATTAGACTTCCAGTCCATACCGACAGGAATATTTTAGAGGGGTCAGGAAGAGTGGTTCTCAACCTTCCTAACCTAACCTTTTAATACAGCTCCACCAACTGTAAAATTATTTCATTGCTACTTCATAACTATCATTTAGCTATAGTTATGAATTTTAATTTAAATGTCTGATATACAGGATATATGATATGTGACTCCTGTGCAAGGGCCATTTGAGCTCCCAAAGGGTTCTCAATCCAAGGATTAAGAACCACTGATCTGGACTTAGTGGTATACCCTTACCGACGTAGATGGGTTGCCCACTGTTGCCAGGGAGAAGTCTCCATCTCTTGAAGGCAAAGGATCTTCCTAGATCAGGCTTTTTCCTGGGTCCCTCTGTAATAGTGGACACACTCTTGATGGTTACTGATGTATCACTGACTCCAGGCAGTTTTCTTTTACATCCTCGAAGATGAGGATTCTAAAAAGGGTTCTACTAGTCTAAAGCAATGGCTGAAACTATGCTTAGCGATCTTTCCCTGTACCTAATGGCTCCTTGTACCCACAAGGCCAAAAGTAGAAGTGTGAATGTGTCACATAGGCTAAAACAAACAGGACTGAGCTGGCCTGGGCTTTAGGGTGTGAAAAGAACTGGAGATGAGGCTCAGAGGAGCAGGCAGAGCATGGGAAAAAAAAAGATGGATATTTAGGAAGCAACAGAGAGGGGACAGAAATAGATAGACTCTCTGAGGTGAAGTTTGAGGGAGAAACAGACAGTTGGGGAAAGAGTGGCAGGTAACAGGGAGGTGGTCTTGGAAATCAAGGGGAAACCCAATACACTGATACAAGCAGACTCAGAATCAGAGAAGATCGGGCTTTGTTTGACTAACAAAACCTAATGAAACCTATTTCTCATTTGTAGATGTATTATTTTTAATTATGTTGGTGGGGACAGGACATGAATACAGGAGACCACGGAGATAAGAATAGTCAGGTCCCCTGGAGGTGGAGTTAAAGGTGGTTGGGAGCCATTGGACATGAGCTCAAAGAACCAAATAAAGGTCCTCTTTTAAAGCAGAAAAACCCTTGATCCATTGGTCATCTCTCCAGGCCCCTAAAGTCATCTTTTTAAATAAATTCAACCTTCACATGCAGAGAAGAGACCAGGCTTAGGGTAAGAAAGATTAAATTGATGGTGACGTGGAAGAAAGACTAAAGAACACATGAGGGAGTAGAGGACACTGAGGGAAGAAGTTATTCCAAGATGGAGTTCTCAAAAAGTGAAGCAGGAGACCCATGAAGAAGAGAAAGTGTCTAGAATGTGTTGAACTTGGGCTGCATCCATATTGGTCTCTTTGGTTTCTTAAAGAACAGCCAAGCAATCACTACAGAAGGTGGAGGTGAGGTAGAGGCTTCCCTGGAGGACATATTGATGAGGATTACTCAAGAGTAGTGAATGCCAAACTAAGTATCTATAGATTCCTGAAAGTATCATAAAGCCCATTATTTTGTATGATAATTAAAAAGTAATTTAAAAGAGAAGATGAGGGCCCCGCAGCAGCTCTCTGCTCCCAAACCCCGTGGGAGAGAGATTTCACCGCCTGATCAGGTGGGCACTCCTGAGGCTGCAGAGCGGAGGAGACCACCAACACTGCCCACCCCTGCCCACATCCCTGGCCAAAGAGGCAACTGTATAAGGCCTCTGGGTTCCCATAGGGGAGGGCCCAGGAGCGGCAGGATCCCTGTGCCTGAGACACTGCCGGAACCTGAAGGAAACAGACCGGATAAACAGTTCTCTGCACCCAAATCCCGTGGGAGGGAGAGCTAAACCTTCAGAGAGGCAGACACACCTGGGAAACCAGAAGAGACTGCACTCTGTGCACATCCAGACCCCAGAGGAAAACACCAAACGTCATCTGGAACCCTGGTACACGGAGGCTCCCGGAAAGAGCGGCGCAGATCTTCCCAGTTGCTGCCACCGCGGAGAGGACTTAGGCAGTACCCCACGAGCAAACTTGAGCCTTGGAACCACAGGTAGGACCAACTTTTCCCCTGCAAGAAACCTGCCTGGTGAACTCAAGTCACAGGCCCACAGGAACAGCTGAAGACCTGTAGAGAGGAAAAACTACATGCCAGAAAGCAGAACACTCTGTCCCCATAACTGGCTGAAAGAAAACAGGAAAACAGGTCTACAGCACTCCTGACACACAGGCTTATAGGACAGTCTAGCCACGGTCAGAAATAGCAGAACAACGTAACACTAGAGATAATCTGATGGCGAGAGGCATGCGCAGGAACCCAAGCACCAGAAACCAAGACTACATGGCATCATCGGAGCCCAATTCTCCCACCAAAGCAAACACGGAATGTCCAAACACACCAGAAAAGCAAGATCTAGTTTCAAAATCATATTTGATCATGATGATGGAGGACTTCAAGAAAGACATAAAGAACTCCCTTAGAGAACAAGTAGAAGCCTACAGAGAGGAGTCACAAAAATCCCTGAAAGAATTCCAGGAAAACACAATCAAACAGTTGAAGGAATTAAAAATGGAAATAGAAGCAATCAAGAAAGAACACATGGAAACAACCCTGGATATAGAAAACCAAAAGAAGAGACAAGGAGCTGTAGATACAAGCTTCACCAACAGAATACAAGAGATGGAAGAGAGAATCTCGGGAGCAGAAGATTCCATAGAAATCATTGACTCAACTGTCAAAGATAATGTAAAGCGGAAAAAGCTACTGGTCCAAAACATACAGGAAATCCAGGACTCAATGAGAAGATCA
Source organism: Rattus norvegicus (assembly GCF_021556685.1). Classification (NCBI taxonomy): domain Eukaryota; kingdom Metazoa; phylum Chordata; class Mammalia; order Rodentia; family Muridae; genus Rattus; species Rattus norvegicus. The sequence goes on from NC_141555.1 coordinate 10,389,849, forward strand.
AACCTAAGGATAATAGGTATAGAAGAGAGTGAAGACTCCCAGCTCAAAGGACCAGTAAATATCTTCAACAAAATCATAGAAGAAAACTTCCCTAACCTAAAAAAAGAGATACCCATAGGCATACAAGAAGCCTACAGAACTCCAAATAGATTGGACCAGAAAAGAAACACCTCCCGTCTCATAATTGTCAAAACACCAAACGCACAAAATAAAGAAAGAATATTAAAAGCAGTAAGGGAAAAAGGTCAAGTAACATATAAAGGCAGACCTATCAGAATCACACCAGACTTTTCGCCAGAAACTATGAAGGCCAGAAGAACCTGGACAGATGTCATACAGACCCTAAGAGAACACAAATGCCAGCCCAGGTTATTGTATCCTGCAAAACTCTCAATTAACATAGATGGAGAAACCAAGATATTCCATGACAAAACGAAATTTACACAATATCTTTCTACAAATCCAGCACTACAAAGGATAATAAAGGGTAAAGCCCAACATAAGGAGGCAAGCTATACCCTAGAAGAAGCAAGAAACTAATCATCTTGGCAATAAAACAAAGAGAATGAAAGCACACAAACATAACCTCACATCCAAATATGAATATAACAGGAAGCAATAATCACTATTCCTTAATATCTCTCAACATAAATGGCCTCAACTCCCCAATAAAAAGACATAGATTAACAAACTGGATACGTAATAAGGACCCTGCATTCTGCTGCCTACAGGAAACACACCTCAGAGACAAAGACAGACACTACCTCAGAGTGAAAGGCTGGAAAACAACTTTCCAAGCAAATGGTCAGAAGAAGCAAGCTGGAGTAGCCATTCTAATATCAAATAAAATCAATTTTCAATTAAAAGTCATCAAAAAAGATAAGGAAGGACACTTCATATTCATCAAAGGGAAAATCAACCAAGATGAACTCTCAATCCTCATCTTCGATTGGTTTATATACAAGTGTGCAATTTCTAGGCTTGAAAGTAAAATGATGCTATCTGGTGCTGGATAGAGGAGCCTTATTTTTTATTATGGCAGCTTGCTATTTTTGTAACATGGTGATTTGGTTGAACACAATAAAGTACAGTAGTAACTGATCTCCCCCTCTTCCTGGATGAGTGAGGAGATGATTAAATGTTGATGTCAGCATCCATGAGCATATTCAGATGAGCTTCAGCTTCTGTTGAAAAGGATGCTGTGTTTGATTGTGGTCCGAAGCTTTGAAGCACTACTTGGCATCTCCTTCCTTGGAGGTCTCACTGTTTTAACATAACAGATTTGATAGCTTGTTGGTAAGGTGAGGTCCAGCTTGTCTCCACTAGGTCATCTTCATGTGAATCCGGTGGTTATACGGTTTTGTTCTAGGGATATTTCATTTTTTTAATAACGGTTTTAGCTGACATTCATGGAGAGAATGAATCCTTAGAAGTGTGCCACTAGTGAAAGGAAATCCTGTCTATAGTATGTTTCTTTACAAAGCTGTGTCACACCATCCTTTGGGCCCTCTGCTGGAAAAGTAGAATCAAGTCTTAAATAATGCCTTTTAAATTGTATCCTCTAGTATTATAGATGTAGGACAGTACTGTATCATACCTCTGTGGATGTAAAATAGCTTGGACCTGCTTTATGATACGTAGTAGTGACCGTGCTTTATCAGAGCTGTTTTTAATGATGTTGCTCAGAATGTTTTCTTTCCAGATGATGATTGAGAAGCTAATTTAAAAAAAATGGTGCCAGGTACCACAAGAGTAACAGAACTGTGCTGTTTTCTCGGGTTTTGTTTTTTTACTTTTTTTTTAATGGAGTGTGCTGGATGTCTCTACAGTTTTGTTCAGATGACTGCAGAACCTGGAAAAGCTGTTGCTGCTGTTGCTGCATAACACACTGCTATTATTGGTCTTTTTATATAAATATAAATATATATATATACAGAAAAAAAATGGAAGATGAGGATGACATGATCTTCTGTCAGGTGTTACGTGGATTCTGTGTTTAGCTTCCCTGAACACTGTTTGCCTCTGTTGCATCCTGTAATATTTTTTGAGGTCTCTGGTCAATGCCCCTAGATGATCACAAAGATCTCCTGCACTGGCTTGTCTTGCCTGGCTCTCTTTCAAGTGGGTGACTTCCTACACACCTGTGGGCCTTGTTACTCTATCTATCCTCAGGAAGTTCCCATCTTTTACTCCCATGAAGGCTTATCCTCAGAACACTCTTGAGGGTGCCTCCAATGCAGAGGTGCTGCATTGATCTCTTTCCTATGCCATTTACCGTGACTTTAAAATGCTTTGCAGTTCCTGACCATGTAGCTCTATCCTCCTGAGAAACCCCTGTGCACTCCATGTGGTCTCCTTGAGCCACATATACACTCCAAGATGTCTTTGGAGGCAACCTTATCATGTACACATTCATTGCTGTTCCTTCTCTCAAGAATGAGTTTCTCACTGCAGGACGTTATAATACTTTCTATAGTTGATTAATTCTGCTATTTGGGGGTTTTTATACTGGCTGGTTGTCTGATGGTTTCATTGGTGTGAAAAGACACCATGACCAAGGGAACTTAAAAGGGACAACATTTAAATAGGGCTGGATTACACGTTCAGAAGTTCAGTCTATTTTCATCAAGGCAGGAAGCATGGAAGTGTCTAGGCAAACATGGTGTTGGAGAAGAAGCATATCACCCCCACATTGATATGCTTCCTCCAACAAGGACACACATACTACTTGTGGGACACTTCCCATGGGACAACTACATTCTAACTACCACCCTGATTTTATGCCAACTTATGACACAAGCTAGAGTCATCAGAGAAGAGGGCGCCTCAGTTGAGAAAATACCTCCATAAGATCCAGTTTTAGGGCATTTTCTTAGGGTTTGTTGGGAGAGGGCCCAGCCCACTGTGAGAGGCACCATTCCTAGACTGGTGACATCACAAAATGTATAATGGGAGTCTTGCAAGTGTCCTAGACCCCAGCTCCATCAAACGCTGGAGCTTCTGCAATTGCACTCCGTGAAACTCAGCCCCTTTCATGAGCACAACCTTCAGTTATCCCCGTAAACATTGTGCTCTCTCTATCTTTGCTCTCAGCCAATAGCTGCCCAACTTCCAGCCAACTCAGCTGTGACCAGAAAAACCCTCATTAAGAAAGCCAATGAATTTGACTTGATTTTTTTTCCCTGACAGAACGGAGTGTTTTCCCTGCATGGTTACACTGGTGTCTGAGTCATCTGTAATAAAACCTACTACTATTAAGAGCAAAGTCCCCGGAACTATGACAAATAGCAAATCACACGACAAGCATCACTGTTGACCAAGCCTTTTCTGCAGCTTTATTGAAGTATAATTTACATACTTAAAAAATCCATTTATTTTGAGTGTGTAATATAATAATTTTAAAGCAAAATTTATAGCTTCCTTCCTTTTTTTAATACTCATTTCCCACTAGTTCATAGGATATTGAAGTGTATTAAAAACACAGAAGTGAAGTCAGGAGAAGGACCAGAGCGGGAAGCAGCAAGGTCCTTGATTTGCTAAGACAACAGATACATTGGCAGAATAGTCTGGATAAAACCACTTGGGAAACATTGGGTCTTCTCTTAGCGTGCAGCCTCCAGACAAAGAGTATAAAGGATTAAGTCATGGGTCCTCCTACATCAAATGCGGACCTGACATGGTATGGTCAGCATCACTTTTGGCCACATTCATGTTAATCCCATTCATCACTCTTACAAGTTGCCTAGCAACTCACATAGTAAACAAACTTTTTTGGTTCATGGATTCATAGGTTTCGGTCCATGGTCACATGACCATGAAAGGGTCAAGATAGAGGTCAACTGCTTACCTCACTAGCATCCAAGAAGCACCAACACAGGAAGAGACCAAGGACAAAAAAACACCCTCCAAGACATGTCCCAAATGACCAGGTCCCTTAATTTCCTATCTCCTAGTTTCCCGCCACCTTCATACATATCCATCAACAGATGAACTCATTGATTAGAGCCCACATGGTCCAATTACTTTTCATAGTCACACCTTTGAACATTGTACTGGGACAATATATATCTTAAACCCATAGGGTAGGGCCAGAAGGTTGTGTCAAAGGTCTAAACGTCACCTCACACTAGACTCAGCTGTGTAGATTTCTCATCATCTTCTATTTCTTTCTTGTACTGAGCTACACCATGTCTGCATTGCAGCATTTTTCTGGGGTGAGATACAGTCAGCAGTCAATTGTAAAGACGGCCCCCACCATGTTTTGTTTTGAATGTAAAATTGGACATCTATAATATAGACACACTCGCATATACACAGACTCACGGAGAGAGGAAAAAAGGGAAGGAGTTGAGTCTTAGGAACCCTCAAGGAAGAGGGAGTGGAAATATAAGATACAGATGTCAGCGAGACCAAAACAGAGCAGTGTGTTCTATACACAACATTTCCACTATCCTTCAGCACTAGATGATAGGAAAGGGAGAGTCACTTTTCTCCAAAGATATAGCTGGTGATAAGCTGGCCAGGCTCCAGTGGCTTGCCCAATGCCCATGAAATTATGGGCAGCATAAATGACTTGAGTGGGTTATAACAGAGGGCAGAACGAGTGCTTGATGTTGGGAGAAGGGATTAGGTGAGGATGGATCTGGGAGGAGCTAGGAAGAGAAGTGAGAAGTAAATTCTATCAATATATCATTTACGAAGTTCTCAAGTAACTTATAAAAGGGGTTTATAAAATACCATATCTGTACTGAACACATACAGTACATTTTTCTTGTCATTTCCTAAATAAGAGCCCCTCATGATTTCATTTCATTAAGTACAAAAGTAATTCAGAGATTATTTAAAATGTAGGAGGATCTGGGGAGATCGCAGAGGGGTAAAGCCAAGTGTGTGTGGTCACACATGCAAACAAAAATGCTTGGTATGGGAACAGGAGGATGACTGGGGCTTCCTGACAGTGAGCCTCACCTCATTTTCAGCAAGGGACCCTGTCACAAGGGAATAAAGTAGGTAGTGAATGAGCAGAACACGCTCTACAGTCCCCCAGCCTCTGAACTTACATGTCTCTATGCACACACGCACACACACATGCAAATATAAAAATGACTAGAGTATACAAGAAGCTTGCATAGGTTATATGCAAATGCAGTGTTGTTTTAGCCAAGGAACTTGAGGACTTTTAGATCATTGGGATTACTTGAGCCAACTCTCAGAGGACAGGATATATCTCCTTATTGTGCAAACGAATCCTTTGTTGAGTGTGTGTCAGTGACTCCACATAGTTCTCCTCCTCTAGGTTCCTGTGTATCACAGTGAATAATCTGGAAATACTGGAAATATAAACTAATGTCTTTGTTGGGGTTTCTAGGTTTGCATTAAAATCATATTTATTAATAAAAATATAATATAATAAAAATCACTTTTTATTAAATGGAAGGGAAATCTTCAGCTCCCAGCAACAATAGACTCAATCACATTACCTTCTGTTTTATCCCATTATGAATAGCAATTAATTGCACATCAATAGCTCCCCATGCTTTGAACTAAATCAGGATGAAAAGATATGTTTCTGTACAGATAAGTAACGCCAATGTGGATAATCAAGTAGAAAGGGGGGTGGTATGGTGCCTTTGGCTTATGCGAGAATGATGGCTTGATTGGAAACTTGTTATGCAAATAACCGTAACCTCTGAGAAATGAAATGTAGCGATAAAATATACTACCAAAAGGTATGGACACTCATTACTTGATTTCTTTTCAAAGAAAAAAAAACATACTTTAGGAGTTTGAATAAGTGTGACCTCAGAGTTTCAAATATTTGTATGTGTTTGATTTACAGTTGGTGGATTGCTTAGAAAGGATTGGGAGTTGTCTTTTTGTTAAAAGAGATGTGTCAATGGGAGGTGAGGGCCTTGAGATTTCAAAAGCCCACCAGGCTTCTCTCTGTCTCCCTCCCTACTTCTCTCTCTCCCTCCCTCTTCCTCTCCCTCTTCCTCCCTCCCTCCATCCCTCTCTCTCTTTCTCTCTCTCTATCTCTCTCATCTGGTGAGCAGGATGTGAGATCTCAGGAACCACTCCAGCCATGCCTGCCTGCCTGCCAGCCTGCTGCCATGGTGTATACCACGATGGTCTATGGACTCACACTCTGTAACTGTAAGACAACAATTAAATGTTTCCTTTCATAAATTGGTTTGGTCACAGTGTCTCTTCGCAGCAATAGAACAGTAACTAAGGCACACATCTTCCTTTTTATTTTTCTAATATATCTGTATTTATTTTATTAAAGTTACCTGTTGTCCATTGAACTGTTTTATGAGTAAGTTTCCAGTTTAAAGACAAATAGTGAAAAATAGGCACTACTAGCAACTTTGGCCTTGTTGAAGTGGGTGTGGTCTTGTTGGAGTGGTTGTGTCACTGTGGGCATGGGCTTTATGACCCTATAACCCTAGCTGCATAGAAGCCAGTTCTAGCAGCCTTCAGAGGAATATGTAGAACTCTCAGGTCCTACTGCACCATGCCTACCTAGATGCTGCCATGCTCCTGCCTTGATGATAATATACTAAACCTATGTACTTATAAGCCAGCCCCAACTAAATGTCCTTGTAAGACTTGCATTGGTTGGGGCTGGGGATTTAGCTCAGTGGTAGAGCGCTTACCTAGGAAGCGCAAGGCCCTGGGTTCGGTCCCCAGCTCCAAAAAAAAAAAAAAAAAAAAAAAAGACTTGCATTGGTCATGGTTTCTTTTCATAGCAGTAAAACCCTAAGACATACATACATATATGCATATAAATATACACCTATATTTACACACACACACATACACACATACACACATACACACATACACACATACACACACACACACACACACACACACACACACACACACACACCATTTACAGGTATTTTAGATCCAGCCAGGACCCCTGCAGTTTCATTGGTCCATCTGAAGCACATGTTCATGGAAAATGTCTCTCTCTGTTTATTGTTCTAGAAACTATGTGGACAAAATCTGCAGACTCGCTTCATTTTGCATTATTCTCCTCTTCAGCCTTAGAAATCTCAAGTTACAGAGAGGGGAAGATGGGAACATGGTTAGATAGCTCTTTTTGTCTGCGGTTAGCTTACATCTCAAGTCACAAAGGGAAAATAAATATAACAAGAAATAAAAATACACATCCAAACTGTGATGGTAAGTTCATATCTATTCCCCTTAATGAATATCAACTTTGGAAATTGGAATCCACAATGAGAATGGACTTTTGAAAAATCCTAATTCACAGGCAGGCTTTGGTATTTCTCTTTCTCTGAAAAGGAACACCACTAGAAAAAGAAAGAGGGTAGGTTGCTTTTTTTCCAAAAATCGAATCAGAAGCATTTGATAATGAGCATAGAGGGGGCTCGTTCCATGTTTACCAAAGAATAAAGTAATATGGGGGTGGGGGAGACATCTCAAGAACAGTTGGTGCCTTATTGGTATTAAAAAAATTTCTGAAGTCAAGAAATAATATTTGACAAAAGAAAAACTAGGTTTTTATTAGACAGAACTGTTTTTAAAACAGCCATCCTCTTAGTCATGGAAAGAGGGTGGTGGAGCAGGTCAGTCTGTAGATAACTAAAGTCATTCCCTTCAAAAAATTAAGTATAATGTGGATTTTAATGGACTTGAATAAAATTAGAAATTTTAGCTTTCAAAGGCGAAAAATTGTGTGCCAGAGAGAGAGAGACAAAGGAGTGTCCAAACTCACACTTGAGTTTTTCAATAAATCTACTGGTAACTCATGTGTTTGTTGATATTAGGATTAAAAAGGAAGTTGGATTTCACGATTTAAGAGTTTAACGTGTGTGAATAGCTGCCAGTCGAAAGACTTGTCCTCGGATTTCTCGAAAGACGTGAAAAAGCCACCGTGGAGTTACTGAATTTTGTTTCAAAGACTTTAGCTCCTTGTCTGCAGGGATGCAGAGCCTCACATGAAGGGCCTAAGACCTCCTAAGAGGTAGCGTCCAACAACTGAGGCCATGCCCCCAGAGGGAAGTAGCTTTTCTCAGAAAATGGAGCTAGCAGAGCTAAAAATTGAAGGCAATATATCGATCAAATCGTTGTAATAGAACGACGGCAGCCAGTTCATAGAGCGAAGCAGATGTCAGCAACTCGGCCAAGAATTAAAAGGATTTGAAAAGATAATAACAACGAAGAGTTCACAGAAGCCAGTATAGACTCATGGGGTCTGCAAATTTAATCCCATGTACTTTGGGCAGAGAAAACAATCCAAACCAGAGATCCCTCTTTCTCAGCCAAATGGAACGCTGTGCCGTGCCGCAGATGTCCCATGTCAAGGAGTCAACTAGATGCTGGAAGTCTGTGAGAAACAGGAACTAGGTCATATATGTGCTGACACCAGAAATGGCTCAAGTCTAGACCTTCATTTGAAGGAGAAAAAATAAGTCACACAGAACTGGAAGTAATCCTTCTCAGGGTCTGTGTGAGGTCGGAAGTCTACAGCGCCATGATCAATCAGTAAGCACTGCTTACATGTGTCGGGTGAGTCCGCACAAATGAGGAAATGATTTTTAAATTTAAACACAATTTCTAATAACTAGTAACATTTATGTGTCCAGTTTTAGCACAGGCTTCCAGATTATGTGGTTTCTCAGGCAGAAGAACGCCTCACAAGAACTGAGTTTGAAACTTCGGAGGTTCCCACTATATGACAGCAAACTATGAAAAGCATGGAGGTGGGGTTTGGTAAAACGTACTAGAGGAAATCTGTAAAACCAAGAAAGGAGAATTCAAAAGACTTGTACAGGAAAGGCCATCAAGAGGGAATGGCTCAGAAGACCATCGTCGTTTTCAGAGTTTATCACAGCAAAATTGCCAAAGACTGGTGGCAAAATTGCCACTTGTCCCTGTGGACAATCTCTGAACGTCCACACACACACACACACACACACACACACACACACACACACACACAAACACAAAGAGGAGTTTAGGAGAAGTGGAGGGGGAGGGGCGAGGGGGGAAGGGGGAGAGATGGAGACAAGAGACAGATACAGAAAGAGAGACAGACACAGAGACATACACACAGACACACACATGCAGAGATATACACGAAGACACACACAGCCCAAATGAGGATGTACAGAAAGATAGCCATCAAAGGACCCGGATATTTGGTTCTAAATTATGTGAACTTTGTGGAGGAATGAGTGCCAACCAAATTTTGCAAGTACTGCAGGCACCTGCATGTTTCAGCACCCCCTTAGCTGTCGGGGTATCGCATACATGGCTGTCACTCCTGATTTCTTCATTTGTATTTTACTGTGAACCTCCCTTCTCCCCTGTTCAATGTGGCCAGCAGTTTTCCATGTGGAAGGATTTCAAAATGCACTATGTTTAGGGAGTCAGGGAAAACAATTATAAAAGAGGCTCAGTGCTAGGGCAAACAGTACAACCAATGCATATTTCACCTCCAAAGGAGGGGCTCAAAGAATACAGAGGCTCTGGCTGGTGCACAGAGCCAAGCTTACAAAGTTAGGGACCACAGCATCACTGGGAACCAGCCAGCAGCTCTCATTCAGCCCTCCATGCTAATGACTCATTCTCATCTCTTGAGACCAGAGGAAGACGCATTTTGTAGATCCTCCGCCTAAAAATGAAGCTTGTACAGAAACTCTTACGAAACTTAAGAACAATTTTAATTAGGAAAGACACACACAATAAAAAAGTAAATGGCAGATTCGACAGCATTCTCTGTAATACCATCAAGTACACACAAACACACACACACACACACACCAGAAAAATAGACTTACGTAAAGGGTACATTTCCAGGCACAGATATCTGTTGGGAGGAGGTTGATGCTCTAACAAACCTCAGCCAAGGACTCCATTCGGGAAGATTCAGAAGCTCGAGACATTGGTTTACTCCTAGAACAGATCGCTATCTATCTCACCGAAACTTTATAGAAAACAAACACAGATCAGCCTAGAATGATTTAAACAGAAACACTTTCTAGGCTACTGAAGAATTATGGAGCCAAACTCCACAGACATTTAACAACATAGAAAGTGACCCATGACTGCAGTTTGAATAATACCACTGAACCTGGTGAAAAATTTCCTACTCTCCTAGGAATCATAGAAGTGAGAGGGAACCAAGGCAGCCTGGCAGCACATTTCAGTCTCCATACAAAGTTCACTTTGCTGGGTAACACCCACATGACTAGTCTGCAATTCCCCAATCCTGGTCATGAAGGCATTGAAAAACAGTAGACGCCCTATCTGGAAGAGCCACTGTCTCTGGTTCCTGCCTTTTGGAGGCTCCATTTTAGTAATTTAGTTCTCTCTCTCTCTCTCTCTCTCTCTCTCTCTCTCTCTCTCTCTCTCTCTCTGTGTGTGTGTGTGTGTGTGTTTGAGTGTGTGTGTGTTTGTGTGTGTTTGAGTGTGTGTGTGTTTGTGTGTGTTTGAGTGTGTGTGTGTGTTTGTGTGTGTTTGAGTGTGTGTGTGTTTGTGTGTGTGTATATCTGTGTAAATGTTATAAAGTGTCAGGTTCCAGTAAAAATTTAAAATAATGTTTCTTTTTTTTATAGTTTTATTTATTTATTCCATGTATGTGAGAACACTGTCACTGTCTTCAGACACACCACCAAAAGAGGGCATCAGATCCCATTACAGATGGGATCCAACCATGTTGTTGTTGGGAATTGAACTCAGGCCCTTTGGAAGAGCAGTCAGTCCTCTTAACCACTGAGACATCTCTCCAGCCCTAAAATAAAGTTCCTTAAGAGAGCAGTTGAGCGTGGGAAGCAATAAAGATGACCCATTTATGGATGAGCACTCAGTCACTTTTAACACCTGGGACTCGGGAAACTCTTGGACAAGGAGGTGGGAAGAGTGTAAGACCCAGAGGGTGGGAAGAAGAACTGTGGTTTGCTGCCTTCAGGACATGACATGGCTCCCGCAATCATGAGCTCACAGCAGCTGTGGTCACCTGCATATGTCTATAAAGGACCAGCAGCTAGACAGAATCCCTTACTGAGGAGCTTTTCGGGTGCTGATGGCTGCTGGGGTAAAAGAATAATTCTTCTATTAGGGTTTGGTCACTGGTAGAATTCCCACATTCCTGTAGATGGTCACAAACCCATAAGGAATTAACCAATCCTAATTGGATTTAGTGGTTGTAGATTGGGAAAGAGGATATGAATTTTGAGGGATGGTTATTGCCAGAGAATTTGGGAAGAGCAGAGGGTGATATGGAAGAGGTTATTTCCATGTTTCATTGTATACATGTGTGAAATTCTCAAGGATAAAGACAATTTATTATTTACTAGAAAATTTAGACTATTACCTTTAGGTACATAATATAAGGCTGTATGACTCTAAAGAATTCAAATATTGAACATAAATCAAACCAATTGACTGCCTTATGATTTCAGGAGCAAATTATACGTACTTAATGTAATGCACTTTCTCCCACTTTTTTCCTCTCTCTCTTGTCTCTCTGTTGCTCTGTCTCTGTCTCTCTCTCTGTCTCTCTCTCTCTCTGTCTCTCTCTAACACACACACACAAATGTACACTTACATTATTTTTATGTCAAGATGTCAAAATTCATGACACAATCAAAATAATGGAATAGAGGTTTGTATAGGCCACACAGTCACAGTCATTGGGTTCAGAAGGTCGTGGCAATGACCACATGGCAATAGTGTATGGATCTGTGGCAATGAGACCCTGCAAGATCCCTGCTCATATTTTGGTGGATCAGGCAACCAAGTGTTCATTCCGAACGAGCCAGCTCCTTCCTTCCTGCCCCAGTGACCTAATTCTGCCAGGGCACAGTCTGAAAGGTACCACAACCTTCCTAGACAGTGCCATCAGTTTGAGATAAAGTGTTCCCATAGATGAGACCGTGGGGAAATTTCACACTCAAACCCTAACGACAATGAGCCAGGCAAGTGTGAAATGCTTTGTGAAAACAGTTTAATTTCATTTCTGTAAAAAGGACAGGGAGGAACCCTTTGATATGGATTGATTTAATCTTTAGTTTACAGAGTGAATCCTAAAAAGATACATAGTGAAAAAAAAAAGATACATAGTGTAGAAAATGCACAGTTTTCTATGTAGCAAGCATGGCACTGAAAACAACACACTAATGAAAATAAAATGCAAAGAATTGGGATATATAGTAAAAATTCCAATCGTCAGTGTAAAAGGCTCTTTTATTTATATATGTGAGCTGTCGTTATTAGTTCCCTACTGGGTTGATTTTACAAGGAAAGAAAATCGCAAGATCTGCCTATGCCATCGACCATGGTGTCATTCATCACAGTGTTATGGGGCTCCAATCTAGGGATTAATCACCAGGGTTTGACAACAAAACCATTTGCTCAATACATGAGGCTTTAGCGGAGAAAGTGAGGTTACAAGTATGTAATGGCCTTTAGTGCCTTCTCTACCAGTCCGTTGTATGCACGCCTTGTTATTGAATATTGCCATTGGTGGTGGTTGTTGTTTTTAAATAGGAAATGTTGAATGTAAGGACAAGTGGCAGGGATCTGATAGATCTTTGGATCCTCACTTTCTCCTTCCCATCTCACACTAAGTCTACCAATCCTCACCTATCATTTAAATACAGTGAAACAACTCAAATATACCAAAACAAGGTGAAATCAAGACACTGAAACAACTCAAATATACTGAAACAAGGTGAAGTCAAGATGCACTTGCCATTTCTAATTTGTGTTTGCATGTTTACTGTAATCGTCTGGTAAGCCATAAAAACTACATGATGGATCTGAGGAGGATCAGTGGGTGAAAGAGCTTGCTGTCTAAGCAGACCTGAACTCAGATCCCAGTCATCTTGAAACAGGCAGGGGAAACCTGTAACCCCAGGGACAGGAAGGGGGAACAGAATCAGTAAGGTCTGCTGGCTTCCAGCCCGGATGCAAATATGAGAGTTTGGGATCAGGCAAAGATACCACCTGTCTTAGTTAGGGTTCCATTGCTGTGAGGACACACCATGACCAAGGCAACTCTTAATGAAGTAAATGTTAAATTGGGGCTGCTTTACAGCTTCAGAGGTTCAGTCCGTTATTATCATGGTGGGAAACATGGCAGTGTCCAGATAGACATGGTGCTGGAGAGTATTCTATATTTAAATCCGAAGGCAGCCCAGAAAGAGACTTGCAGCCACAGGCAGCCAGGAAGAGCATCTCTCTTCCTCATTGGGAAGAGCTTGAACACTAGGAGCCCTCAGAGCCGGCCTACACAGTGACACACTTTCTCCAACAAGTCCACAACTCCTACTAGGGGAACTTCCAATGGACCAAGTGTATTCAAACCACCACAGTGCATCAAAAGAACATGGCAGAGATACATAGAGAAAGATACTGCATGGTATCCTTTTGTAGCAGGGTGCTGCAAACCCCACACCACACACACACACACAAACACACACACATAAACCCATTCACATGTGCACACATGAGCAGATTTATTTAATTATTTATTTACTTTGTTTTAATTTTTTTCTTAAGAACTTGGTACATATACATAATGTGTTTGAGCAAATCCATCCCCATCATCTCCCCTTAAATCCCTCCCCTTTCCTCCCTCCTAATTCCATCTGCATTTTAATAGAAACTGCTGAGTCCATTTAGTGCTGACTAGATGTGTGGGGGTGGGTACAAACATCCAGGGGAGCATGGAAAGCAGTCAGGGGCCAAATCCATGAAGAAAACGGGCCCTCGGCCCTGTAGTCATCAGTTGCCAGTAGTTCCTCAGTTGGTGGATGGGAGCTTACAGACTCTCCACCCATCTATTCTGGGATATATCTGTGCAGATTGTGTATATGTGATCTTAGACACTGTGAAACACATGAACACACACACACACACACACACACACAAACACAGACACACACCTCAAAATTTAAAAACAGAGAATGGTTTTTAAAAGGTTATAGAAGGTCTTAAATTCAGTTCCTTGGTGGCGAAATATTTGAATTCCACACCAGATCATAACACTGCCTATATAAATTAAATTATTCAAATGAATATTTTAAAGTTCAGCGGATCTTTATCTGTTTAATAGCACAGGCTGAACGAAATCAGTAGGTGCCAAACCTCCCTATAGTTGCACAAGAAAAATTGTTAATCAGTCTTCTAAAGAATGAATCCACAAGGGTAGGGGATCATCAGAGTTGAAGGATCTACAGGATAGGGTACGGAGGCTCAGTAGTCCAGACAGGTGTATCATAAGCAAAGAGCCTGGAAAACAGGCCATTCATACCTTCACAACCTTCAAAGACTAGGGGAAATGCAGGGATAGGTACCCCCTGAAGTGGGAATGAAAAAACTTTAATACATTTACAAGACTCTTAGCTTCTAAATACAGTGTGGATTGGAATCTACACTGTGAAATGGCATAGGAGTAATAGTACACAGTTTTCCCCTTGCTGTTGCAAAATTGTTTCATTTAGGGGCTGGAGAGATGGCTCAGCTACTCAAAACCCTTAGCATCCTCACAACTGACTCTGCCTCTGGGAGATGTGACTCCCTCTTCGGGCCTTTGCCGGTGCTGCAGCCACATGACATAACAGAAAAAAGACCCATGAACAAAAGTAGAAATGAGAACTTAAAATGAGTAATTTAGTTGATGTTAATTCACCAAGGTTTGTAGAGAGAATCTCTTCTAAGCATCACCTGTCAATAAAAAACTGTCTATGACCTATGAGCTGAGGCAGGAAATAGAAGGTGGAACACTGGCAGGAAGAGAGGATTCTGGGAAATAGTGTATAAAAGGAGACCCAGGGAGGGACGCTGCGGCAGATGCTAAAGGAGATGTTGATGCTAAGAAAGGGGATGAAAGCGCAGTAAATAACCATGTAGAAGACACAGAATAGTTTGAATGGGTTAAATAAGCTAGTCCGGGAATAAGCCAAAGTTTGTGGCTTAGGAATTAATAAATAATTAGTTTCAGAGTTGTCATTGTGGGAGCAGGAGATGGGAAGGAAAAAAGTATTTTTCTTTCCAAAGGTTAATTTCTCCTAATTATTTTCATATAATTATGTAAGAAGCTAATATATGGAAATCATGTGTAGGTTATATGGGAAATTGCAAGTATCCTGGAGAATTCTAAAATAAATGTGTTTTTCAATGCAAAATCAGTAGTGATATTTTTTCCACTTCCATTCTTCAAGTCTCTGTCTATTCTAAAATATATGTGTTTATTTTATCTACAGTAGAAAATGTCCTTGTGGTGTAATGAAACATTAGTCAGCCCTACTAAGATGCTTTCTGGGAGTCAGTCAACCTCAGGCACTGAAATCTATGATGACTTAAGATGGGGCCCAAAGCACTTTAGGGATCACGAAATACTGAGCATGGACTTTTGGTCACATTCACCCCAAAAAGGGACCACACACACACACACACACACACACACACACACACACACACACACACAGAGCGGACATCACTAACTAACTATAACTCAGCTAGAGCTATGGCTTTGAGATCCTGCAGGAGGTGGGACTGGGTTTATATGGCCTTACACTTTGGCACAAGCAGAGAGCAACACTCACAACTCTACCTCTGGTCCCCCTCTTCCTTCTCAGTGAGTTCCAACAGAATTTGTTATTTCTGATTTTATCAATCCATTCTTGGCATCCCTCTTCCAGACCTTAACTTTTTTGTTCAGTGTGTGTGTGTGTGTGTGTGTGTGTGTGTGAAAGAGAGACTCTGTGAGTGTGTGAAAGAGAGAGAGGGAGAGAGAGAAGAAATAATTAGTCACCCAGTTAACACATGTGCATGCACACACATGTGGTGGCTGGCATTTGAACTCAGGATGTCTAGGAAGTGCAGTCAGTGCTCTTCACCACTGAGCTATTTCTCCAGCCCCTTGATTATTTTATCTTTTTAGTCCATAAGTCCAAGCTCTTACTTTGAAAGAAATGCCGGGAGTGGTGTGCCCACTGTATATTATTAATCCGGTCCTGATATTTAGAGACAGGTGGATCCTGGGGCTTGGGGGGGGGCAGCCTATCTAGACTAACTGTGGAGATCCAGGACAATGGCAGGCCTTGTTTCAGATGATGTGGCTGGTGTTCCTGAGACTGACACCAGTCTTTCAGCCTCCACAAACATGTGCACACAACTGTGAGTACACATGATGCATACATTACAAAAATGAAAAATGAAATGTGGAAATTCAATAAAGAAAGCTCCTTTCCAGCTGGTGGGATATAGAGAGGATTGCTTCTCCGAGTATAATTATCTCTGAAGAGGATGTCAATAAATGACTCAGACAAGAGCCTTTGAAATATCAGCTGCAAACCCAGGGCCCAGACCTCCTCTCTGGCTGCAGTTACATTCTTAACATGGCTCAACATTGTCTCCTGGGACCCAGGGGTCCCCTTCCCCATAGCTCTGCCCTATTTTGAGCCTAAGATCCCAAAGAGCTAGCCAAGAAAAGAGGGAAGAAAGGACATGAAGGGCTGCAGAGGAGACTGCCAGTAATCCAGTCATATACACTGACCATTCCATTGTCACTCAGTCCATGGATACCAGGCAATATCAAAGTTGGATGCCCAGGGGGTAAAGGCAGGGTTTAATAATCAAGCAGGTGGCAGTCTTTACCACACTAAGTTCAGCCAGCTGTGAACACAGTCAGAACACTGAAGAAGATGACACCTATCTGTGAACTGTGAAGTCCTGAGTGTGTGTGCAGGACTGTGTAGAAGGACTGTGTGTGTGTGTGTGTGTGTGTGTGTGTGTGTGTGTGTGTGTGTGTGTGTGCATGTGCGTGCACGCACATTGTTATTTTAACTGGGATTCTTTCTTTTATTTTCATATATTATTAGTCCCGGGACTACTTCATGACTTAATGAATCTTACCAATATTTCTTCCGCTGTGACTGTTAATTCTGAAAACCCCTGCTGGTGACCCAAGGATGTGCTTTAACTTGTCAATTATTTCAGGGGACTTTTGGGTGAGATCCTTTCTGTGAAGCCCAAGAGACAAGAAGAGAACAGAAGCCCCACCTAGGCAAAAGAAAGCGGGTACAACACTGTCTGAAATGATTCGGGGTGGGCGAGCACGCACATAAGAGAACATGATGTGAGAACTGAGCTCAAGCTGGACACACAAATGGGGACATAGATCCCCACACAAGCCCCCCCACCAAACGGTGCCTTCGGGTTTAGGCTTAAAAGTACCCTTCCACGGAGAGCCCAAAGGAATCAGTACTGAGTTTGTTGGGACATTGTGGAGAATAGAAAGCCTTTGCCTCTGCTCTCAGTAGAAGAGATGGCAGTAAAATGGGTTACGGATGTGTAGAGCTATTGGCAGAAGCAGATTTAAAGAAAAGAACTTGATTCTTTGGCTTTGATTTGAAATCTTTATTATCCCAAATGGTGGTTATTAGATAACGATGCCTCACACATACTTAATTCAGTCAAATGCCACTTTCACCCCATTTCAGCTAGTTATATGTTCATGGATTAAAAGCCTTTTAATAATATCAATTAATTTTTTTTGCTTTCTCCCAGGGCAAGGTAGTAGGAAAACTCTCTGTATGGCCATTATCTGAAGCCTGGACCTGAAAGATAATGGCCCTAGCTTTACAAGTCAGGTGGGAACGATCAATTATTCCCCCACAACTGACAGCACAGCTCTGTTATATGATTATAAGGAGTGCTGGAGTTAACCTGGATTTGGAACCAGCAGATACCCGCTGTGCCCACTTGGGCTTCTATTGGTACAGGTCTGTCTCTTGTGGCAACAGGCCGGGAGTGTCCTATCAGGAACACTGAGGAGCAGCACGAGGACACTACATGGAAATCAGGGCAGTAGAGAAGAGAGGAAAGGTGACCTACTCTGGCTCAAAGATAAGAGGTCGGAGACCTGAATACCTGCTTCTAACTTAGTTCAGAGCCACACCCACCATGAGTCTATGAACTCTGCTGGGGTCTCCTGTCTACGATCATATTCAATTTCGGTCCATCATTTCTTACTAGAAGGAGAAGACACCCAGCTCCATCTAAAGTGACACTGAGAAGCAGGCCAGTTACGGCGTGGAAGACAAGACTAAGTTTCATCAACACAGATATACACTTACATGCATACAGACATGCATGACACATATATCCGCGTGTATGTGCACACCAAGAACATTTGCACACATGCATGCATGCACACATAAGCATACATATATGGAACGCATTGATAATTTTATAAATACACATATATATATTAGCGTGTGTGCACTTAGTTTCACAAATGTGATATCTTTATACTGTATATATACAATATACTATATATATAATACATAAACACACATATATATATAACACACATGTGCATACACACACACATATATATATATAACACACATATACATATATATATATATATACATATATATATATATATATATATATATATGTATTCCTAGTTTTGCGGCATCTGATTTCTGTATTCACCCTAGAAAGAGGCAGCCATTTGATGCCCATTCCTAAACCTTTTTCTTTTAAAATGCATGACTGCAAATAAGCAGGTCACTAGGTCAGTAAAGTGTCTGCCTCACATATTAGTCTGCCTCTCTACTGCTGTGATAAAACACTCTAGCCAAAAACAACTTGTAGGAGGAAAACATTTCTTTGGCTTGCACCTTGGTTTACCAGCTTTTGTGGGCAGTCAGACAGGAACTCGAGGAGAGAATTACAAAGTAATACAGCAAACAGCCTTACTCACTAGCCCACACTTAGTTGGCATTTTCATGAAGTCCAGACACCCTGATCTAGGAATGATGACACCCACAGTGGGCTGGACCCAGCTTCATCAACTGTCGGTCGAGAAAGTCTCTCACACATTAGGCCTCAAGCCAATCTGGTGGAGGCAGCTCTTCAGTTGAGGTTCTCTCTTCCCAGGTGACTCTATGTCAAGTGCCTACTAAGTATTGTGAAGATGTCAGTGAAAACTAACCAGGATACCTCATAAGCATGAAGACCTGGGTTTGATGCCCAGAACCCACATCAAAATTAGAATAGAGAAAGCTTCTAATGCCAGTTGGGGAAACAAGGACAGGATTCCCAGGATCTGCTGACCACCACAGCTGGCATGATTGGTAAGCTCCTTGCCAATTAAAGACCCTGTCTCGAAAACACAGACCATGCCAAAGGATGAGGCTTGAGGTTGTTCTCTGATTCTACCTGAATGTGGAGACATATACACACATCTGCACACATATGCATCTACACACACCCATGCACACGCCTTAGATAAATAGATGATAGATATCAGATAAACAAAGAGTAGATAGATTGTAAATAGGCAAATTGTAATAGACAGATAGACATATGATAGATAATAGATAGATAGATAGATAGATAGATAGATAGATAGATAGATAGATAGATGTATGGATGGATGGGTGGATTAATAGATAATAAATGATAAAAAAATGATAGATTAGATAGATAAGATAGACAGCCAAGAAGACAGAAAGATAAGATAAATAGACAGCATTGTATTTAATGCAACTATTACAAAACAGAATGGAGCCCTACCTCCTTCCCATTCAGAACATAACCTGTGTTACAGGGGAACTCACAACTTCCCCGCAGGAAATAAGCATCCTATTCCAACAGAAAGGTGTAAACAGATGTTTATGTTTTCCCTGTGCCTTCGTGGGTCAACACTGTGTATCACAAGATGAAAAACATGCCACTGTAAGTCTTAATTTCGTTGTGGAAGAACATAAAAGAACGGCACCTCAGTTAGCAAGGAAGGCAAATCCACACAATGACTACAATTGACCCGAGCTTTGCTGACGCTTGAAGTAAGAACTTTGGATCCCAGGAGGCCCGAGGTCTCACGCAAGGCTCCTGGAGAGTGAAAAGGTCATCTCCCTACACGAGTGATAGTTCTCCTTTAACTTTAAGCAACTTCTGTACTGGCTGTGTCCTCCCTGCAGCCAGTGAGGTCATTGTAGTGCGGTAGGTTCCTGAAGTATTGGATCTGGCCAGTAAACCAGTGTAGACGTGGATTGTAGGATGGTCCCTGCCTGGTGGTATATGAACCAGCACAGAGGTGCAGGGATGAGGGGTGAGGATGACGAACATCCTTCCTCCCCTGGGTCCTCTAGAACCTGTGCCCAATACCCAGCATTAGCTTTGCTCCCTTAGCTACCTAGTTCTTGTTATGTTAACATAGGGTGACTTCTGCTACTTTTTAACCTACATGAATGTCTAGCAGCTTATGTTACGTGACCTATCCTGGGTAGAGCTGAACAATGTTGTTCACCTCATGTAGTCCTCCAACTACAAACAATTCCAACCAGGTATAACTTAGCATGGCTATTCAGGAGCAGTCGAGTGGCTCAGACAACTCTATCAGTGGAAAACCCACTCCAGCATGGGTGACACTCAAAATAGCTACATCCTGTAGCTTTAAACCCAACTAGCAGGCAGATCCACCCAAGAAGCCCCCTTCATCATGGGTGTCCCCGACCCCTGGGGAAATTGTTCTCATCTTATTACTCTTTGAAATAGGACCTGAGCATCATAACCTTCGAGAATCCTAAGCCTTATAGGTTTGTTAAGCTTCCTGAATCTTCTGAGATTACTTCTTCCCTCCAGAAGGGGATGCTTCAATTCCAATAGATTCCCAACATATTACATGAATAAATAAATGTCCAGAGGTCCTGAAACAGCATTCAATCCGTCAATGTAACTAAAACCAGAGAAAAGAAAGTTCTTGCTGAATTCTTTGGATCCCAAATGTCTCCCAAGGTCCTGTGCTAAGGGAGGGAGTGCTGTAGAAAATGGCTGTTGTTTCCCCAGCAGAACATCCTAAGACCTGAGGTGTGCAGTGTGAAACAGCCAGGATCCCTGCCCAGCTCCCCGGCCTCAAAAAAAAAAGAAAAAAAAAAAGAAAAAAAAAAAGATACAAGAAATCCAGAGAGGAAAATAGCTAAACTTGCAACAAGCTCTCCCGCCGCTTGCAAAGTTAGGATTTACTTGAACAGAAGAAACTACATCTCCCAGCTCCACCCCTTTCCAGAGGTTACTTTAGCATTAGCTCAATATTTCAAACCACAAGCAAAGGGTGCCTAGAGTGATGCTACCGAAAACTGAGGTGAGCAAACAAAACTGTGTAATGAAGATGCACAGGAAACACAAGGGAGCACAGAGCAGGCTGGGCTCAGTTCTACCCATCAGGCTGTTGCCCCCTCCCTTCTCCAAGAGTGGACCTGCCTTTGCAGGCAACAATCCACAAGTTCTGTCCCTCTAAGCGGCTCTGACTACCTCCCAGGGGAGTTAAGAAGGACATACTACACCATCAGCCCTGTCTCCTCTATGCTGACATGAATGAGACATGAAGCTTTGGGGAAGAGGAGAGAAGAGAGGCTTGCCTGGCAGAGAACAGTACTCACAGCTCTGCACAAAAAGACCCATCCTGAATTCTCAGATGGTGATAAAGATAATGGAAGGTAGGAGACCCACACTGAGCAGTCCTGGGGCTGAGCGGATTTACCTAGTGTCTAGCACGAAGACAGAATAGTCCAATATATTCTGTGCCACTGTCCCAGTAGAAGCTACAGATGTGGCTCCAGCAGTGGACATCCCACTAAGAGTTGGCTGCTCATCCTATCAAGAATCGCACTTGCTTAAGAAGAGGGTGCTGACTACACATGCGCCCTGGGATATACAACCACTCAACCCAGAGAACTGAGAGCTATGACAGGAACTATAGGGCTAATCTCAGGGCAAGCATATCCCCTTCTGGGTGGCCATTTCAGCCCCACTGGACTTTGGCCAAGTTGAGAGCAGCAAGGGATTCAGTGTGAGTGTTCTAATGTGGCTAAAACACATGCCCATACATGGGGGATATCACAATAGATGCTCATTCTCTCAGCATTCTGGAAGGTGAGTGGCTAGAGCCTAAGAGTCAGTAGGGCTGTGCAGGTGCATGCACGTGTGCACAAACACACACACACACACAAAGAGAGAGAGAGAGAGAGAGTGAGAGTGAGAGAGAGAGAGAGAGAGAGAGAGAGAGAGAGAGAGAGAGCTACCTGCCCCTCCCCTTGTTTCTGAAGGATGCCACCACCCTTTGGCTTGTGGTCCCATTGTCCATGCCTGCCTCTTTTGTCACATTGTGACCTCCTCTGCTTCCCATTCTTCTCATGGGCTCAGAAGTCAACAGCAATGGAGCGGGAGCCAACTCCAGGCTATACGGGATCAGCTTCACTCGGCTACAATGGGTAAGGACCTGCCTACCAATCAATGACACACACAGATATTTGCATGTAAAGATGTCAACTCATCATTCTGAAAGGAGACATTAGGATCTTCACCAACTCTTCACCAAGCACAAAGCCAGAACAGTACCTTTGGCTCTCAAGAATGCTTCTACTTAGTTGAACTGCTATTAATTGCACTAATCAGTTCCCTTACTGTCGTAACAAAGTATCTCACAGAAGAAAAAGGAGGTTGCCACTGTACCCAGAGCTCCCACGATATAGATATCCAGGCTGGATTCAGGGACAGGCAGGCCATGAACCTCGCAGTCTGCCTCTGTGGGTCTATGGCTGCTATATTGTCCCCCTGTCCAAGATGTTCAACAATCCATTCGCAAAATGGTGCCAGCAACTGAGCTCCAACTATTGAAACATATGTTCCCTTTAAACAAGAATTTCTAGGAAGAAGCTGTATGGGAAAGCTAACTGGCTGGTTAGAACTGCAGCGGTGAGGAGATGTTGGAATGTTGCTGATCCAGAGGGAAGTTACCTGATATTTGTAGCCCCCAGAATTCTTTGCCTTCCTCTTTGTCATAGATTTAAAAAAAAAAACTTTATGGAATCTATTAACTTAGTAAACCCCTAACTACCACCAATCCAAAAACTAAGAATGTAATCAGATAGCATCGTGGGGCCATATAAATGATCCCCCCCAATTTGCTTTAACTGCCTTCTTGTGTGCCCACCCATGTATTTTGCATTTGCCTTGCATTATTACATTCTTTGTTCTGTAAAACTATGAAACTTTGTGAAACTGCATTCACACTGGAATAAGGGGTGACCTAAATTTGTGTTACTAGACCATGATTACTCTACATTGCTCCAGAAGAATTCTTCCTTAGTCCCTTAAGGTGAGAACTGTGTTTCTGCATTTACAGTCTCTGAGTAATATTTCACATTCAAACAATCCGAGAAAGGGAGGGGGTGCACCAGAGGGAAGCAGGGACCAACCTCTTCAGCTGGAATGTTGAGTATCTTTGTCTCCTGTGTGAAGTCATGTGATCACAAGCTCCAATGTCTTTGCCTCTGTTATGTCTAATAATAAGATGTTATGAAGCAATGGTCTTCACCATGGAAAAGAAGTGGGGAAGGATGGAGGACAGGAAGGGAGGGTAAAGAAAGGAAGTAGCAGGGATGTGGGGGTGGGCAAAAATCTCAGGGAAGGCAAATCCAGACATCAAACATCAGACAAAGCTGCAGTTGTCCCAAGTTCACAATCTCCCTCGCCTCAGAAGCAGAGCATATTTTCTGCTAATACCTGTTCTATGCTCTTTCCCTGAAGTAAAGACAAAGACTCTGAAGGGCAAACCTTTGAACCCAGACTCCAGTGAGAGGGTAATGAACCAGAGCAGTCCCTAATGGGAATGCCAATTACAGTACCGACACCCAGTCAAACAAGTCTGCAGAAGGACTGGAGTTCTCTCATGGAAATCCAGAGAAGCCAGGAGCCCTGTGCTGTCTGAGTCACACCAACATCCAGAGTCCTCGTGCAAATGCAGAAATCCCAGAGCACACCAGGACAATCCTCACCAAACAAAAGAGCCCTCTAGATTTGGCACTGGGCTGGGGACAGGTGTCAAGGGGACTGAAGGATTTTCTGAAGTGATAAGAATCTACCTCCCACCTGGCCTAGTTAGACATTTAAAATGGAAATAATGGGGCATTTCCCACCCACTAAGTGGCTAATGGTCCCGCTAATCACCAGGTCTCACTGAAAGGCCAATGTGAGCAGCTCAGACCTGACCCAGGGCTTCCAAAAATCCACACTACCCTAGAAATTTCCTCTAACACAGACTTTGCAACAAGGGAATTGGAAGAGAGGGAATGAAGAGCTGGATTTGAACAAATATGCCTTACATGCATCTATATAAATTCCCAAACAATAATAAAAGAGATTGAAGAGAAAACAACAGGGGTTGGGGATTTGGCTCATTGGTAGAGAGATTGCCTAGCAAGCTCAAGGCCCTGGGTTCGATCCCCAGCTCTGAAAAAAAAAAGAAAAGAAAAGGAAAGAAAAGAAAAGAAAAGGAAAGAAAAGAAAAGGAAAGAAAAGAAAAGAAAAGAAAAGAAAAGAAAAGAAAAAGAAAACACTTCATTCAAGGCTCACTGCCTTATTTGGTCAGCATTTTGCCCCATGCTGGTGAGATGCTCAGCAGGTCAAGGCCCTTGCTTCCAGGTCTGAGGCCCTGAGGTCCACATATGTGCAGTGGCAAGCTCACACACACACACTCTAATTAATTAACTAAGTAGTTAACTAACTAATTAATTAATTAAAGTAAATTATCATTTCTTAATAAATATACATTATAAAGCTGTCACTAGCATGAAAGGGTCTGCATTATTAGCTGATCCCTGACCCGTTCTCTCTCAGGCTCACCAAAGAGAGGACCATGTTGGACAATCACCATCCTGTTCTTAGCACCTGACAGAACCCAGAGTGTATCTTTCAGAGGAAGGAAGGGCACCCTGGGCATACAAAACACAACACAGGTCCAAGACAGAAGGGTGCCTCAGTGAACGTATGTAAAACCAAAGTTCAGTTGAGTTCAGTAGAAACCATGAAATAACAGACAGCCTGCATTGTAAAACCTGAGCTTTCCCAGAATTAAAATTTGCCTGATTCTTCCTAGCATTTCCCCAGAGGACCAGCAACCACTTCTTGTCTCGTTCATGTCCTTTCTACTCTATTTCTACTTTGTTTAATAATAATTTTAAAAAATCCTAACTATTGCAGAAACACCCATTTATCAAACAGGAGTAAACCGGTGTCTCTTTTAAACAAGAAGGTTTTAATCTTTCTTGGTACTTTAAAACCTATTTGGGGGATTTTTTTTTGTTTTGTTATGTTTTTGTTTTTCAACTTAATGCACACTGCCACATCATGGAACAAAGATTGCAGGGAAACACCGCAGGTTTGGAGTTTGCCCTTGAGAAGCTCCTACAGAGTTAGGCAGAGGACACTCTGGCTGTAGTCCCCTTTGTTCTGAGAGGAAAGAAGGGAGCTCTCTGTGGTGATTACAAATTCCTGTTTCTCTTTTATCTACTTGTCCCCAGATCCACTCTTTCTGCCTTCTATGCCAACATCCTGCTCTGGAATTAAATAAATGAATACATACATATGTGTGTGTTGTTGCATAAGCATGGGAGGTCAGAGGTCAACCTTAGCTGTCTTCCTCAGTCACTGGCTAAATTCCCTTCAGTGGTCAAGTTGACACACTTGGGAAGAGGAGACTGTAGCTGCTTGTTTTCTAATACTAATAGGGTTCCCCAAATTAGTTTGCAGGAGAAAGTCTTCACCTAGCTTCTGGGAACCTGCCCACAGTTAATTCTGACTGGTGAATAAAGATGCTACACACCAATAGCTTGGAGAGAGAGAGAGAGAGAGAGAGAGAGAGAGAGAGAGAGAGAGAGAGAGAGAGAGAGAGAGAGAGAGAGAGAGAGAGACGGGATTTAGGGTTCCGGACTTGGGTCCTCGAGCAAGCAAGACTGCCTTAGGGGAGTGTGGAGGAGGGGAGACAGAGACTGCCATGGAAGGGAAATAACATCCAGAAGGTCAGAGCTGCCCTATAAAAGGACTAAGAGATCATGTCCCAGAGGGCTGCTCCTTGGATTCAAGAACAGCCAAGATGAAGCATGGAAATTAGTAAATAGTAAATTGGACTTATTGCTGGGAGGTGGATTCTAATAGCATGGAGGGTAGGCAGCTGCCCAGTTATGGGCTGCTTTAGATAAAGAGGCTGGGAGTGTTTCTATCATTTGGGAACAGAAACCATTGAGGTGAGTAACCCCACTTCGGGATTAATTTTTTTTTTTTTTTTTTTTTTTTTTAGTACAGGCAACCTCAGCTGAGGATTTGACTCCATTACACTTGCCTGTGGATAGATCTGTGAGGCATCTTTTGGAATAATGATTGGTGTGTGGAAGCCCACTGTGGTTGGCGCCATGTCTGGGTGGGCGGTCCTGCTTACAGAAGAAGGCAAGTTGACCAAGCAATGAGCAACAAGCCAGTAAGCAGTTGTTCCTCCATGGCCTCTGCCTCAGCTTATGCCTTCAATTATCTGCCTTGAGTTCCTGCCCTGACTTTCTACCTGATAGCCACTGATCAAGCTGAAGTCAATCCTTTCCTCCCTGAGATAGTTCACACAGTATTTCCTCAGAGCAAAGAGAAGTAACTGAGACAGTTCCACCCTGCCTTGCTTTGTTTTCTTGCAACAAAGTCTCACACTTTCACCCCAAACATACCAGTCGAGTTGGTGGACCAGGGGACATCGGTGATGCATCTGTCCACCTCTCTGGTACCAGGATCCCAGGCCACCGTGTCTGACTCTTATTTTTAAAGTGGATTCTAGGGACCGAACTCAGACCCTCATACTTTCATGGCAAACACTTTCCTGGCTAAGCAAGTTCCTTAGCCCAAGAACTCCACCTCAGAACCTTTGAAAGCCATGTCTCTGTTAGACCACAGTCTCTCTTTAAGGCAGACATTCGTTCCATGACAATGGCATGTGGGTTAAATTTCTAATCAGAAGAAAGGAAGCCACATTGAGCTATGAAGGATTTTGCATTGTTTCTCAATAGGGTGGCATTTTGCATTTGTAAAATGTGAAGTTTCTGGAAGAAACCTTATCTGCCTTATGCTCCACAAAAAAAGGAAATACCTTTAGTCCATGAAGTATAACTTAACACCCACAGTAATCATGAAGAAGGCAGGGGTGGATATCATCTGTGTTGTGAGGTTCTCAGAAAGGTCAGATATTTGACAGATAATTATCAAACATTTAACGGTGAGAAGGGGAGATAAAAGAATGTAACTTTAAAATTATTTTGATGTCACTCTTCTTTGGGCAGAAACATTTTAAATAATATTCCATTGACCTTCCTGGTGTGTGTGTTTTAATTGTTGTATCACATCCACCTCCTGGGACATTGGCCCATATTAGAGTGTGTGGTTGCTCATTGCTAAGGAACGCCTGGGGAGGGGATGGCAAAGTGGGATTCCGATAGGACAGAAGATGAATTCAAATGAGACTTGCAATAATACTGGCCTTAGGATGGCAAACACAATAAATATATCTGCTGGGAATGTGTCTGGTCACAGTAATATAAAAACAATCAGTATCCTTAATCCCAAGTTTGTTATTTACTTGGGGAGAAACACCAAATCATACACAGCATCGGTTCAACAGCCCAGTCATCCCAAAGGACTCTTGGCTCATCCATCTTTCTCATCTTACTGCCCTCAGAACATTGGCTATAATGTAGTCACAAGATGACTGCTGCATCCCCAGAGAACACATCACACTTTTCCATAGCAGAACTCCAACACTGGATGGGAGGAAGAGGAAGAGAGATGCAACTGTCCTGGATAGCTCCCTATTTTTGACAAGCAGAAAAAAATCTTTCCTCTGAAGATTTTTGGTGTGTCTCAGGGAGTCTTCTGATTCACCTCAACAACAGTGACATGCACAGAACAAATATAGCAAGACTGATTCAAACTAATCAGGATGCTCTCCGTTGATTAAAGGATAGAAAGTCAGTTATACTAATATCCAAAAGATACTGGCTATTTGCAGTGAGAATTTTGGTGTATATAAAAACATAGAAATATTATAAGAGTATCTTTTTGTTTTAATCCAGGCTGTGGGTTATGTGGTTGCTTCTGATTGTCAACAGTGGCTGACTATGATTTGCCTCATGCTCTAGCAGAGGCATGTTTTTGCCAGCAGCAGATAGATTTTGCAAGTGTGTAACATTTGGAATGCTGGAGAATTTTCAGAGAAGATATAAATGCTAGAGCCACATAGGTGGGCTGCTGCTGTTTGCAGTTTGTTCAATAGTCACGCCCAAAGAAGAAATTAAACATTGTGACAATGAATATCAAATTTGCCCCACAAGGAACTCGATGCCCCTAATCAACTGGAGGTCGTCTCATCCTAATAGAACCCCTTTCCCTCTCTCCTCTTTTCTCTCCTATCTAGTGTTAGGTGGATGAATGTGAAAGAAAGGAGAACCTACAAAGTAGCAAAAGGACAGCTAGAGCTATTGAATGAAGGTCCATCATCAGCCACAAAGTATAAGACGTGTGTATCAGGTAACAATGGGGACAATTTTAACATACAGGCCAGTTTGTTGCCACTGTGATTTAAATGGAATTTAGCAGCTCAGCAAAGAGGTATCTTCCTTTCCCAGTCATTTGGGGACATGTTACAATTCAAGGGGATAAACTTGTTTGTTCCATATGTCTCAGTCCCTCTCTCGTTCCTCACACTCTGGTGTCTGAAGTGGAAATTTCTTGTTGTCCTGTGATGCAGACTCATGTTGGGGTTTCGTTAAGGCAAGTCACATGTTATCTGGCGAGATTACGAGTATGAATCAGTAGACACTGATGGGGTGTTTGCATTGTTTGCCCTGCTATTCCTCCTTGGTCTTGATTCTCACCGACCTTCACTTTATTGAGGTATGGCAAAGAACTCCTGGTATTCCAGTTGATTCTGGACACTCCTGGAGACTACTGCCAGATTGGTGGAGGCCTGACTGTTTCTTCTAGATTGTGCTACCAGTGCTGATTTGTGTTTGGTGACATTTTTTTTTCAACTGGACTATTAGTACCCTGAAACTACTTAACTGGACTGCCAGTGTCGTGACAGGTCAGATTGGATTTGCCCCAAAGAACTCCTTCTAAACAGGTCCACGTCCATTTGCCCTATTTATCATCTTTTCTCCCCTACCTTTGGACAGTGGGATAGAAGGGGGCTCTAAGCATTTGAGAACATTTATTAAAGTAGGTTTGAAAAAAATCTAAGTCTACATGTATCCCCATATAATGAAGGGGTGTAAAACCATTTCCATTACAACTTCTTTTCCCTTGCGTCTGTTTATTCAACTATCTCCTCTTTTCAGAAAGTGCTCTGGGGGTTTTCTGCGGAAAATTCATGACATGCATGGATGTATAATAACATGTATTCCCATTTGTGTGTATGCATATATGCATGTGTGCTATGTGTGTATGTGTTCATGTGTGTGACATGTAGGCCAAAGGAACAATTTACCTTGTTTTTGACCCAGAGTCTCTCTGTGGCCTTTATCTCAACAGGATAGGCCATAAGGGCTGGCAATAAATCCCTGCAATTCTTCAACTCTTGGTACAAGAACTTATACCTATGCTTAATTTTGTACCTTGTGTCCAGTCCATCAGGCTCCAACCCAAGCTGTCTTCTCATTCCAAGCAGTGTGTTTGAAAAGGAAACATTAAATAACTCTTAGAACTCATGGCATGACCATAGTGATTCAAGCACCATAAGGGCAATACACACAAAGATTGGGAATTCGAATCATTGAGATGAGAATGTTAAAAGGAAACATGTGACAACTTTTAAAACCCTCAGGACAACCCAGAGCCTATTAGGGAAAGCTGAAAACTATGTCCTCATTCACTGAAGACAAGAATAAACAGAAACCCATGCTTGTGTCAGCTTATTTCCTATGAAAGTGCATAAGCTTGTTTCTTATTTAAGTGGCATAAGCCCTTTTCCCTCTGATGCTGTCCCTACTATACCAAATGAAGTGGCGAACAGCTCCCTACAGCTGTGGGTTTGTGTGTAGACCAGTACCAGATTGTCTCTCATCCCTGTCCCACCCCAATGTCATATTGGCACTTCCAATTGAACAGGTGACAGCATTGGCTGGCTATCACTTCTGAATATAAGGAGGAACGTGCAAGGTCACAGAGCAGAATTCATTGATTTTCATTCCGAAATTGGGAAACATAACATTCCCATTTCCTATTTTGTTAGATGGGAAAGGCTTGTGCAGACCCGACCCTATTGGACAATAGAACAAGAATTGCACTAAAACCAGTATTATCTTGAAAAACATCTACATGAGATTGGTTCAAGAAAAGTGGTGTGAGTGTGTGTGTGTGTGTGTGTGTGTGTGTGTGTGTGTGTTTGTGTAAACTCGTGACTTCTGTATGTGCATGCATGTAGAGGTCGGGGGACAATTTTAGGTGTCATTCCTCTTTGAAATAGTTTTACTTAGTCGGGAAAGACACATACATTCTACAACACATATGTAGAGACATGTTGTAGGATTCAGTTCCATCTTTTACCTGGTGAGTCTTGGGGATTGATCTCAGAACCTCAGTCTTGGTGGGAAGTGCCCTTGTATGCTGAGCTATCTTGCCAGTGCCTGTGTTGGTTTTTGAGGTATGCTTTTCTCACTGGGATCTGGGAAATGATGCCTGTGATGGTTTGGGAGAGTGCATTCCTCTGTGCCTGTGTGTGTGTGTGTGTGTGTGTGTGTGTGTGTGTGTGTGTGTGTGAGTGTATGTTCAGCCCAGGGAGTGGCAGCTTTAGAGGGTATGGCCCCGTTGGAGTGGATGTGGCCTTGTTGGATTGAGTGTGTTATTGTGGGTGTGGGCTTTAAGACCCTCATCCTAGCTACCTGAAAGCCAGCATTCTCCTAGCAGCCTTCAGATGAAGATGTAGAACTCTCAGCTCCTCCTGCACTATGCCTGCCTTGATGCTGCCATTTTCACACCTTGACGGTAATGAATTGAACCTCTGAACCTGTGAGCCAACCCCAATTAAATGTTGTCTTTATAAGAGTTACCTTGGTTATGGTGTCTCTTCATAGCAGTATAAACCTGAGTAAAACGTTGACTATGGGGTGGCCAGTGAACTTCAGAGGTTCCCAGGTCTCTTTCTCCCTGATTCTGGGGCCAGAGAGCATACTAACAGTTTACACTTGTAAGTTGGCTCTGGGGATCCAAGCTCAGGTCTCCCTGCATGTACAGCAAGCAGTTTACCTACTGACCCATATCCTTTAGCTAACAAATGGGTTTAAAAGGAGATAGAGGTAGATCCCGGGTGCCTAACTTCAGGAAAGCTGAGATCTGTTGCATACAAGGGCAGCTGTTGCAGGGTGAGGGTCATGGTACAGGGGACATTAGGGCCAAGGAGACATAACAGGGACATTCTTGGGACTTAAATTGCCTGTGGTGCCTCCACTCAGAAGCCTGATGATGCCTGTGCAAGCTGGAGGAGAGCCATCTCCATTGGTAGAGGTTGCTGTGATCTAAATGTCTCCCCTACCCCACCCCTAGGAAGATGTCTCCAAAGATGACATCATTGGGAAGCAGCACTTTGGATGATGGGATTTCAGTCATGAAGATGTACTTCTCCACTGTCTTATTGGTGCACCTATGTTTAAAAAGATCCCCCAGAGAGCTTCTCAGCCCAGGACAATATAGGCAGAATGCACCATCTACAAGCCAGGTAGCAGGCTTCAGGAAATTTGCCAGGGCTCTGATCTTGGAACTGAAGCCTCATTATCAGCCATCCAGTCTCTGAGACTGTAGTGACAGCAAGCTGGCTGGTTCCTGGGTGAAGCAGGGATTAGCCAGGAGACGGGTGAACATAAAATGTGCTCTTGATTGCTAGTGAGAACAGAATGCAGACGAATGCTTCAAGACTAAGCAATATGAATGGCAAGGCTTCGTTAATCTCGGGCCCAAAATATAAAGCAAACAAGAAAAATAAATTGTATGAGAGAGTTTGCAGACATGAGCACTAATCTTGGTTGCTGACTTGTGTGGCTCTGAATTCAATTAAAATGCACGAATATGGGCACTCTTGTGAGGGATTTTCTTGAACCGGTTATTTGAATCAGGAAGATGTGCCCCAAGTGTAGTTGGGACTTTCTGATGGCAACCCAGATTTAAGAATGTGAAAGAAGGAGGCTTTGATTTTTGTCTGCCTGCCTTCACTCTCACTGGCAAGTTCATCTGTCCTGTGGCTGCTTCATTCCTTTGCTAATATTCGAACCACCTTCTCTGATATCTCATTGTAGACTGAAGACCAACGCCTCCAGGAAACTCATGTGCCTTCAGCACCAGGTTAAGATAGTTGAGGCTTCAATCATCATACACTGAGCAGCCAATGGTGTTCTCAGTACCCTGCATGGGACAGCCATTGTTAGATTATCCAAACAGGATCCTGTAAGCCAAATTACCTTTTAATGTGTTTGGTGGTTTGAATAGGAGTGGGCCACCGTAGACTCATGTGTTTGAATGCTTGACCCATGAGGAGTGATACTATAAGGAGGTATGGCCTAGTTAGTGTAGGTGTGACCTTGTTGGAGTAGGTGTGGTCTTGTTGGAGTAGGTGTGGCCTTGTTGGAGTGGGTGTGGCCTTTTTGGAGTAGGTGTGGCCTTGTTGGTGTAGGTTTGATTTTGTTGGAGGAAGTGTGCCACTGTGGTGGCTGGTCTTTGATATGTGTATATACTCAAACTCTGCACAGTGCTATAGACAATCCCTTTCTGCTGCCTGTGCATCAAGAACTTTGGGCTCCTCCGGCACCATGTCTGCCTGGATGCTCCCATGATTCCTGCCATGATGATAATGGAATGAACTTCTGAAACTGTAATCCAGCTGCAATGGAATCTTGTCCTTTATAAGAGTTACATTGGCTGCTGCGTCTGCAGACATGAGCAGGCTCAGGCTACAGAAAAGGCTTGCCTCTAGTGTCCTCCACTGTGGTAAAAAGAAGGTCCAGTTGGAGTCCAATGAGACCAACAAAATCGCCAATGCCAAATCTCGTCAGCTGATCAGGAAGCTGATTGAAGATGGCCTGATCATTTGGAAGCCTGTAACTGTCCATTCTCAGTCTCGCTGCCAGAAAAACACCTTGAAGGGAAGGCATATGGTCATAGGGACAAGAAAGGGTACTGCCAACGCTTGGGTGCCTGAGAGGGTGACCTGGATGAGAAGGATGAGGATACTGCCCCGGCTTCTCAGGAGATACTGGGAATCTAAGAAGATTGACTGACGTAGGTATCACAGCCTGTACCTGAAGGTCAAAAGGAGTGTATCCAAAAACCAATGGATTCTTATGGAGCAGATCCACACCGAAGGCAGACGAGGCCCACAAGAAGGTACTGGCAGACAGGCTGAGGCTCACAGGTCTAAGACCAAGGAAGCACAAAAATGCTTGGGAAGAGCACCTCCAGGCCAAGAAGGAGAAGATCATCAAGACTCTGTCCAAGGAGGAAGAAACCAAGAAATAAAGCTTCCTTCATGTCTGTGCATAGTGACCTCACTGTGGCCTCACATGATCAGTCATTAAAATAAAACAAGCCTTAAAATATAAAAGAGTTACCTTTGCTATGATGTCTGTTCACAGCAATGGAAATCTAACTAAGACAATGTGAATTCATTCTGCCATTTCTGTTATTCTGGAAACCCTAATACAATTGTGCTTTAGAGAGAGGAACAAGTAGCCACCAGACAACATAAATTCCACTTTACTTTTCTGGTGAATATGATGTTGTTGTGCTTTAAAAAAATTCAAACTTGTTGGTTTTTTGTTTCTTTGTTTTGGGGTGTTGTTGTTGATGCTGCTGTTGTTCTCATTGTTGTTGTCATTGTTGTAGTTGTTGTTGTCGTTGTTGTTGTTGTTGTTGTTGTTGTTGTTTTTAAAGAAGAAACACATTAAACCACTTCATCCCTGACTGACTTACAAACCCCCGAACCCACATTAGCTTAAGCGATTAAAGCATTAGGAATGTGTGTACAGAAAAACATAAAGTTATTCCTATCAAGTTCAGATGAGAGACAAAATCAGCCATGTGGGCAAGCCTAAAGCCTCAACCATTTAACGCAGACAAATATGGACACACTCTCAGGAGCCTTTTGGGTCAACGGAGACGAGGGCCGGCGTCTTGTGTTGTTATTTTCTTTTATGAATTTTTGCAGCCACCCTGCTCATAATCGTGTTTATAATATTAACTTTGGCAATTTTTTCTTGGATCATCAAATATTTCCTTATTGAACTGTCAGCTCACACACCCCCATCTCCACTGTAATGTCTTTAAAATTAAGTTCCTCTGGACCACAGGGGTTATTAGAACTCTATGATGACAGAAAACACTGAGTTTCTGTCATCAGAAAGAGAGTTTCTTTCATTGTACTTGAAGAAAGACATAGTCGTTCACCTGCTCATCACTCTATGATGACAGAAAACACTGAGTTTCTGTCATCAGAAAGAGAGTTTCTTTCATTGTACTTGAAGAAAGACATAGTCGTTCACCTGCTCCCTTCCTCCAGTGCTAACTGTTTCAAAGCTCATTGCTAAGACCTCTGCCTCATGGCCACCATTAGAACCTTGAGATGAACACTTCCAAACCAGGAGGCATTATACTGTCATGACGGTACTTTGCTCCCTCACCTACAGCCACCGGG
Source organism: Rattus norvegicus (assembly GCF_021556685.1). Taxonomy (NCBI): domain Eukaryota; kingdom Metazoa; phylum Chordata; class Mammalia; order Rodentia; family Muridae; genus Rattus; species Rattus norvegicus. Next base: position 10,424,395 of record NC_141555.1, read on the forward strand.
TTCCAAACTCCTGGTTTCCCTCCTCCACTTGAGAGAGCTGTTGGGATCAATGATCAGAATCCCCCACCCCCATAATCCAAAGCTCTTACCTTTTCAAAATCAGATGTGTTTATATTATAGAATGTCTGAATGTTCTGACTACACGGAACTGTGTGCACACGTGCCTGCCTGATATCTGAAGAGGCCAAGAGAGGGCATTAGATCTCCTGAATCTGGCTAACAGTTCAACTGTGAGCCATCATATGGATGCTGGGAATAGAACCTGGGTCCTCTGCAAGAGTAACAAGTGATCTTCGTGGCTGAGCCATCTCTCTAAGCCCCAGAATCTGTGCCCTGTCCCTGGAGATGCTTTGCTACTCTACAAAACAACCTGGGAGACTGGGTGTACATCCTTGAGAATAAACTTCACCCTATCAATGAAGAGGATGCCATTGCTGGTGGTATTGTAGACACTAGGAGACTCTGAGGGAAAATGCCTTATATAGGGGAGTCATTTGATAACCAAGACTTAAGGAGCATCCTGGACTAGATAGAGATTGGGTTTGGCCTTTGCAGAAGATATAAGAGTTTTGGTGCCAAGGACATTTGAGCAATCTCTTAAACTATCCAGTCTGTGGTCTTAGTTAGTTTTCAACTGTTGAGAAGAAACACCATGACCAAGGACAACATGTAATCAGGGCTGGCTTATAGGTTTAGAGGGTCAGTCCATTATCATCAAGGCAGAGGGCATGGCAGTGTGCAGACAGACATGGTGCTGGAGAAGGAGCTGAGAGTTCTACATCTTCATCTCAAAGAATCCAGGAACAGAATGTCTCACACATGGCTGGGAGATGGATTTCAAAAACTCACCCCCACAGGGACACACCTCGTCCATGAAGGCCAACCTCCTAATAGTGCCATTTCCTAGGCAGTGCATATTCAAAGCACCAAAGGGTCTCTTCACATATATGATAATTACACCGTTGTTTTAAAATCTTGCTTAAAGACTCCTGATGTTTGTGTGAAGAACAATCGTTGGGTCTAGGTGGCTCCAAAACCCAAGAACATGAAGTCCTGTATCTCCCTGAAGTATGAAATTGGCATGTGTGCACAGACCCTCCCATCCTCTGCAATATCATAATGTTAAGTGTGTTCAGCTCCAGTATGCAGCCTCACAAGTGCCGGCTTGTGTGAGTTCTTGAGCTGCACACTCAACAGAATCAGGCTTGAGCCTTCTGTAGTTTTGTTTATGACTAAGAACTCTGGCCTAGACGTATGGGCAAGTAGTTCCGGGAAGGAAGATTGCTGGGTGCATCCGAAGGCAGGAAGGTATGTGATTTAATTACAGAGCTGAAGAAATCTGGCTACTTTCTTCCTGTACCACATGAGAGGAAGTCACTATGCACAGCCAATTACAAAAAAAAAAATCACAAAGAAAATTCACATAGGATGCTTGTTTTACCTAGACTAGATCATGATCCCTGATAAGATTTAAATATCCATATGTACAGAGGAATCATTGCTTTTTGGTGCAGAAATGCCCATCCTTTTTAAGCACCCAGGGCAAGATCAGGTAGATCTGTGTGTTTGGTGTGAGAACACCTCTCCTCCTGTGGAGTCCCCCTCATGACCACCAAGGTGGCCATATGATCCCAAGTTCACCACCATTCTGCTCAGCCCCATAACAGATGAAGTAGAACACATGTGTTATGGAGATGAGATGGGCAGATTTTAGACCATCTCCTATGCACGGCAGAGAGCAGCGTTGAAAGGACTGGAGAAGACTTTGGCTCACCCCAGGCCTTTCTCACAGAAACAGCTGACAAACCGCCCCACAGTGTTCCAGTTATGGGTGTTTCCTTCAATAACAGAGAGTTTAAAATAGCACCCTTGCCTCCCCCTCCCTCCCAGAAGTGATGGGTGGTGGGCTCATGGGACACCAGGCTTCGTGTAGGAGAAGCCTCGCTGCTTCCCTCAGAGCAGCTCTCCAAGAAAGTAAATAGCATGAGCTCATTATACAAATGAGGCTTAATTAATGTAGAACTTGCCCCCAAACTTTCAAAGACACCCATGGTAATGAGCTCCCAGCTCTCTTCCCCTCCAGTTTGTGATGTCAAGCTGAAGAGGTGCATGTGACCGAAGCTGGAAAGCTGAGGACCCGACAGCAGTTTGACTCCACACTCTCACAGCTTGCTGAAGTATCTTGGCCCCAAAGCCGGTGTTCAGCCATCCTTTCAGGTTAAAAGGTGGTGTGGTTGCTGACATGCTCCCCAGAGAGCCTCTAAGGTTAAAAAAAGGCTCAACTCAAGAGACTTTGAAGCTGTCTCTAATTTGCACACCTGAATCAGCCCCGGCCCTAACTGCAACCAAAACTTTTCATAAATAGTACAGCAAAAGGCACTGAGTTTCACTGACCTTTATTCATAGGTCACTCACATCCTTGCTCAACTGACAAGAACACACCTCCAGAGTCCTGGATGAAGCAGCCTTGTGCCTGTGGTTCGAACAAGACAGGATAGAGGAAATGGAGAGTTAAGGGTGATGCTAAAATGGAGAGAAGCTATCTTCTGGGGTCTAGCCTTTGTCTCCTGATGGTGGAGCATCAGAAACAGCAACGCAACCAACCCAGCCAAGGGTGCCTGCAGAGATAGTGCACGTTTTCCTAAAGATATCTCAGTCGAGGCTGAGAAACACATGGGCTGGAAGTGATAGCCCATCAGTTAAGAGCATGTTCCAAACTCGAAGGGAATCCAAATTCTGTTCTTAGGATCCACTTAAGCAGCTCGCAGCTGCTTGTAAATTAGCTCCCGGGAACCTGAAGTCCTCTTCTGGCCTCTAAGGGAATCTGCAAACAATATGCATGCGTGCGCATGCATGTGTGCACACACACATACACAATTGAAACTGTCCTTACTGAGGGTAAGGAATTATATGGACTCTGGTTTCACACTGGTACAAATCTACTCTCATCCCTTGACCCAAACATTGTAACTCATAAAACCATCTTGGAACTTTATTTCCAAAAGGAAATCACCTAAGACAAACAAGTGATGGACTAGAGAGATGGGTGAGTCCTAAAGAGCCATGAATGTGCTTGCAGAGGACCCGAGTTACATTCCCAGCACCCAGGTGGCAGCTCACATCCATCCATAAGTCCAATTCGAATGAATCAGACACCCTCCTCTGATCTCTAAGGGTACCGTATGCATATAGCACACGAAAGTAGGTTCAGGTACATACAAAATAACAAAATAAATCTTAAAAAAATTTAAATAAAAACAATTATATTCAATCACTATATTTTACCAAATTTTTAAACTAAACTTTATCCCTCCACCTTGGTGTAAATTATATCTTTTGAACTATGGTGTCTGAAAAGCAACCGAATTGTTTATAAAGCTCTCTCTAAATGCCCATGTTCAAAACAGAAACAGTGACAGTCACCTTCTCTGTGTAATAAACTCACTGATTTCCCCTTGTGGTGTAGTAGGGGATCCAGCTTTACCTGAATGGAGGTCCATGAGTGGGACAGGAACTGCTCAGGCTCTGACTGCAGTATACAGTGTCCCCACCACTGCTGACAAAGGACAGAGTCCTCCCCACGGGTCCCACAGACCCCAGATGCTGGTGCAATAATCAAGTCTCTTTATTTCCTTCTCTGAGAGGAAAAGGTATCCATTCACCTGGAATTCATCCTGACTTCAAGAGTCAGAAACATCCTGCAGAACAAAGCACCCTCTCTGGCCCTCTCCAAGGTCCTGAGATCATCCACGAAGTCCAGTTCACTGAGAAGATGAGAGCACCCTGCCATTGCCACAACGTCCCTGGGAACAGAGAGGGTGGGAAGAGGAGCCAAACACTCTCTTTTTTTCATCCTCATGGTTCCCATTCCTTACATATTAAACATGCAACTTGCAGATTCATCAGAAAAAACACCAGGGGGTTCATTACATTAGGGATTCAAGGATCAGAATTTAAATTCTCAGCCCTGGGCACTCTTGTCTGGAGCCACAGTCATTTGGATGTGGGCTCTGCCAACAGGAAGACATCCAGCTGCACTGTACAGGGCAATACTGCAGCCCCACACCCTTTCAGTCTTATTTTCACTCACTAATCAATAATCATGGGTCTCAGTGCAGAGGCCACTGACTTTAAGAAGAGCTTGAGAACATCGAGTGTGTGCCAATTCACCCTGATCACATGATGTTTCCCTGATGTCAGAGCCATGGTCTCCAGAATACCACCTGGACCCATTCTCTCTCTGATTTAACACCTTAATTGGAAAGGACATAATGAGAGTATACTGGAGAAAGACCAGGGTAGATCAAGTCCTGCCATGTCCCCAGTAGGAACGTGGTCCCACAGCCACAAAACCTTTTCACCCCTCCATCCACTTAACCCTGTGATTAATGAATGATAATAATAGAAACCAATCAGGCATGGCCATGCCTAAGGTGCTATGTCCAGCAACAGATGTCTCCTACAGTGGTTGTATTAGAATAACCTTAAGCCAAGAATGCAGCCTACTCATCAGTGCCAGATCACCTTCACTAACAAGGCTAGTTGTGGCACCAGAAAAGGCAGCTGGAACCTAGGCTGTGCCTAAGCTGGTCCTGACTGTAATTGATCTGTTTCTTCCAGAGGGGAAACTGATGAATGTGACTAGTTTCAGATGTGGATCTCTCAGCTCTGTTATTGATGCCTTTGTTACTCAGTATCTGAGATGGCCCAGAGGCCCTGGGGAATCTGCCTTGGGACAGGAGAGATGCTTTTCATCCTAATTCACCATTGTTCCCCCAAGTTATGACAACATGATTTGCCTGTTCACTTGATGATGTCCTGTCCAGTCTGCTGGCTTACAGAGGAGCAGCACCTTTTCCTCTGCATCCAGCAAGGTCAATGCTCAACCCCGTTACTACCCAAGACCTCCTGCTCCCATTTCCTATGAGCACAATGAATCTTTAAAGAATTTTAGGGCCCCCAAAATGAGGGAAACCATATGGTATTTGTCCATTTTGCTTGGCCCTCCCAATGAAAGCCCTTCTGTATTTAAAAGATCAGATACCAAACAGACCCACACAGCCATATCTCTACCCAGAAGCTCAGGAAAATACTCAAATTTCAGAGAATCTTGAAATCCAGCTATCCTCCCTCTTTGCTGCTATGACCCAACACATGAACACACACACACACACACACACACACACACACACACACACACACACACACACACACAGAATCTGATTGGCCCTTTCTTCTCCTAGACTAGGAATTGCTTTGGGATCAATGGTTGGGGATGGAGAATTGCAGCAGTGTCTCTGAGAATGTCTTAAAGAGTCAGAAATACCAAAAGTGAATCTCTCTCTGCCCTGCCCTGTGATGTGTGGACCTGAATAAAGACATATCTGAACTTCAGTTCCTTCTAGGCCAGAGACAGGATGAGTACCTCTTAAATGTAGGCTTGGCTCAAAGACTGTATCCTAGCCTATACCTGAAGGAGGCTCAGAGAGCATGTGTAGAGACACGAGCTTACTGCCACCCAAGTTTATTTCCAGTGTGGATTTTTTTGCTCAGGAAAAGAAATGCTTACTTTACATTGATCCCCCTATGGCTTTGTGTGGCTAATCAGCCAGAACTGCATCATATTGTTTGTCTGTAGTTATATCTAACTGTTGATCTGATTACACAGGTCTAGAATTAGACTCTCACTGGGAGCTAGGAGAACTGCTTCAACCATCTACTCCTTCTAATGGAAACCCTTCTGAGACTGAGAGAATTCTCCCTGAAGCCTCAAAGTTACCTTGAGCTAAAATGGCAGGTAGCAAAGGAAATCTTACTTTCCCCCCAAGCCCTAACTAATTACAGAATGCCATCACAGCCTGATTACTATTTACCCAACAATGTGCTGATTCCTGATCTAGCCAAATGCTTAACTGCCATTTAAATGGAGCACAATATTTAAATCTTAATTTCATTACCTGCTGTTACTAATCTTACAATTATAAATCCAAAGTATCACTCGGAATAAATTTGCATACGTGAAAGAATCTGTTCTCATTGTTGTTCCATGGCACACATGGCTATTGGTTTGACTTTCAAACCAGAGCTGAACATCCTTTTATGGAAAAAGAGATAACGGAAATTTTCCCTGCACCGAAGCCTGCTTGTAGAGGGAGAGAAACACAGCCACACCATAAAAGGGCATCTGGGCAAGAACAAGTGCCATGCCTGTCACCTGTGAGATATTAGCCACCTCTGTGTGGTTTATTGATGCTCTCACATTTCTGCTAACAAGTCAGTCGATACAACAAAAGCCACTTCAGAATTCCCAGACATTCAACACTAATTGTCACAGAAGGGGCAGTGGAGACTATCAGCAGCTGCAGAACTCTCAGGCTGCCCTGGCCTCGATGCCTATATTCTGGCTGTTATATCTCTAGGGCAACGTTCTCCCAGAGGAATAGAGGGTTTGTGGGTTTATCAGCACACGTTTGTGCACATGCGCAGAAAAGAATCATCTCGGCAGCTGGGAGTCATACACCATTAGAAGGCGAAGTCTCTGTTCCTGCCAAGACTGAACTCCCCAGTGAATGGGATTGTTGGGAAAGGGCAGAATGTGGGGGTGGATCAGGAGAGGAACACCCCTATAGAAGGGGAGTGAGAGGTGCTAGGGAGATGTTAGCCTGGAAACCAGGAAAGGGAATACCAGTTGAAATGTAAATAAGAGATTCCCAATTTAATAAAGATGGAATAAAAAAAGACACTCCTTCTGGAAGAGGAAAATGTATGATTGCTTTTCAGGATGTGTGGGGAGACTTTGGACACCTGGGCAAATGTGGAATGACCTATAGATCCTTGGAAACATTTGTATAGTTCCTGAAACTCTTGAAAAACTGGAAGATAAAAGATCTCTATGGCAAGAGAGGAAGGTTTATGTGAACCTGGAGTGTGTGGGGACATTACCTGTCCAAGTTTGTCAGTAGAAGCATCAGCAGAATGTGGGCCAGGCACAGTGTGATCTTCTTTGAATCTTTCACTGTTCTCTCCAGTACTGTGTTTTGTAGATGTTGCAGGCACTCTGGCTACCAAGTCTTAAAAGTCCACATGTTCTTCAAACACAGTAGACATAACCTGGCTTTTTTTTCACCTTCCCAAGAATGGGCACTAAAGATGATGCCACTCTTTTTCTAGTAGCAGGATGTAAGCAGATGTTCTGGTGTCACTGGTCTTCACCATCGAGATGTATTAAAAAAATTAAAACACTTGTTTTATTTGTTCCCACCACACCTAGTATTTACAATATTTGTCAAAGAATCCAGACTAAACCCTAGTTAAATACTTATTTAGATGTATTAATACATAGCCCGTTGATCTTATATTTCCAATTACTCCTTCCCATTGCTCTAGCTTGATGTCTATTTTATATTTACTTCAGATGTGACATATATTGATATTATCTCATGTTACAGGGTAATCATGACTGAAAATGTTAATTTTAGTACTGTTTAAATATCTCTGTTCCTCATCCACTGATTTCTGTATATGGATATGAATTTCTGACTCATTATTCGTCTTCTTAAATGATTATTCTGTATCATTCTCTTTCAAATTCTACTTTTTATTTTTTTAATTATCTCTGTGTGTGTGTCCGTGTGTGTGTGTGTGTGTGTGTGTGTGTGTGTGTGTGTGTGTGTGTGTGTATGTGTGCACATATGAGCACGATGTCCAAGAAAGCCAGTAGGGGGCGGTAGATCCCCTCACCTTGAGCTGAAATAACAAGTGGTTGGGTGTCACAGGACACAGGATCCTAAATCCAAACTCAGATCTTCTGTAAAATTAGTTTGCATTCTTAATTACTCTGTCGTCTCTGTGGCACCCTTTTAATATTTCTTCAATTAGTCCAGTTGGTTAGCAATTCCATGCGATGTTGTCTGGAAAAAAACAAAACTTTTTAAAAGTTTTATTTTTAATAGGCCCTTTTTTCTTCTGAGCACAGAATTGGAACTTTAGAGTTATTTATTTCGGAAGTGAACTTGTGCCATCCTGCCTGTTTTGCAGTGGGCGTGTTTTCCAGTCTAACCACAACTGTATCTTCTGATTTAATTCTCTGTTCTCTTCCTTGTTATATTTTTTCTTTCAAGCTTTTTCCACTATCATGTTCTTTCTTATATAAATATATGTTCGTATAAATTATATATCTCTCCCAGCTCAGCTATTAAATCTCATGAGCACTGAGGGCTGTGTCTGACTGTACTCTGTGTTCAGCACCTAGGATAGCTCCCGGTCTCATGAACATTAAGTGTTTGTTAGACAAAGGGGCTTTTTATTCTTATTTTACAGATGAGATGCCTCAGTCAGAGAAAGGTTATGGAACACACTGGGATTCCTAACTTGGTTTCTGAGAGACTTAATGAATTGAAGACAGAACAGGAGAGCCTGGGTTTCTTAGGGTTGTTCATAAGGTCTTAGCCACAGAGGATGAAAGGGAACACATTCAGTATGGCGAGAACAGCTCAGATTTAAGTTACTAAAACTCTGTGTTGATCTGCTCACATCAGCCCCTCTCTGGATGTGTGGCTTGCCTTGAAGAGTGTTAAGACAATTGTATATTGAATCCTATTCTGACATGCAAGCACATATGTTGAGGACAAATAATATTTCTATGATTTTTTTTTATTTTTCTTGTGTTTATTATATTTTATTGTAGTTATTGTATTTTGTTGCACTTTATATTTGAGTCAAGATCTTACAAAGTAACGTTTGCCAGGAGCTTGTTTTGTAGACCAGCCTTATTAGAAGAGAATCTTTAAAAAACATTCTTAGGAGCAAGTAAAAGCTATCCTGGTTATTGCCCTGCCTTGATGGACCTTGCCCTGGGGACCCATGTTAATACAGTAATGTGTGGAAAATACTGATTAACTGTTATAGATCCTCCTCTCTGACTCTACCTGGAAGGAGCCAAAAGAAAGCTCACAGCCACCATACAGCCAGGCAGAAGCAAGGACTGAACTTGAAATCTTGAAAGAAGACAGTAGGGACAAGAGCTTGTATCCTTAATCCATGTGTTTACTCCAGGAAACAAAAACTAGCCTATAGTGATAAAGACATCAGCATGGTTTTAATATGCTTGACCCAGGCTTCTCTCAAGCCTAACAACCTAAGTTTGATAGTCAGGACCCACATGGTGGAAGGAGAGAGCTGACCCTCACAAGTTGTTCTTTGACCTCTGTGTGAGTGTGTGTGTGTGTGTGTGTGTGTGTGTGTTTGGGTGTGTGTGTGCATGCACGCTTACAGATTAAAACTGGACAATGTGCTAGACAGATACCAGGCACTGAAGTTAAATCAGGAACAGATAAACCACTTAAACAACCCCATAACTCCGAAGGAAATAGAAGCAGTCTTTAAAGGTCTCCCAACCAAAAAGAGCCCAGGTCCATACACGTTTAGTGCATAATTCTATCAGACCTCCATAGAAGACCTCATACCAATAATATCCAAACTATTCCACAAAATTGAAACACATGGAGCACTACCAAATTCCTTCTATGAAGCCACAATTACTCTTATACCAAAACCACACAAAGACCCAACAAAGAAAGCGAACTTCAGACCAATTTCCCTTATGAATATCGATACAAAAATACTCAATAAAATTTTGGCAAACCGAATCCAAGAGCACATCAAAACAATCATCCTTCATGATCAAGTAGGCTTCATCCCAGGCATGCAGGGTTGGTTTAATATACGGAAAACCATTAACATGATCCATTATATAAACAAACTGAAAGAACAAATCCACATGATCATTTCTTTAGACGCTGAGAAAGCATTTGACAAAATTCAACACCCCTTCATGATAAAAGTCCTGGAAATATAAGAATTCAAGGCCCATACCTAAATATAGTAAAAGCCATATACAGCAAATCAGTTGGAAACATTAAATTAAATGGAGAGAAACTTGAAGAAATCCCACTAAAATCAGGGACTAATCAAGGCTGCCCACTCTCTCCCTACTTATTCAATGTAATAGCCAGAGCAATCAGACAACAAAAGGAAATCAAGGCAATACAGATTGGTAAAGAGGAAGTCAAAATATCACTATTTGCGGATGATATGACAGTTATTTAAGTGATCCCAAAAGTTCCACCTGAGAACTATGTCAGCAAATTGGCTGGGTATAAAATTAACACAAATAAATCAGTTGCCTTCCTCGACACAAAAGAGAAACAAGCCGAGAAAGAAATTAGCGAAATGACACCCTTCATAATAGACCCAAACAATATAAAGTACCTCAGTGTGACTTTAAGCAGGCAAAAAATCTTTACAATAAGAACTTCAAAACTCTGAAGAAAGAAATTGAAGAAGACTTCAGAAGATGGAAAGATGTCCCATACTCATGGATTGGCAGGATTAATTTAGAAAAAAAGGCCATTTTACCAAAATCCATCTACAGCTTCAATGAAATCCCCATAAATATACCAATCCAATTCTTCAAAGATTTAGACTGAACAATTTGCAAATTCACCTGGAATAACTAAAAACCCAGGATAGCTAAAAGTTTTCTCAACAATAAAAGTACTTCAGGGGGAATCACTATTCCTGAACTCAAGCAATATTACATAGCAATAGTGATAAAAACTGCACGTTATTTGTACAGAGACAGACATATAGACCAATGGAACAGAATTGAAGACCCAGAAATGAACCCACACACCTATGGGCACCTGATTTTTGACAAAGGAGCCAAAACCATTCAATGTAAAAAAGATAGCATTTCAGCAAATGGTGCTTTTTCAACTGGAGGTCAACATGTAGATCAATGCAAATCAATCCATGCTTATCACCCTGTACAAAGTTTAAGTCCAAGTGGATCAAGGACCTACATATCAAAGCAGATACACTCAAATTAATAGAAGACAAACTAGGGCAGCATCTCGATCACATGAGCACTGGAAAAAATTTCCTGAACAAAACCAATGGCTTATACTTTTAGGTCAAGAATCGATAAATGGGATCTCATAAAACTGCAAAGCTTCTGTAAGGCAAAGGACACTGTGGTTAGTAGAAAATGGCAACCAACAGATTGGGAAAAGATCTTTACAATCCTACAACAAATAGAGGGCTTATATCCAAAACATAGAAAGAACTCAAGATGTTAGACCGCAGGGAGACAAATAACCCTACTAAAAATGGGGTTCAGAGCTAAACAAAGAATTCACAGCTGAGGAATGCCGAACAGCTGAGAAACTCCTAAAGAAATGTTCAACAGCTTTAGTCATAAGGGAAATGCAAACCAAAACAACCCTGAGATTTCACCTCACACCAGTGAGAATGGTTAAGAACAAAAATTCAGGTGACAGCAAAGGCTGGCGAGGATGTGAAGAAAGAGGAACACTAATCCAATATTGTTGGGATTGCAGACTGGTAAAACTATTCTAAAAATCAGTCTGGAGGTTCCTCAGAAAATTGGACATTGAACTACCTGAGGATCCAGCTACACTTCTCTTGGGCATATACTCACAAGACGCCCCAACATATAAAAAAGACATGTGCTCCACTATGTCCATAGCAGCCTTATTTATATTAGCCAGAAGCTGGAAAGAACCCAGATGCCGTTCAAAAGAGAAATGGATACAGAAAATGTGGTACATCTACACAATGGAATATTACTCAGCTAACAAAAGCAATGTCTTTATGAAATTCATAAACAAATGTTTTATACTGGAAAATATCATCCTGAGTGAGGTAACCCAATCACAGAAAAACACACATGGTATGCACTCATTGATAAGTGGCTATTAGCCTAAATGCTTGAATTACCCTAGATGCATAGAACACATGAAACTCAAGACGGATGATCAAAATGTGAATGCTTCACGCCTTCTTTAAAAGGGGGAACAAGAGTACCCTTGTCGGGGAATAGAGAAGGAAAATTAAAACAGAGACAGAAGGAACACCCATTCAGAGTCTGCCCTACATGTGACCCATACAAACACAGCCACTCAATTAGACAAGATGGATAAAGGAAAGAAGTGCAGGCCGACAGGAGCCAGATGTAGATCTTTCCTGAGAGACACACCCAGAATACAGCAAATACAGAGGCGAATGCAAGCAGCAAAACACTGAACTGAGAATAGGACGCCCGTTGAAGGAATCAGAGAAAGAACTGGAAGAGCTTGAAGGGGCTCGAGACCCCTTATGAACAACAATGCCAAGCAACCAGAGCTTCCAGGGACTAAGCCACTACCTAAAGACTATACATGGACTGACACTGAACCCTGACCTCATAGGTATCAATGAATATCCTAGTAAGATCACCAGTGGAAAGGAAAGCCCTTGGTCCTGCTAAGACTGAAGCCCAGTGAAAGTGATTGTTGGGATGGGGGCGTTAATGGGGGAGGATTTTGAGGGAAACACGCATATAGAAGGAGAGCGGGAGGGGCTAGGGGATTGTTTGCCAGGGAAACAGAGAAAGGGAATAACAATCGAAATGTAAATGAAAAATACTCAAGTTAATAAAGAAAAAAAGGAAAAAATGTTTTCTAACATAATTGTGCATATCATTTATTCTGCACTGCAGGGTTAGTGAATTTCAGTGGGATCAGTTTATGGGATGTTTTCTTTCTGATGAATGTGTCTGCAAGTGTGTTAAAACAAAGACTTTGACTTGTCCTTATCTAAATTAAAATACCTTAATAGTCTGTTAAGAGAGATTATGACAGACCTTGACAGTCATAAAGAGGGTCTAACTTCAGCACTGAGCCAAAGGGATACAGCGAGAGGAACATGGAAAGTGATGGGTACTCAAAAAAAAAAAAAAATTGGAGAGATTTGACTTTGTCAGTTGTCAGCTGGTTTTTGAAATTACATTGGCAGAACAATGGAATGGAGATGGGGTATTGAAGGAGACACTTTAATGAATCAACATACCAAAGTTTGGGAAATAATTCATCTCCAGTATATATTGAAGATGGAGAAATAGATAACACCTACAATAGTCTTAATGTACTTCTAGAAATTTAAAATCAAAAAGTTGGATATCATCTAGAATCTTTCCCCAAACTGAACAATGTTAATTTGCATCCTTACTCTCTTCTTACAAAGAAAATATTCATGGAATGGGTTTTGAGAAGGCTTCATTTCCCAAGAAAGGAGACACACTGAGATGCAGGCCTAGGCTAAGGTGAGGTTCGTTTGCATGTGTTCCATTATGCATTCAGACATAGTTACTGTGCTTCTATGACTCTTCAAATGTGGGCTTGATTATACTAGGTACACTGTTATTTGAGGACATTTTCTCATGTGTGACATAGATGAGGTACACTGATAATTGTGGATATTATCTCATCTGTGACATAAAGAAGGTGCACTGATAATTGAGGACCCTTTGTGATCTGTGACATATAGTAGGTACACTGATAATTGAAGGACATTTTCTGATCTTTGACATAGACTATGTACACTGATAATTGAGGACATTTTCTCATCTATGACATAGAGTAGGTACAACGATAATTGGACATTTTCTCATCTGTGACATAGACTAGGGAAACTGATAATTGGAGGAATTTTTTTTTGATCTGTGACATACTGTTCTATCTCTTGCCAGAGTATGTCCTTTGCAATGGGAACCTCTCACTTATTTTTCTTCATTTGAGGAAGGCAGTTGCCCTATAATGTTTAGACATAGCACCTCCTCTGACATGTGATGTGCAGTGAGCCATTTACAAAGAGTGTCACTGTGACTTGGGTTGACAAGCAATCACCTTCTGCTAAAGTAAACCATTCCTCTTCTAGCATGATGCATCGGCTCTTCCAATATACTTCAGAGTGTGGAATTTATTTTTATACAAATGGCCAGCACTGTACCTACATTTCAGCACTTTCTTTATTCTGTCATTAGACTTGGGACAAGATTTTAGATTTATAAGGTATGTTTCAATCTAGGTCTCAGAAAGTCTTTTACTGTCAACTATAACATCAGAAACTTCCAAATCTACCCCTAAAACATGCATTGGGTAAAGGAACCCAATGAGCCTTTTATTATTTTGATCATTCGTACAAAGAATTTCTGTTCCATCTAAATGATACAGGTGAATTGCACTATTATTGTGTTGCCTCAGTGTCCCCTACTGCATTGCACCTGGACAGAGGGTTCACAATAGTCCAGTTCTGTAGCAATTCACTGTTGCATTTCCAAATACAAAAGAATCTCCATCCCCTCTCCTTGAGTTTCTCACTATCAAACATTCTTTTCTATTCTTCAAATCAAAATTTATTATAGGCCACATATTTACTGAAGTCATCTTGAACATTTCAGCATTTTTTTTTTTTGGTTCTTTTTTTCGGAGCTGGGGACCGAACCCAGGGCCTTGCGCTTCCTAGGTAAGCGCTCTACCACTGAGCTAAATCCCCAGCCCCACAGCATTTTAAGATATAACCTTTATAGCAAAGAAACAGAAGGGCATGGAATGTTACCATTTGGTAATTAAAAAAAACAACAAACTTAAAAATATACATAATGAAAAAAGGACATAAATATTTCCAACCATGCAACTTAGTTCTGATATGTCCTGAATCTATCACCACTATTTTTATATCAAATATTTATTTTTATTTATTTCTCAATATCTTATGCCATGTTATAATTTCTGATTATGTGGAATCAGTAAAGTAATGTATTATTCTTTAACTCCAAGGAAATAAAATAACTTACCTTCTGATACATAACCCTGGATATTCTACAATTTCATGAGGAATAAAATAGTGTATAGTTAAAATTATTGTGTCTGTATGTAAATTAGAAATTAAGTCTGTTATAAATATTAAGTTGGGACCAGAACTTACCTTACTGTGAAAGGCAAATTAAGCTCGAGTATCTCCTCTGAACAAGATGCATCATCATACTTTCTCATGTGTAGGTCTGATTATAGACACCATTGCTAGATTTTTCATGTAGGGACATGAAAAAAAGTGAAATTAGTGTCTCAAATTATAATCTTATTTTAATATAAACTATGTAGACATCCTGGAAAAATATACTAATACATTTAAACTTCACATCATTTCTTTAGTGTTAAATTAATATGCTTTTATAGAAATGTTGGAAGGGACTTCCAAATGGAATTAAGATAAGAGTAACTGCTATGCAAGTTTCATTACATCATTGGGTCCATGACTCGATGCTGAAAGTTGGACTCTAGTTATCCACCTCTGAAGTGTGACATATACTTGTGCAAACTTTATGCAAATAAACATAGAGATGCACACTCATTCATACATGAATCCACACACACTACAAATAATATAACTTTCAAAGGTGGCTTTGTTTTGTTTGCTTTGCTTTGCTTGCCTTTCATTTACTAGTAATGACGCATGCCTTTAATTATACCATAAAATCTGAGAAGGGGCTGACAAGTAGTAGGCCAGAGCTTCACATGTGAGAGCTTCAGAGCAGTTAGTACAAGGCTAACAGGAAAAACGTGAGAACTTTTCTCAAAATCCTAAGAGCTTGAAATGTATATCAGGGCCTGTCTGGCACACAGTAGGTTATGGCTTTGATCTTCACAACTGGATTTTTTCATTCAAATTTCAGGTACTTCTCTATTGAGTGATTTTCAAATAACGAAATTGTGATTAATTTTTAGAATTCGTTTTGTTTTCAAATGTAAATCTCCTATACCCTAACCTTTATCTCTGACTTTCTAAATCAGAAAAAGCATAGGAACATTCAATACATCTTGCCTTATGTTGTATATTTTCATTTTTAATGGCTTTTTTATAGCATTATATTTTTCCTGGGATTTACAGATTATCTCCTTGGAATATTAGGGGATACAGACTTAGAACCTTTGGGTCAGACATTCACTGGTTCTTTCACACAATTTATCATTCCTCTTTCAGTTGACATAAGGAGCTGTTGCTGAGCTGTGACTAAGACTTAGTGTGGATTACAATAGTGTCGACATCCTTCTCCAATGTGAAGCCATACATGTTCTTTAAACATATTCTTGAAAGATGTTTTCCATAATTCATGGAGTTTTCATTAGATAGCTACATTCTTTCATTTTTGGAGGATGTTTTTGAAGACTATTCTGGCTTTTATGTCAATTGCTATCCCTCTTTCATGAGAAAATTTTGTTTCTTTTCTGGATGCTTCCAGGAACTGTGTTTCTGCTGTTTGCTGGGTTCAGTTTGATCACCTTGGTTCAGATTTCTTTTTATTTATCATGCCTGACATTTGTTTGGTTGAGTATTATATTGTTCTCATTCTACAATTCCTTCATATTTATGCCTGCATTCTTTTCTCTTCTTATTTTGACTTTTCCTCCTTTTAGTCTCCTTAGATCCAAGGCTCTTCCACTTGCATGGAGCCTGGGTATTGCTCATCACTGTTTCTCGTGTATGAGCTGTTCTATAGAGTTATTAGTTTTCAATGTCTAAGAGTATAGATTCTAGTTTTTGGTATTTATGAAATTTGCAGAGATCATAACTTCAAGAATAACATGATACCCTTACCTTTTCATTTTTTTTTTTTTTAGTTTTTTCTGGAATGATTAAAATAAACAATTTATAGAGAATAACAAGCATAAGAAAAATGTATATTGTGAACACATTTCTGTAAGAGGCCGCAAGTATTGATGCAGCTGAAATAACGAGATTTGCCATGCTCTCTGTGACTGTTCCCACATCTCTCTTCTCCTTTCCCCACAGTGATAGTATTTACTCATTTACTTTTCTACTCTCCTTACATTTGTTTATTCATTAGTTGTGTGCTCAAATGCTACAGTATTCTAGTTAGTTGAGAGGACAATTTTCAGAAGTGACTTATTGCCTTCTGCCATGTGGGTCACAGGGATTGATCTCAGCAGATCAAGATCAGCTTGGCAAACAACCACCCTTAGCCAGGGAACCTTTATTCAATCCCCAAATTTAATATTTCCTAATAGTATCTGAGAGCATTTCTATGATTTAAGAATTAGTAACTGGATTATTTTAGTGGAAAGTGATTACGTGTGAATTAATTTTATACATTATAGACACAGTGCTGTAATGCTACCCATTCTTCTATATTATGCACTACTCATTACATTTGTATATGTGTTTGTAAAAAACCCTGCTTAGCCAACAAGCACAACCTCTGCTGATAGTATTATATAGCTTCCTTTTGTTGATGGTTATGTCTCTATATCATATTATGCTCACTGTTTTGGCATACTGATTTCTCTTTATATTTATGATGCAGATCATGGGGGCCCTTTTGTTTTGGCTGTTTGGATGATAGTGATTTCCTGGTACTTTTCATTGAGGACACGAATACTTACCGAACATTCACATACTTACATGTAAACTGTATATTTTTGTCTGGTGATTTGACTATACTATTTATGGTGAAGTGGAAAGTAATCTCTAGTGAAGTAAAAGTCAAACAGTGTTTAAAAAATTGACTACCTGTATACGTTTTATCTATCTTTTATTTTTACAGTAAGATACAAAGAAGCCTGTCTCATCCTAATATTTACTCTTTATTATGTAAAAAATTAATTAGCATATTAATTAAATTTTTTTAGTACAGTAGTTTTTCTATGCTTATAATACCTAGATGTAATACTTTAGACATGTGCTTTCTGAATTTTCATGTATACTATAGAGTAAATATATTTAGTGTGCATGAGAACTCCACATAAGAGGCTAAAATATACCTCAGCTGTTGAAGGCTTGTGATCCAACCAACCTGTCAATGAAACTGAAATGAATCACTGTATATTAGGTGTTTGTATTAAAATAGTCACATATGAGCTCTTTGTAATTCTCTACAACATATCAGGTCTAATTATACTGATAGTGAATCCATCCAATTACAAAATTCACCATTAGAGCTAATACCTTATTTGAATTATTTAACATGTGTTTTGGTTTCATCCTCATATTCTATACCAAAGGAAGCATAATTACTGCTCTCCTACTATCAAATAGCCACATCGTCTGCGGTAATCTGGTATATTAGTAAAATATCAAAATCGGTCTCTTTAGTTCATTTACTTTGGAGAGATCTAATCTCAGCAGAAATGCTGGAATGAAATATAAATTAAATAAACTCACTGAATAAAATATAAATCTTTATAAAAGATAAATGATATAGTAAAATAAGTTATAAAACACAGAAATAAATCCCAAAATTCATACCAGGTTACCCCCACCAAACACCAAGCTCACTGAAAATAAAGACCATGAACCCATTATATAAGTAAGTACCTGTGAGCACATGCTTGACAACACTCTATTTTTTTTCTCTCCGTTTACATTAAGGGAGCAAGGTAATGGTTTCCCCTAAGTTCTCAGAATTATCCATGGTTCTGATTAAGATGCAACCAAAAATCTGAAATGCCTGTTTATGGAAGATGAGGTTTTTTTTTTCTTATTTGCATCCTTAATGTATCATAATCAATAAAATTCTAGATGCTTAGTGAAGATGTGTTATGTAAATAAATGAAGAAGATTCAATTTAAAATTATGTTTATTAGAAGAATGTTTCTACTCAATTTCATATTCCATATTATAAAATAAATACTCTCTCATTCTTCTCCTCAGAATCCAGTCAGGATATATCTTAATACACTACACTTTTTCAAGTGTATTTTGTATGTATTTGTATCCACCTCCCCATGAAAAACCCCTCAATATATATTCCATATACAGGAAATGACTATCGTGATATTTCCATTTATTAGGATGATACTATAAAGAAGATACAGGCTTCCTGTTTCTGGCTGCGCCCAAGATGACATAGTACAATAACACAGTGAAAGCAAATTCGGTGGGGGAGAAAGCTGGACTCCCAGAATCATGGACAATTCTGAGAATTTAGGGGAAACCATTACCTCTGCTCACATTCCTATGCTAAGAGGTAGCTGCTTAGAGCCCCATGGATACAGGAACCTAGGAAGAGCAAGGAAGGGACCCTTCCAGTATCTACCTGTTTCCAGAGATGAAAACCAGTGGCCAGGAAAAGTAACACAACTGAGAACACAGGCGAGACCAAGCCTTCTGCTCCAAGCAACCAGGCTGGAGGAATCAGGACACAGAGAGCAAGAGCAGGATGGGACAGGATACTTCCTGTTTCTGCCTGCACCCATTGCTGATCTGGTCCTACAGATCTCTGTACCCACATCTTGGTGGGAGAAAAGACGTCTTTAGGAACAGTGACAAAGAATTTTACATGATGGTCAAGCCACTGTCAGAGACAGCAAGACTACAAAACACCAGAGAAAACCTGATAACAAGAATCAAGCACAGGAACCTAAACAACAGAAACCAAAACTACTTGGCATCATCAGAGCTCCCTTATCCCAAGAAAGCAAATATTGGATATCCCAACAAACTGAAAAAGCAAGATGTGGATTCAAAATCATTTTTCATGATGATGATAGAGTACATTGAGTAGGGAACAAATAAAACTCTTCAAGAAATACAGGACAACACGGGTAAAAAAAGTAGAAGCCCTTAAATGGGAAACACAAAATTCTTTCAAGAATCACAGGAAAACACTGTCAAACAGATGAAGGAATTTAAAAAATCTAGGATCAATAAGTGGAAATTGAAGCAATAAAGAAAGCACAAAGAGTGACAACCCTGGAGGTGGAAAACCTAGGGAAGAAATCAGAAGTCATAGACAGAAGCATCAGAAAGAGAATACAAGAGATAAAAGATAAAAATCTCAGGGGTAGAAGATACTGTAGAAAACATTTACACAACCATCAAAGAAAATGTAAAGCTCAAAAAGCTCCTGATGGAAAACAACCAGGAAATGCAGGACACAATGAGAAGATCAAACCAAAGGATAATGGGTATAAAAGAGAGCGAAGATTTTTATATAAAATGACCAGTAAATTATAGGAGAAAACTTCCCTAACCTAAAGGGAGATATGCCTATAATAATAAAAGAATCTTGCATTTCTCCAAATAGATAGGACCAAAAAGAAATTTCTCCCTTCACATTATAGTTAAAACACCAAATGCACAAAACAAAGAAAGAATATTAAAGGCAGTAAGCAAAAAAGTCAGGTAACATATACATATATATATATATATATATATATATATATATATATATATATATATATATATACATACATACATATAAGTATTTAACCAGACTTCTCACCAGGGACTATGAAAGTCAGATCCAGAGTGGATTTTACAAAACACTAAGAGAAAATAAATGCCAGCCCAGGTTACTATCCCCTGCAAAACTTTCAATCAACGCAGCTGGAGAAACCAAGATATTTTATGATAAACTAATTTTACACAGCATATTTTCACAAATAATCATAGATGATAATAATCATAGGTGATGATAGATGGGAAACCCCAACACAAGGAGGGAAATTACACCCTATAAAAAGCAAAAAAGTAATCCTCTTTCAACAAACCCAAAAGAAGAGAGTCACACAAACATAATTCCACCTCTACCAAAAAATAATAACAGAAAACCATAATAACTATTCCTTAATATCTCTCAGAATCTTGCTCAATTCTCCAATAAAAAAAGACATAGACTAACAGCCTGCATACATAAAGAAGATCTAGAATTTTGTTGCATAAAGAAAACACACCTCAGTGACAAAGACAGATAGTATCTCAGAATAAAAGGGTGGAAAACAATTTTCCAAGAAAATGGTCTGTAGAAACATCCTGGAGCATACATTCCAGTATCTAATTCAACCAAAAGTTATCAAAAAAAAAAAAGGTTAGGAAGGATACTTCATTTTTATCAAAGAAATAAATTCCACCAGGGTCAATTCTCTATCGTGAATATCTATACGCTACATCCAAAGGGACCTAAATTTATAGAGGAAACCGTACTAAAGCTCAGCCTAATGAAATAGTAGTGGGAGACTTCAACAACCCACACTCAGCAATGGCCAGATCATGGAATGGGAAACCAGAGATACAGAGAAATTAACAGATTTGAACCAATGGATTTAAGAAATATCTATAGAATATTTCATCCTTGAACAAAAGAATGTACCTTATTCTCAGGAACTCATGGCATATTTTCTAAAACCGATCATACAGTTGGTCATAAAAGAGGAATCAACAAGTATAAAATAGTGAAATAATCCCATGCATTTATTTACACTACCATGACCTAAGACTGGACTTCAATAACAACAAAAATGTCAGAAAGCCCAAATACACATGAATGTTGACCAATATTTTACTCAATGATAAATTGGTAGAAGAAGAACTAAAGAAAAAAATTAAAAATGTTTTAGAGTTTAAGAAATAGTAAGGCACAACAAACCAAACTTATGGCACACAATGATAGTATAGCTAAGAGGAAAATTCAAAGCTCTGAGAGTATCCAATGTGAAACAGGAGAGAGCATACATTCGCAGCTTGACAACAAATATAAAAGCTCAAAAACAAAAAGAATCAGATACACCAAAGAGGAGCAGAAGGCAGGAAATAATCAAACTCAGGTCTGAAATCAACTAAGGAGAAAGAAAAAGAACTCTACAAAGAATCAATAAAACCAGGAGCTGAATCCAAGGCTAAATCAACATGATAAACCTGAGCTAGAATAACAAAAAGGGCACAGAGAAAGTATCCAAATAACAAAACCGGAAATGAGAGGGAAACAAAACAACAGAATCTGCAGAAATTCAAAACATCATCTTACTGTATTATTGAAATTTATATTCAAGAAAAGTAGAAAATCTGGATCAAATGATCAATTTTCTATACAGGGAGCAGTTACCAAAGTTAAGTCAGGGTCAGATAAAATATCTAAACTGTACCAAGATTCCTAAAAAATTAGAAACAATTATTAAAAGGCTCCCAATTGGGAAAAGATCCCAGGACCAGATGATTTTAGTGGAAAATAATATCACCACTTCCTAGAACCAATATACCACTATTGTTAAAATATTCCACAAAATACAAACAGAGGAACAATACCCAATTCCGTCGATGAAGCCACAATTATGCTGATACCTAAAGCACACAATGACCCAATAAAGAAAGTGAATTTCAGACCAATTTCCTTTATGAATATTGACAAAAAATAGTCAATTAAATCATTGGAATCCACCCTCGGATCCCGGCCTGCAGCAGCTCTCTGCTCCCAAACCCCGTGGGAGAGAGACCTCACCGCCTGGTCAGGTGGGCACTCCTGAGGCTGCAGAGCGGAGGAGACCACCAACACTGCCCACCCCTGCCCACATCCCTGGCCCAAGAGGAAAGTGTATAAGGCCTCTGGGTTCCCGTAGGGGAGGGCCCAGGAGCGGGAGGATCCCTGCGCCTGAGATACCGCTGGAACCTGAAGGAAACAGACCGGATAAACAGTTCTCTGCACCCAGGTCCCATGGGAGGGAGAGCTAAACCTACAGAGGGGCAGGTATGCCAGGGAGACCGGAGGAGACTGCACTCCGCGCACATCCAGAAGCCAGAGGAAAACACCAAACGCCATCTGGAACCCTGGTGCACAGAGGCTCCCGGAAAGAGTTGCACAGATCTTCTCGGTTGCTGCCTCCGCGGAGAGGACTTAGGCAGTACCCCACGAGCACAATTGAGCCTTGGAACCTCAGGTAGGAACAACTTTTCCCCTGCAAGTGACCTGCCTGGTGAACTCAAGACACAGGCCCACAGGAACAGCTGAAGACCTGTAGAGAGGAAAAACTACACGCCTGAAAGCAGAACACTCTGTCCCCATAACTGGCTGAAAGAAAACCGGAAAACAGGTCTACAGCACTCCTGACACACAGGCTTATAGGACAGTCTAGCCAGTGTCAGAAATAGCAGAACAAAGTAACACTAGAGATTATCTGATGGCGAGAGGCAAGTGCAGGAACCCAAGCAACAGAAACCAAGACTACATGGCAACATCGGAGCCCAATTCTCCAACCAAAGCAAACATGGAATATCCAAACACACCAGAAAAGCAAGATCTAGTTTCAAAATCATATTTGATCATGATGCTGGAGGACTTCAAGAAAGACGTGAAGAACTCCCTTAGAGAACAAGTAGAAGCCTACAGAGAGGAATCGCAAAAATGCCTGAAAGAATTCCAGGAAAACATAAATAAACAAGTAGAAACCCATAGAGAGGAGAGAGAAAAATCCCTGAAAGAATTCCAGGAAAACACAATCAAACAGTTGAAGGAATTAAAAATGGAAATAGAAGCAATCAAGAAAGAACACATGGAAACAACCCTGGATATAGAAAATCAAAAGAAGAGACAAGGAGCTGTAGATAGAAGCTTCACCAACAGAATACAAGAGATGGAAGAGAGAATCTCGGGAGCAGAAGATTCCCTAGAAATCATTGACTCAAATGTCAAAGATAATGTAAAGCAGAAAAAGCTACTGGTCCAAAACATACAGGAAATCCAGGACTCAATGAAAAGATCAAACCTAAGGAAAATAGGTATAGAAGAGAGTGAAGACTCCCAGCTCAAAGGACCAGTAAATATCTTCAACAAAATCATAGAAGAAAACTTCCCTAACCTAAAAAAAGAGATACCCATAGGCATACAAGAAGCCTACAGAACTCCAAATAGATTGGACCAGAAAAGAAACACCTCCCGTCACATAATAGTCAAAACACCAAACACACAAAATAAAGAAAGAATATTGAAAGCAGTAAGGGAAAAAGGTCAAGTAACATATAAAGGCAGACCTATCAGAATCACACCAGACTTTTCGACAGAAACTACGAAGGCCAGAAGACCCTGGACAGATGTCATACAGACACTTAGAGAACACAAGTGCCAGCCCAGGTTACTGTATCCTGCAAAACTCTCAATTAACATAGATGGAGAAACCAAGATATTCCATGACAAAACCAAATTTACACAATATCTTTCTACAAATCCAGCACTACAAAGGATAATAAAGGGTAAAGCCCAAAATAAGGAGACAAGCTATACCCTAAAAAAAGCAAGAAACTAATCGTCTTGACAACAAAACAAAGAGAATGAAAGCACACAAACATAACCTCACATCCAAATATGAATATAACAGGAAGCAATAATAACTATTCCTTAATATCTCTCAACAGCAATGGCCTCAACTCCCAATAAAAAGACATAGATTAACAAATTGGATACGCAATGAGGACCCTGCATTCTGCTGCCTACAGGAAACACACCTCAGAGACAAAGACAGACACTACCTCAGATTGAAAGGCTGGAAAACAACTTTCCAAGAAAATGGTCAGAAGAAGAAAACTGGAGCAGCCATTCTAATATCAAATAAAATCAATTTTCAACTAAAAGTCATCAAAAAAGATAAGGAAGGACACTTCATATTCATCAAAGGAAAAATCCACCAAGATGAACTCTCAATACTAAATATCTATGCCCCAAATACAATGACACCTACATATGTAAAAGAAATCTTACTAAAGCTCAAAACACACATTATACCTCACTCAATAATAGTGGGAGATTTCAACACCCCACTCTCATCAATGGACAGATCATGGAAACAGAAATTACACAGAGACGTTGACAGACTAAGAGAAGTCATTAGCCAAATGGACTTAACAGATATTTATAGAACATTCTATCCTAAAGCCAAAGGATATACCTTCTTCTCAGATCCTCATGGTACTTTCTCCAAAATTGACCATATAGTTGGTCAAAAAACGGGCCTCAACTGGTACAGAAAGATAGAAATAATTCCATGCGTTCTATCAGACCACCACGGCTTAAAACTGGTCTTCAATAACAATAAGGGAAGAATGCCCACATATACGTGGAAATTGAACAATGCTCTACTCAATGATAACCTAGTCAAGGAAGAAATAAAGAAAGAAATTAAAAACTTTTTAGAATTTAATGAAAATGAAGGTACAACATACCCAAACTTATGGGACACAATGAAAGCTGTGCTAAGAGGAAAACTCATAGCGCTGAGTGCCTGATGAAAGAAACAGGAAAGAGCATATGTCAGCAGCTTGACAGCACACCTAAAAGCTCTAGAGCAAAAAGAAGCAAATACACCCAGGAGGATTAGAAGGCAGGAAATAATCAAACTTAGAGCTGAAATCAACCAAGTAGAAACAAAAAGGACCATAGAAAGAATCAACAGAACCAAAAGTTTGTTCTTTGAGAAAATCAACAAGATAGATAAACCCTTAGCCAGACTAACGAGAGGACACAGAGAGTGTGTCCAAATTAACAAAATCAGAAATGAAAAGGGAGACATAACTACAGATTCAGAGGAAATTCAAACAAGCATCAGATCTTACTATAAAAGCCTATATTCAACAAAACTTGAAAATCTACAGGAAATGGACAATTTCCTAGACAAATATCAGGTACCGAAGTTAAATCAGGAACAGATAAACCAGTTAAACAACCCCATAACTTCTAAGGAAATAGAAGCAGTCATTAAAGGTCTCCCAACCAAAAAGAGCCCAGGTCCAGACGGGTTTAGTGCAGAATTCTATCA
The DNA here is from genome assembly GCF_021556685.1 of Rattus norvegicus. Lineage (NCBI taxonomy): Eukaryota > Metazoa > Chordata > Mammalia > Rodentia > Muridae > Rattus > Rattus norvegicus. The sequence goes on from NC_141555.1 coordinate 10,449,834, forward strand.
AACCTTCATAGAAGACCTCATACCAATATTATCCAAACTATTCCACAAAATTGAAACAGATGGAGGACTACCGAATTCCTTCTATGAAGCCACAATTACTATTATATCTAAACCACATAAAGACCCAAAAAAGAAAGAGAACTTCATACCACTTTCCCTTATGAATATCGACGCAAAAATACTCAATAAAATTCTGGCAAACCGAATCCAAGAGCACATCTAAAGTATCATCCACCATGATCAAGTAGGCTTCATCCCAGGCATGCAGGGATGGTTTAATATACGGAAAACCATCAAAGTGATCCATTATATAAACAAACTGAAAGAACAAAACCACATGATTATTTCATTAGATGCTGAGAAAGCATTTGACAAAATTCAACACTCCTTCATGATAAAAGTCCTGGAAAGAATAGGAATTCAAGGCCCATACCTAAACATAGTAAAAGCCATATACAGCAAACCAGTTGCTGACATTAAACTAAATGGAGAGAAACGTGAAGCAATCAAACTAAAATCAGGGACTAGACAAGGCTGCCCACTCTCTCCCTACTTATTCAATATAGTTCTTGAAGTTCTAGCCAGAGCAATCAGACAACAAAAGGAGGTCAAGGGGATAAAGATCGGAAAAGAAGAATTCAAAATATCACTATTTGCAGATGATATGATTGTTTATTTAAGTGATCCCAAAAGTTCCACCAGAGAACTACTAAAGCTGATAAACAACTTCAGCAAAGTGGCTGGGTATAAAATTTACTCAAATAAATCAGTAGCCCACCTCTACACAAAAGAGAAACAAGCCGAGAAAGAAATTAGGGAAACGACACCCTTCATAATAGACCCAAATAATATAAAGTACCTCGGTGTGACTTTAACCAAGCAAGTAAAATATCTGTACAATAAGTACTTCAAGACACTGAAGAAAGAAATTGAAGAACACCTCAGAAGATGGAAAGATCTCCCATGCTCATGGATTGGCAGGATTAATATAGTAAAAATGGCCATTTTACCAAAAGCGATCTACAGATTCAATGCAATCCCCATCAAAATACCAATCCAATTCTTCAAAGAGTTAGACAGAACAATTTGCAAATTCATCAGGTATAACAAAAAACCCAGGATAGCTCAAACTATTCTCACCAATAAAAGGACTTCAGGGGGAATCACTATCCCTGAACGCAAGCAGTATTACAGAGCAATAGTGATAAAAACTGCATGGTATTGGTACAGAGACAGACAGACCAATGGAATAGAATTGTATACCCAGAAATGAACCTACACACCTATGGCCACTTGATTTTTGACAAAGGAGCCAAAACCATCCAATGGAAAAAAGATAGCATTTTCAGCAAATGGTGCTGGTTCAACTGGAGGTCAACATGTAGAAGAATGCAGATCGATCCATGCTTATCACCCTGTACAAAGCTTAAGTCCAAGTGGATCAAGGACCTCCACATCAAACCTGATACACTCAAACTAATAGAAGAAAAACTAGGGAAGCATCTGGAACACATCGGCACTGGAAAAAATTTCCTGAACAAAACACCAATGGCTTATGCTCTAAGATCAAGAATCGACAAATGGGATCTCATTAAACTGCAAAGCTTCTGTAAGGCAAAGGACACTATGGTTAGGACAAATCGGCAACCAACAGATTGGGAAAAGAGCTTTACCAATCCTACAACAGATAGAGCCTTATATCCAAAATATACAAAGAACTCAAGAAGTTAGACCGCAGGGAGACAAATAACCGTATTAAAAAATGGGGTTCAGAGCTAAACAAAGAACTCACAGCTGAGGAATGCCGAAAGGCTAAGAAACACCTAAAGAAATGTTCAACATCTTTAGTCATAAGGGAAATGCAAATCAAAACAACCCTGAGATTTCACCTCACACCAATGAGAATGGCTAAGATCAAAAACTCAGGTGACAGCAGATGCTGGCGAGGATGTGGAGAAAGAGGAACACTCCTCTATTGTTGGTGGGAATGCAGACTGGTACAACCATTCTGGAAATCAGTCTGGAGGTTCCTCAGAATATTGGACATTGAACTGCCTGAGGATCCAGCTATACCTCTCTTGGGCATATACCCAAAAGATGCCCCAACATATACAAAAGGCACGTGCTCCACTATATTCATCGCTGCCTTATTTATAATAGCCAGAAGCTGGAAAGAACCCAGATGCCCTTCAACAGAGGAATGGATACAGAAAATGTGGTACATCTACACAATGGAATATTACTCAGCTATCAAAAACAACGGCTTTATGAAATTCGTAGGCAAATGGTTGGAACTGGAAAATATCATCCTGTGTGAGTTAACCCAATCACAGAAAGACATACATGGTATGCACTCACTGATAAGTGGCTATTAGCCCAAATGCTTGAATTACCCTAGATGCCTAGAACACATGAAACTCAAGACGGATGATTAAAATGTGAATGCTTCACTCCTTCTCTAAAAGGGGAACAAGAATAGCCTTGGCAGGGAAGAGAGAGGCAAAGATTAAAAACAGAGACTGAAGGAACTCCCATTCAGAGCCTGCCCAACATGTGGCCCATACATATACAGCCACCCAATTAGACAAGATGGATGAAGCAAAAAAGTGCAGACCGACAGGAGCCAGATGTAGATCACTCCTGAGAGACACAGCCAGAATACAGCAAATACAGAGGCGAATGCCAGCAGCAAACCACTGAACTGAGAATAGGACCCCCGTTGAAGGAATCAGAGAAAGAACTGGAAGAGCTTGATGTGGCTCGAGACCCCATATGTACAACAATGCCAAGCAACCAGAGCTTCCAGGGACTAAGCCACTACCTAAAGACTATACATGGACTGACCCTGGACTCTGACCTCATAGGTAGCAATGTATATCCTAGTAAGAGCACCAGTGGAAGGGGAAGCCCTGGGTCCTGCTAAGACTGAACCCCCAGTGAACTAGACTGTTGGGAGGAGGGCGGCAATGGGTGGAGGGTTGGGAGGGGAACACCCATAAGGAAGGGGAGGGGGGAGGTGATATTTGCCTGGAAACCAAAGAATTATTATTAAGTATTAAATAAATAAAAAAAAGAAATGTAAATAAGAAATACCCAAGTTAATAAAGATGGATTGGGAAAAAGAATAATAAAAAAAAATCATTGGAAACCAAATCCATGGACACATCAAAATGATCATCCATCACTATCAAGGAGCATTCATAACAGGAGTGCAAGGATATTTCAATATGGAAATCCGTCAACATAATTCACAACATAATGAAACTGAAAGAAAAATTACATTTTCATCTCATAGATGCTGCGAAAGCATTTGACAAAATAAAACACCCCTTCATAGCCAAAGTCTTACAATGATATTAATTCAAGGCCCATACTCAACAACTGTAAGGTAATGTACAACAAAGCAGTAGCAAAAAATCAAACTAAATGAAGAAAAACTTGAAGCTCTCCCACTAAAATCAGGGACTAGACAAAGCTATTCATTCTCTCCCTACTTATTCAATATAGTACTCAATGTGCTATCCTGACCAATTAGACAACAAAAGGAGGACAAAGGGATACAAATATGAAAGGAAGATATATCAATATATCACTATTTGCGGGTGATATGATAGTATACTTAAGTGACTTCTTAATTTCCACCAGAGAACTACTGCACGTGATAAACAACTTCAGCAAAGTCCTGGATCTAGAATAAACTCAAATATATCAGGAACCTTCCATGAATAAACAGACCAAGAAAGAAATTAGGGAAATGACACTCTTCACAATAATCACAACTAACAAAAATACCTCTGTGTAACTCAAACCAGGCAAGGGAAAGTGCCGTATGAAAAGAACTTAATTTCTCTAAAAGGAGAAGATCTCAGAAGATGGAGAGACTTTTCCCGTTCATGGATTAGCAGCATTGATACAGCAAAAATGGCCCTTTGCCAAAAGCAATCTACAGATTCAATGCAATCCCCAAGAAAATTTCAAAAATATTCTTCATAGAGTTAGAAAGAGAAATATACAAGATCATTTAGAATAAGAAAAAACAATGAAGTGGAAAGTATTCTCAAAATAAAAGAAATTCTGTGGAAATCAACATCCCTATCCTCAAGTTGAATACCCAGCAATAGTGGTAAAAAAATATATGGTATTGGTACAGAGACAGGCAATTAGAACACCTATGTTGGTTCACCTAGATATCAGCGTGTAAATTAATGTAAATTCATCCATTCTTTTCACGATGTACAAAGCTGAAGTCCACGTGGATTAAGGGCATCCAGAAAAAAGAGATATATACAAACCAATAGAAGAAAAAGTGGAGAAAAGCTTGAACACATGATAGCAATGGAAAATTTCTTGAACAGGACACCAAACCACTGGCTTACGCTTTATGAGGAAGAGTTGACAGATTGGACCTTTTTAAATGCAAAGTGTCTGTAAGGCAAGGAACACTGTCATTATGAAATAAAGGCAACTTATATCTTGAAAAAAGATCTTTGCTATCCTATATCTGAAAGAGAACTAATATTCAATATGTACAAAGAACTCAAGAAGTTATACTCCAGAAAGTCAAATAACCCTATTATAAATGGGGTACAGATCTAAACAAATAATTTTCAGCAGAAGAACTTTGAATGGCTGAGAAATACATAAAAAATGTTCATCGTCATTGTTCATCAGGGTAATGCAAATCAAAAGATACACCAGGCAGAATGGCTAAGATCAAAAATTAAGTTAACAGCAGATGCTAGTCACAATGTGGAGAAAGTGGAAGACTCCTCAATTATTGGTGGGATTGAAATGAGGTACAATACTCCAGAAATTAATCTGGGCTTTCCTCAGAAAATTGGACAACTATATGCTGAGGATTAGGTATCCCACTCCTGGGCATATTCCCAAATGATGCAGTCCTGGGCATATTCCCAAATGATGCACCAACATATAACTAGGCCATATGCTGTACTATGTTTATAGCAGCTTTATTACTGATAGCCAGAATCTAGGAAGAAACCAGATGATTTGACCACAAGAATGGATACAGAAAATATGGTTCATCTACATAATTGAGTACAACTCAGTAATCAAATAAATGATAGGATGAAATTCATAAGCAAATGAATGAAACTTTGAAATACCATCCTGAATGAGGTAACCAAATACACACACACACAGACACACACACACACACACACACACACACACACACAAACAAAAATAAAATGCACACACACACACACACACACAAACACACACACACAACCACAAAACCTTGAATTACCCAACATACATTTCACCTACCGTTTTAAGCTCAAGAAGGATGAACTAAATGAGGATGGTCTGTCTTAAAAGGGGAAACAAAAATATTCATAGGACATGTTATGGAGATTACGTTTAGAGCAGAGATTGAAGGAATAGCCATTCTGAGCCTATACAACCTGGGGATCCAGCCCACATACCTACAGACCCCAAACCTAAACAATATTGCTGATGCCAACAAGTGCATGCTTACAGGAGTCTGATATAGCTATCTCCTGAGAGGCTTCTCCAGATCATGACAAATACCGAGGCTGATGCTTCCAGCCAACCATTGAACTGAGAACAGGGTTCCCTTTGGAGAAGATAGAAAAAGTAATAAAGAAGCTGAAGTGCCTTGCAACCTAGTAAGGACGACAGTGGTCACAAACCAGAGCTCCGCAGGCCTTAAGCACTTCCTTAAGACTGCAGATGGACAGACTGGAGGCTCTAGCTACATATGTAGCAAAGGATGACCATGTTCTTTACCAATGGGAGAAGCCCTTGGTCATGCCATGGCTGGACCTTCCTGTAAATAGAATGTCATGCTGGGGAGGCAGCAAGGGGATGCTATTGAGGAGGGGGAAACACATTTGAAGAACACAGGGCAGCAGAAGAAGATAAGGATAGGGGGCTTATGGATGGAGGCCACACACATACAGCCTTTATATTTTTCTATGCCTTTAACAGCTCAATGGCAAGGCCATTTCCTAACCTCTGAGTGGCTAAACTATCCCCCACTGATATTCCCACATCATTATTTGCTAAAATCTATATCCCATCTTTCTTGCCCTGGACACCATTGGGCAGCTCTCGTGGGTCTGCTTATTCTCATGCTTTTCTATGTCAGCAGCTTCTCTGTCCTGAAAGTCTGTCCTGGAGAATCTCCAGCCTTCTTCCTCTCTGGACCTTTGCCCAAGTATCCTGAAACTCCTTATCTGTCTGCCCTGCCTAGACACTGGCTATCAATATCTCTATTTTCCAGTCAGAACCAACTGAGGTAGGGTCCCTGATTCATAAGTTCAGGACACTATGAGAAGCATGAGAATAAAATCAGCTACAATATCTATTCATATGTGATTTTCTGGGAACAATATTCCCCAAACCAGAAAGAGATACCTGTTAATGTACTAGAATCATAGATATATCAAGTAGACACATAATAATAATAATAATAATAATAATAATAATAAATATGAATATGAATATGAATATTACAATAAAGTGCTAATAATAAATATAATAATTATAATAATTATAATAATAATAATAAAAATAAAATCATCATCATCATCATAATCATCATCAGCACCAAAGCCTAACTGAACAGAGAAATAAAAATACAAAAACTGTGAAGGAAAAAGACTAAGTCACATGTAAAGCTGATCACATGAGACTATCACGTGAATTTTCAATGGATATTCTAAAATATAAATGGGCTTCGATCACCTTTCAACACATTTTCAAAGAATACAGATACTAGCCTAGAATTTATTACTGAGCAAATGTATCATTCACATCAACACAAGAGGAGAAACTTTACGTAGGCTAAACCAGGAAGCCATGTCTCTTCAGCAATCTTAGTCTAAAAATGGGAAACCGCATTCTGAAAATAAGGGATATTCTCAAGAGGACAAAAATGGTAAATAACCCTGTAGTAATTCATTGGAAGAGGGAAAAAGTATGTGGCAATAACAAAGTAAAAAGGACCCATAAATATTCCTCATTATTAATGCTAAGCATAGAGGTTGGGGATTTAGCTCATTGATAGAGTGCTTTTCTAGCAGTGCAAGCCCTGGGTTCGGTCCCCAGCTCCAAAAGAAAAGGAAATAAGGCTAAGCATTAACTGTTCCACACAATAATATAAAGGCTACCAGTTTGTATAAGAAAACATGTTTATTTCTCCTGCATTCAAAAAGTACATTTCTTTTAGATCCAATTGCATACTCGTGTTTAGAATGCAATTGCCCATATTTCTTTTTCTTTCTTTCTTTCTTTCTTTTTTTTTGGTAAGTATATTTATTGTTCATTAGTTTTTTATAAAAATCTAGAAGATTTTCTGTTTAATTGTAAGTATAGATTTTTCATTTAAATGTATTTCTTTTTTTTTCTTTTTTTGGGGGAGTTGTTCCCCTCCCCACCCTCCCCCCATTACCGCCCTCCCCGCAACAAAAACGTTCACTGGGGGTTCAGTCTTAGCAGGACCAAGGGCTTCCCCTTCCACTGGTCCTCTTACTAGGATATTCATTGCTACCTATAAGGTTGGAGCTCAGGGTCAGTCCACGCATAGTCATTGGGTAGTGGCTTAGTCACTGGAAGCTCTGGTTGGTTGGCATTTTTGATCATATGGGGTCACGAGCCCCTTCAAGCTCTTCCAGTTCTTTCTCTGATTCCTTCAACGGGTGTCCTGTTCTCAGTTCAGTGGATTGCTGCTGGCATTCACCTATGTATTTGCTGTATTCTGGCTGTGCCTCTCAGAAGAGATCTGCATCCGGTTCCTGTCAGCCTGCATTTCTTTGCTTCATCCATCTTGTCTAATTGGGTGGCTGTATATGTGTGGGCCACGTGTGGGACAGGCTCTGAATGGGTGTTCCTTCTGCCTCTATTTTAATCTTTGCCTCCCAATTCGTTGCCAATGGTATTCTTGTTCCCCTTTTAAAGAATGCGTGAAGCATTCACATTTTGATCATCGGTCTTGAGTTTCATGTGTTCTATGCATCTAGGGTAATTCAAGCATTTTGGCCAATAGCCACTTATCAAGGAGAGCATACCATGTGTGTTTTCCTGTTGTTGTGTTACCTCACTCAGGATGATATTTTCCAGTTCCCTCCATTTGCCTATGAATTACATAAAGTCATTCTTTTTGATACCTGAGTAGTATTCCTTTGAGTAGATTTACCACATCATAAGGCAATATTTTATATGCCAGAAAGTAAATTTAATTCATCCTAATTCATTAGTTTTTATCTGAATGAATATTATTTGTAATATTTTTAAATTTTTATGTAACTGTGTGTGTGTGTGTGTTTGATAATTCAACTCTAATATGAACAGGAAATTGCTTGAGCTATAATGATTATTTATGGACACTGAGAATTTTTGTATATACTTTATATATAAACTTTACATATATATATGTGTGTGTGTATAATGTATATATAATTTATATGTATAAAAATATGTTCTGTATATTTTTTCAAAGCACTGTTTTGATATGTATACTAGATTAAGCGTTCTAATTGCAGTTTTAGATTTTCCAACACTAATTTTATATTATTAGGTGTCTAGAAAGAAGTACATGGAAGCACGAATCATCTCAACTTCAAATGTAGGTACACTCAATGTTATATCTTCCTTTTAAACATGATTGTTCATCTTTGGTCCATAAAAGAATATATATATATATATATATATATACATATATATATATATATATTTAATTGTGTGTGCTACATTGTATATATGTATTCGTTGAAAACTTCCTTCTGTGAACAAATTTTAAGAATAAATGACTTATGTATATTATTATATAAATCCAAGATCATTGAGTTTTTTCTGAAATCAAATACCATAATGCATAAATATAAGAAGAATTTCCTTACTGTGGCTATTAATAAAAAAATATTTGATATACAATTCCTATAAACTTATTTTGATATTATCCGTTAAAGTTTCTTTAAGGAGTTGTCCAACTTTTAATAAAGGGTAGTCACCAATTATGTCAATAATATTTTCATTCAATATTCCTTTAAATTGTAAAATACATTTTTATTTAAATAAGTCACAACAAAATGAGAAATATTATATAGACAGCAAAAGAGACCAAAGGAAATTAGTACCAAACTCTAATATTTGTGTCAGTATCAGAAATGGGAAATGATAATTACAATATTATTAATTTAATGAGACAAGATATCATTTTTATTTAATAATTTTTCATGAATATTTTATGCCATTTACATTTCAAATGTTATTTCCTTTCCTTTTTCTCCCATAACATCCCTGCCCATCTTCTTCAAGGATATTCCAATTCCCACCAATCAACTTCAACCTCAATGCTCTCGCAATACCCTATATCGGGGAGACAAGCCTTCACAGGAATAAGGGCTTTCCCTTAAAGTGATGTTAGACCAAGCAATCCTCTGCTACATATGTGGATGGAGTCATGGGTCCCTCAATATGTACTCACTAGTGGGTGGTTTAATCCCTCGAATTTCTGGTGGGTCTAGTTGGTTGACATTGTTGTTCTTCCTGGTGTTTTGCAAACCCCTTCAGCTCATTAAGTATACTCTCTTACAATTTCATTGAACCCCCCTTGTTCAAACCAATTTTTAGCTACAATCATCCTCACCAGTGTCAGAAGGGTTCTGTCAGAGTCTCTCAAGAGACATCCATATCTGACTCCTGTCCACAAGGAATTGGTGGCATCAGCAATAGTGACTGGTTTGTGTGACTGCACATGGGACAAATCCCCACATGAGGCAGTCTCTGGTTGACCCTTTCTTCAGTCCCTGCTTAACTCTTTATCCTTGAATTTCCTCCCATGAATATTTTTATCCCTTCTAAGAAGGAATGTAACATCTGCATTTTGGTCTTCTGCCTGCTTGGCTTCATATGACCTGTGAATTCTTCTTATGTATTCTACACTTTTGGGCTGATACACACTTCCTATAAATGTATACCATTTGTGTTCTTATTATGACTGGGTTACCTCACACAGAATGATAATTTCTAGTCTATCCTAAGAATTTTATGCAAACATTGTTTTTGATAGGTTAGAAGAACACAGGTGTGTAAATGTACTATATTTCATTTATCCAATACTATGTTGAGAATCATCTGGTTTCTTTTCAGGCTATTATAAAAAAGAAAGTTTGCTCTCAACATGTAGCATCATGTGTCCTTCTTATATGTTGGAGCATCTTTTGGGTATGTATCAAAGAAATGGGATTGTGGTATCCTCAGGTAGTACTATATCCAACTTTGTGAGAAAATTCCAGACTGATTTCCAGAATGGTTATACCCGTTTGCAATCTGACCAACAATGGAGGAGAGTTCCTCTTTCTCCACCTCCTTGCCAGAATCTGTTCTGAATTTCTTATCTTAGCCATTCTGAGTGGTGTGCTGTGTAACCTCAGAATTTGTTGATTTGCATTTACTGGATGGCTAAGGATGTTGATATTCCTCAGTAGAGAATTCTTTGTTTAGTGCTATTCACCATTTTTGAAAGGATTATTTGATTTTCTGGAGTCTAACTCCTTGAGTCTTTGTATAGATTGATTTTAGCCCTCTCTCAGATGGAAGATTGGAAAAGATCTTTTCTTAACCTATTGATTTTACCTTTTTCCAAATTCCAGTGCCCTATGCCTTACAAAAGGTTTATGAAGTCCCATTTGTCAATTCTCGATCTTGGAACAAAGCTTTGGGGTTCCGTTCAGTAAATTTCCCCACATTTTCTTCTATTAGTTGAAGATTATATGTTTCTTGTGGAAATACTTGATCCACTTCGACTTGAACTTTGTACAGGGTGATAAGAATTGATTGATTTCCGTTATTCTACATGCTAACCTCTAGTCGAATGAGAACCGTTGTGGAAAATGTTATCTTGCCATTGGATGGATTCGGTTCATTGTCAAATATCAAATGGCCATAGCTGTGTGCCTTCATTTCTGGACCTTAAATTATATTCCATTGATCTACCTGGCTGTCTCTGTACCATTCCCATTCAATTTTTAGTATTATTGTTCTGTAATACAGCTTGAAGTCATCAATAGTGATTGCCCCAGAAGTTCTTATATTGTTGATGAACGTTTTCTCTATCATGGGGTTCTTGTTATTCCAACTCAATTTTCAAATTGCTATTTCTAACTCTGTGAAGAATTGAGTTGGAATTTTGATGGTTAATGTCTTGAATCTGCTGATTGCTTTTGGCAAGATGGCCATTTTTCAATATCAACCCTGCACATGCATGAGCATGGGAAATTATTCCATCTTCTGAGACATTCTTCAATATTTTTCTTTGGAGACTTGAAATTCCTGTCACATGCTTGTTTAGAGTCAACCTGAGGGATTTTGTATTATTTGTGAATATTTTGAAGGATGTCATTTCCTTAATTTCTCCTCAAACCCCTTGAAGTAGAAATGCTACTGATTTGTTTGAGTTAAGTTTACATCCAGCCACTTTGTTGAAGTTGTTTATCAGCTGAAGGAGTTCTCTGGTGGAATTTTTGGGGTAACTAAAATATACAATCACATCATCTAAAAATTGTGATTTTTTAACTTCTTGCTTTCTAAATTTTTTCATTTTACCTCTTGTTTTTGTCTAATTTTTGTGGATAAGACTTCCAGTACTATATTGATGGAGTAAGTAGAGATTAGTCAACCTTTTCTAGTTCATGATTTTTGTGGTATTGCTTCAAGTTACTCTCCAGTAAGTTTGATGTTGCCAACTGTTTTTTTTTTATTTTTTTTGTTCTTTGTCTTTTTCTTCTTCTTTTTTTTAATATTGCTTTTTCTATGTTTAAGTATGGTCGTTGAATTCCTAATATTTTCCAAGACTTCTAACATGAAGAAATATTGATTTGTAAAAAATTTTTTATCAGCATCTAAAAAGATGATCATTTGCTGCCCCCCCCCGGGAGTTTATTTACATAATTGATTCTTCTATATGCTGACATCCAGTTGAATCATAATTTGTTGAAAATTCTGTCTTTTTTCCATTTCATGGTTTTAGCACCTTTGCCAAAACAAAGTGACCATATGTGTGTGCATTCATTTCTGGATCTTCAGGCTAGGATATGTGGTGAAATTTTCAATTACCATGGATGTAGAAACCAAGACATTCCATGACAAAACCAAATGTATACAATATTTTCCACAAATCCAACGCTACAAATGATAGTAGGTGGAAAATTCCAACACAAGGAGGGAAACTACACATTACCAAATTAGGGAATTAACCTTTCAACAAAGCCAAAAGATGATAGCCACACGATTATAATTTCATGTCTAACAACAAAAATAACAGGAAGCAACAGTCCATTTCATTTAATATCTCTTATCATCAATGAACACAATTCCCCAAATAAAATGACATAAACTAAGAGACTGAATATGTAACGAGAATCCAAGATTTTGCTGCATACAGGAAATAAACCTTAAAGACAAAGACAGAGTATCTCAGGGTAAAAGGATGGAGAAAAATTCTAAGCAAATGTTCCCAAGAAACAAGCTGTAGTAGCCTTTCTAATATTAAACAACATTGACTTTCAAAAAAATGTTATCAAAAATGATAAGGACGGGAGCCATGCTTGTCAAAGAAAAAATAATACTAAGATGAACTTTCAATTCTGAACAACTATGTTCAAATGCAAGGACACCTAAATTCATAAAAGAAACATGACTATATCTCAAAGCAAATATTGCACCACACACAATTATTTGTTGGAGACTTCATTTCTGCACTCTCATCAAGGGACAATTTATTGAAACTGAAACTAAACAGATATGGTTAAAAAAACAGAAGTTATTTTAATAACTTTAAAAATCCAAATGGATTTAACAGGTATTTAGGTATCATTTCATCCCAAATAAGAAGAATATTCCTTTTCCTATGCACCACATTGTAACTTCCCCCAATATGCATTCACATAACAGGCCTCAATTGATACCAGAATATTGAAGTAATCCTATGAATCCTATCAGATCTCCATGGACTAGGGCTGCTCTTCTATATATTATTATTTTTTTGTATTTTTTTTAAATTATCGATGATTTATTTATGTGGTATTTTAAAACATTATCTTTCTTGAAGTTTGTCACTATGAAATAAAGACTGGGTTAAACCTAGTGGTAGTTCTTACATTTTTGCCTCTACAGTAGCAAGAGTGAGTTCTCCATTCCAATCTTGGTTTATATATTCCATTATGAGTTAACACTTTGTGCATACATTGCATTTAATGTTTTCCTCTTTGTTTGAATATATATTTGTATTATCTAACCTTACAAATTTGTAATTTTATAATGAAATTTTTAATTTCATAATTTCTGACTATAACTTTTGATCTCATTTTGCTTATATTTTTCTCCAATTTAAATGCATTTTTTCTTTGTGAATTCTTTTCCCTCTCTATGTATGTTTGTGCCTTGATGGATTTTGTTATTGTTTATCAATGGAAAAATGCAATTTATTCCCAGCAGCATCCATATATGAAGGAGAATACAAGAGTTAATTAGCTATTTTAATAGGATGGATTACTTATTAAAAATAATAATCTCCGAAATAAAGAAAGTGATGAATTTCCCACTACTCTTCCCCAATGATCCCAGCATGCAATATTGCCAGGTAGTTTGCAGTGTTCATGTGGTGGTGGGAAATAATTTATGGTAGAAAAATGCAATACCACAGAAAATTTAAAGAATCCCTTTCCCCCTACACAGAGATACATAATGGGATTATAGAGTGGTCAATACAATTAATTGAAGCAGAAGTAAACAATTATGTTGGTACAAGAAAGTGATGGCAAGGAAGAATTTCAAACCATGGTCAACTATATAATTATGAACATTTGTTCCCAAAATTGTGGGTTGTTCCCCAGGACAATAATAGCCGGACTGAACCCACCTTTTATCTATACAAAGTGGGGAACCATGGCCCTAATGGGAATGAAGAAAAAAAAACAATAACAATAACAAAAGAGTATATTAATAGATGCAAACCATTAACGCAAACTACGACAAACAACTTTACGTTCTAACCAGAAAAGGCACCAAAACCAAAGTCACATTTGAGCACCCTATGTGAAGACAAAAGTGAGTGGGCCATGGTCTTTCTCCCTTTTATGTTTTCCAAGTACTTTACAGAAACAGGAATCTCATACTGCTTTTCCATGATTTATTAAAGGTTTTTACAGCACTCATGTATTAAAATACCATTTGAAAGTATTAAAAGCTGCTGTCTAGGTTTTTTCCAATTTCACAAACTTCTTGGACTAAAGTTCCAAAATGTAACTAGGCCCTACCCTGAGCTGTAAAACTATGACAAGGCAATAATAACAGATATTTTCAATGCCCAAGCACTATAGTACTATACAATTGAGTACAGTGACCCAAATTAATTCAAATAGTTCAAGAGAGTAGGAAGATACATCTAAAAAGGGTTAGAAAAGTGTAAAAGAATCAACTCCTTCCTCGTGTATGCCAGCATTCACGGTTCTGCAGTAACTCCTAAGAGGCAGTATTCAAGTAGCAATGGGAAGAAAGCACTCAGGAAAAGACAGGGAGAGAAACTAGCATGGTGGGTTTATGTAAGAGAAATACTTAGAAATGAAAATGTCTTGTAAAATTAAAAAGTTTTTTTTTCATTATTTTCTCATTCCAATCAAAACAGACATCCATGAAAAATTCTCCTCTAAGGTTTCCATAAAAGAGGTTAAACAAAAATTAACATAAACATTTAAAAGTTTGAAAATGAAACAAAAGAAAAAACTTGCATAAATTTCAGAGCAGGATCACAGGGAAATAAGATGAATCTGGTCAAGATGCAACCTAGAGTGGCCAGCAGGATCTAGAATTAAGAACTGCATGAGAAAGGCAGTGGAGTAGTGACAGGAACATGGCCAGTCCTGACAGATAAGGCTGGTTCCTTTTACAGGGCTACAAAATGAGGTAAGAAAATATTTCAAATAAAGCAGCACCTTTCCTTTCTTCTCACCTCAAATATCCCTCCCCGAAAAAAAACCCATTTTGATAAAAATACAGAAGAGTTATGGTATGTCACTCACTTCCCATTTCCTTTTAACCCTCTCTCCGAAGTCAGGAAATATGAACATTTCGAATTTCCAAGAAGAAAAATTCACCGTCAGGTATATGGATGTCCTGAGGACCAAATGACAAACTGAAATATGTGAGGGCAGCGAAGGTGGAGACTGTCTCATTCCACAGAGCAGAAATGTGACTGCAACCATAACAGGTAAACTAATTCTCCTAACATTAAACATATTTACATTATTCTTCACTGTACTTGGTTCAAATCACTTTCCAGCTCAATCTTCATTTTGAATGATGCTGATCTATCCAGCAATGTGTCTGTACCATCTTCTCTTCCTAGTATTGGCTTTCATCATGCGGATAATATATACGATTGTGGTTGCATAGGTGATGTTTTTATTTATATATATCACTCCCTTTACGTACTATATGTGTAGTAACATTTAATGAGTTTCATTTGGAGAAGGTATGAATGATTGATCTAATATATATGGTTTAAACCTCTATTGTGATTATTTAGAAAATATCAGGTATCCATTCTCTGTAAATAATTGCTTCTCTCCTATGATAAAGAAACAATAAAATTTAATCTAGTCAAAATAATTATCTATAATTTTAATATAAAAAGATACAGAACATTAAGATAATGTGGAATATTATATCAGCTGAACTGAATTTTCATTTATTAAAGAATAACCAGAATCATTGAGATGTTTCTGGAACATAATATAGGAACAAAAACAAAGCATTGAATAAATAGTGTCAGAAGAACAGGGTCATTTTGTTAAATGTAGCTTACTTTCAGATGCACTCTTTTCTTTTATTTAGTAAAAATTCAATTTAAATACTCTTCTTCAGTATTTTTCATGCTATCACTGACACTATTTTTAAAGCTATATCCCATAACTAGCATGATTATTAAATTTAAAACCAAGAGTTTTTCGTGTGTCAATCACTTACTGCATTTCCTTATCTGTGGTTTATTCTGTTCCCAATGGTCATGATGTGTTGAAGGCATGAAGACTTTTTGGCTCATTTGATGACAATTTTCTGAAAACATGTATTATTCATAGTTGTAAAGTGTTGTGCACATGTTTAATAGTACTGTATATTATAGTTAAAAATCATCTGGATAAGGAATTTTTGCATGAATATCATAACACGCTAAAATATTAAAGAGAAATCGTTAAAGAGCTAGATATTTATTAAATATTTTTAGTCTTCTAGAGTTTGTAACATTACAAAATATGAGCAAATCACTTCTTTCTGTGAAATTCACATTCATGTGTTATTATTTTCTAATCAAACTCCTGTATCAGCTCCCATATAGTTGGATTAAATGCTCATTGCAATCCAAAACACTTGCAGTAAGTAAAAGGGCAAATTATTTGTCCGCATGTACTAAACAAGCATGTAATGTAAGCATAGGTTTGCTCTTAATGAAAAAAGAACTACCAAATATAATGTGAAAAAATACAGCTATTAAAGTAAAGTTTTTTGTTATATAACAGCTAATAATTCAAAGTCTGAGTAATGGCTTAACTCACCAAACCTTGAACAGTAAATAGGAATTTCTAGTGAGTTAGAGGTTTTATCAAGCATCTTCAAGTAAATCCATCTAAAATATATTCCTTTAAAATTCTCCTAAATACACTTATCATGAAATATTCCACATTACAGTAAATAACTCCAACATATTTTCATTTGCTCAAAACAAGACATTGTCTTTCTTTCTTCCGACCCTCCCCATAATCAGTCTACTACCAAACACATAAATTTCCAACATAGCTGTCTGATATGAATCTTTTTCTTTATCACTGACACTACTTCCAGATTGACTTCAAAAACATCCTTCAAATCATTCTGTGTATCATTTCATAATACATAAGTAACCATAGTACCTTAGTATGTACAGACAGAGTTAAACAAACTTATTTAAAACAATTCAATGATTTCTTAGACATTTTCCATAAATTAAAATTTATATCTCTCATATTGTTTCTGTAAGCCCATATGAAATATCTAAGTTTCAGCTTTATTTGGTCCACTCTTCCATCACTTAATCTATACAAACTATTTTCACATTTACTTTTTGTATATGTCAATCTCTTTTCCTTTTATTGACCTCATATTTATAGTAATATTGCCCGAAATATAGTTCAGTTATTTTTCATCTAAATTACCTTAGCTGTCACTTCCTTTGGACAATCTCCATGACCTTATTTCTAAAATAGATTCTTCAGTTATTTGCATAAAATCAACTCTAACACACTGATTTATGCATTCATTTCTTCCTTTTTTCTTATATTGTAATGCAATTTTTATAAGAGAAAGCTCATAATACTTTTTATTCATCCATAATCTTTACCACTATTATGGAGCCTTGTACATTAATGGAGACATATTATTTATTACATGATTCAGTAAGTTGTAAAAATAAACTTTATACTATTCTTCGTTTTAATGAATATGCATTCCATGCATTGGTTAAACCACCATGAAGTATTTATTTGAGTTCTATAATATATTACAGTTCAATGACCTAGATGACATTGCCTAAACATTTTTATTCGTCAACAATAGTCTTTTTCAAATTCTACACCAATTCTTTGTTGACTGAGCAATTATCTCAGCTAGGAATGCATTTGACAGGGAAGAAAAAGATACCTAATTTTAATTGATAGCACCCATGTAAATATGACAGGTGCCAAACATTTGTGGTCCCATCTCTGAAAATACAAAGAGATGATCATTCCTAGGGACTTACTGGTCACGGAGTCAAATTTCATTTGTGAGCTCTTTCAGTAAAAGATTAAAAACCAAGAGGACCCAAAGCTGGGTTTACAGAGCTGAACCTGTACCTCAACTCTCTCTCCCCAGATCCCACCAGGAAATAGTTGGACTTACAGGAGTGCTGACACACTCAAGATCATAGGAGAGACTACCATTTATCAGGGGGAACTGCCTGGAGCCCTCAGAAGCCAGGAACACAGGGGCAGTCTGTTACATGACACTTCTGGTTTCTATCTATTCCTTGTCACTGAACCTAATCCACAGCTCTTGGTACACAAGATCCTTCAGGAGAGAGCTATCCTCCCTGGAGTCCTGACACTTAGGCTTACAGGAGGATCAATCCATTGTCAGAGACAGAAAAACCAGCTAACCCCAGAGATAATGAGGTGGCTAGAGGGAAGTATAATAGCCTAAGCAATATAAACCAAGGTTAAATGACATCATCAGAACCCAGTTCTCACACCAACACAAGGCTAGGATACCCTCAACACAACAGAAAAGAAAAAGAAATATTTGTACTTCAAATCACTTAACATGATGATGTTAAAGGATTTTAAGAAGGACATAAATAATTCCATCAAAGAAATACTGGACAACAGATGTAAATAGATAGAAGCCCTTATAGAGGAAACACAAAAATCCCTTAAAGAATTACAGGAGACCATAGGCAAATGGACGAAACTAGAAAATATCGTCCCGAGTGAACTAACACAAACACAAATGAACACACATAGAATGCACTCATCATAAGTGGAAATTAGCCCAATAGCTCAGAATATCCACAATAAACTCATATACACTCTGAAGCTTAACAAGAAAGGACAAGGAGGGAATGCTTCAATCCCAATTAGAAGGGGGAAGAAAATTATAATGGGAGGCAGATGGAGGAAGGAGCCTGTGTGGGAGAGGGGAGTTAAATGGAAAAAGACGAGAGCAGGATAAGATGTGGGAAGAGACAGGAGAGAAGCACAGAGGACCAAGAGAATGAGTATAGAAAGAAGGAACATTGGAGGATGGGGGAAACCTCTATAATGTCCCAGATACTAAAGGTGCAACAGGTTCTCTGGACCCAACAGTGATGATATTAGCCAACATCAACAACAACAGTGAAATTGAACCTGAAGACACCACCTCCAGTAGATAATGACTACAGTGTGAGGATGGGACCACTGACCCATCTATTATTAAATCAGAGTTATCCCTGTCTAGTTGAAATGCAGGGGTAAATAAGGAGCAGAGGCTGTAAGAAAAGCCATCTAGAGATCTGCAGAAGACACCAAAATGGACACTTGTGGTGATGCTGAGATGTGCTTGCAAACAGGAGTCTGGTATGGCTGTCCTCTCAGAGCCTCTGCCAGCACCTGACTGATACAGAGGCAGATATTCACAGCCAACAATTGAAATGAGCCTACAGATCCCAATAGAAGATGTAGGGGAAGGGATGATGGAGCTGAAGGAGACTGTAATTAACAACTATATCAATTAGCCAGAAGCCTCAGGGCTCACATTGACCTAACCACCAACCATAGATTATACATGGTCTGGTACCCTACATATGTAGCAGAGGACTGCCTCATCTCACATCAGTGGAAGGGGAAGCACTTGGTCCTTTGGATGCTTGATGTCCCAGAGAAGAGTGATTCTAGAGGGGTGAGGAAAGAATGAATGGGGCTTGCGGAGTCACCCTCTTAGAGACAAAGAGGAGGAATATGTGGAGATGGGTAAGGGGGGTAATATTTGAAATATAAACAAATACAATGGTTAATAATACACTAATAAAGGAGTGGTATTTTCCATCCATTACTTTACTGCACACGTTATCTTGGAACATTTATTGTTGCATAGATGCATATTTCTTCCTACAGTACCTGATATCTTTTTTCTATGAGGAGTGTGGCCTTATATCGTCCTCTTCATTCAAAGAAGGCATAACACTTAACTCCTTTCTCCAAGCAAAGGTGATTGTAGATATGTCTGTAAACGGCAGGAGGCATTTGTACAATCTAATTGGGGGTCAGTAAAAGAATTATTTACAAGCAAAGCTTGTAACGCAAACAGTTTGTGTTCAATCAACTTACCAATATTGAAAGCATCCCAGGACTTCTGGCCAGGCAACTGAATACGATGTAAGGAGACATTTAGAATTTCAATATATGTGACTAAAGAAAATACTTTCCATTGTTTATCATACTCAATATTTCAAAAATATCATCACGGAATGAATATTAAAAGCTTTAGGGCAAGAAAAAACAGTGAGTGAGACATCAAGGCAGAAGCGTCACAGTAACACCTGAAATTCACAAGGATTTCTAATATCAATCCCTTGCATTGTATGCTCTATTCAAATCCTATCACATATTTATTCCCTAACACAGTCCACCAATGATTTTCTAGTGTCTGCTGTCTTTGAGGAGCTAGGGTCTGGATCAGCTTTCCCATTCGGTTATGAGGTTCCAAGACACATCACTGCACCAATGCTGATGTAAGAGGCGCTTGACAGCACAGTATCCAAAGCACCGTTTTGCCCTTTCCATTCATGTTGCTCCTTCAGGAATCACTTGTCCTGACAGTGTGCACAAAACAGGTAGCACTCCGGACTCAAAGGAAGAGAGTCTATGGTTTCTCCTCATTCAGAAAGCTTGGATGATTGCCCCGCTAATACAAGCAGAACTGAAAAGTGAGCCATCTCCTGGCTGGGCCGTGCAGACCTCACGTCTGCCATGTGCATACGTCGTGACTGCTCCGTGCAGACCTCTCGACTGTCCCATTCATATCTCGCAAATGCCCAGTGCAGAACTCGCTACTGCCTCCTGCAAACTCGAGGACAGTCCCTCTCGATCTTTGGTTGTTTCCTGAGATCAATGGTCACTCGAGATTTCCCTGCTTTGACTTGCGTACTTGTCCATAGTTCTCGGGAGAGAAATACTCAAAGGATACAGCTCAACTGATGCTCACCATGACTCACCACTGCCAAGGACTTTCACTGGCCCTTCACGTGGTATTGTTTAGAGAGGACAGAGAGCCTCATTCCGGACTATACCCTCTGACAATGCTCCAACGATTTCCCAGCCTTCATGGCCTGGGAAACCCTTCAGAGTCCCCCAAGACGATTATAACTCTGGATTGCAACAGGGGAATCAGTTGAAGGAATCCCATCCTCCACAGACTGGAAACCCATTCAGTGTCCCCCAAGCGAATTATAGCACCAGACTCCAATGGGGGAAGAACTTAAAGGGTTCCCATCCTCTGCCACCTGAGAACGCCTTCAGTGTCCCCAAACCGGATTATAACATCCTATCCTAACGCGGGAAGCACTTGAAGAGCAGAGACCTGAGCAACTTTCCTCCTCCGGGACTACTTAGATGGACTCGGCACAAGTGCAGATGCTCGAAACCCTATGAAGACCAGAAACTCAAAAAACCTGATGCTCGTGTTACAGAAATGCTTCAGAAACTCAAAGATCATATAAAGGCTTCAGTCAATAAGAGGGCCCTAGACCCCAGAAGGGAACTGACAGAGAAGAAGAAAGGGACTGTGTTCCACTTCCTCTGATGGCTCCTTAGGGCATGAGTAATCCACTGCCCAAGGATAGGAGATTACTGAGTAACCCAAAGGCATAATATATATGTCGTATGTATGTAGTATGTGTATAGTATGTATGTGTAATATGTGTGTATATATGTAGAGTGTATGTATGTATGTTTGTATATATGTATGTATGTACACCCATGTGAGATCAGATGAGGGCATCAGACTCCTGAGAGTTGGGGACCATCTGATATATTTGCTGGGAACTGAGCCCGGGTCCTTCGAGAGGAATGCAAACCAGCTTAACTGACATTATTTCACTTTTCCATCATTTGTGAAACATCTTACTATCCATTATGTTTGGAATATGTAGTGTTCGTTTCTTAGTACAATGGTGTCCCTTCACTCAGACTGGGTTTGACGGTCTGTTGAACATGTAAGAGCAGGATGGCAAAGAATAGCGTGGGGGAGGATGCTCTGATAAAGAGGGACATTGCACTACCTGCCTCAGTCTCTGTCTCTGCTGGCCTGGACTCTGTAGCATGTGACTCCTGTTAATCCAACAGCTTTCCGTGTTGCCTGAGCTGACAGCATTTGCAGCCTCCTCTAGGTCCTCCTCATTATATCCTCAGGGAATAATCCTCAGTGATCCCTGAAGGGAAATGTCTGATAAAAATTCTCCAGTGCTTACTATAACCTCAGGCTAAAGCTCAAACTCCTGGTTGGGAAATAAAACTAGCTCCCAGTCCACCACAGCCTGACACTGGGTCTCATACATCCTTCCTGCCATTCAGCCCACTAACGCTTCTATTCCGGTAGGGTGAATGATCATATTGGATTAGGGGCCCAGCACACTCCAGGGTGGCCTTCATTATAACCACTTACATCTGCAATGACTCTACTTCCAATGGATATCATAGCCTGAGCAGCCAGGAGTTAGGATGGAAAGAGAGGCTGGTGCATAAGCCAGACACTATCCCTGCCTGGGATATTACATTACTTTATTAAATGATAAAAAAAATGTATAAAAATTAGAGAAGTTTGCACCCGAAGAATGGATTAGCACTTTTATGTCTATAATTCCTTCACCTGCTCTCTATAAGCAACTATTACCTCCGGTGACTTAGATAAGCCAGAATTGATTCCGTGTTTCCACTTTAGATAAGGCACAGGTTATCAGTCAAAAACTGCTAAGCTGAGACTTTAGGAAACCTGTTGGAGACATCAGTTCAGAAAGCCTGATGCCCTGGCCAAGACCTTCGAGATGGGGCATCACAGAGATGGAAGATTTGGAAAGACGACAAGGTTGAAGACATGATGCCTTTCTTGCAAAGGAATTGGAGACCTGCCCTTCAGAGAACATGGCTTCATAGAATGAAGTCTTCAGTCATCTCTACCTGGAACAAGTGCTTGTTCCTATCGAGGGTTGGGGGCGGGGACAGCTGCATTTTAACCTCAGACACTGGAGAGTCTACAGGTCCAGAACTTCACGAGCCATCTCAGTGTGTGATGACTTAGGTGGAGAACCACTAGCTTCCTCACTTCAACTAGCCCATGGATGGATACTCTGCTCTGTCTCCCTGCCTTGGAAAGACACCTTCAACCCTGTTGTTAATGCCCAAGGCTTCCTATGGTCCTCAAGTGTTTGCTTCTGAGTCAGCTGAGGTATGTTGACATACCTCACTTTGTGCAAGCTTTTCTTAAGAGCTCTAAACACCCAACCTGTCCTGTACACTCCATCCCTATTGTTCTATTTATCTTGATTTTTTTCTTCAACAAAACATGAGCAGGAAGTGGATTTCTCAAATGCTTGCAGTCTTTTAAAGTTGAGGCCCAAGTGAACGAAATGAATTGTTGGCAGTACTTCACACAGACTGATCTTTATACCTATTTTCTTTGCTTTCAATGATGTTTAAAATGTGGGGTTTGGGGGAAGGAAATTACAAAATGCTAGCAAGAAGGATCCATTGTGTGTCTCTGTTAAGGTTTGTTTTATTCAAAGTGACAAATGTTCCTCCCATGACTCCATATTTAAGGAAGTAAAGAGATGAGCTAGGTCCATAAAACGATGGCCTTAGGACGCAGGGCTGGTGGTTGTCTTGCCTAGATTGTCCTTCAAATATATCTTCCCACCAACCGGTTATAGCTGCGGTTCACAACCTGTGTGTGGGTCATGATCCCTTTGACAAACTTCAGTCTCCAAAATGGTTACCTACTACGATTCATAACAGTAGCAAAATTACAACTATGAAGTAGAAACAAGAATAATTTTGTCATCAAGGGTCGTAACAACATAGGAACTGTCTTAAAGGGAGGCAGCATTAGGAAGGTAGATCACTGACTTACAGTCCAAGAAAGAGCATCTAGCTATGGGCCAAATAAAGAAAATACAGGATCTCACACGTGCCAGTAACAGTGGATAAAATGCAAGCTGGGGAGATAGTTTGGTGGGATTCTGTACCTGCTGTGAAATTACCAGCACCTGCATGACAGACCATAACCCATGATTGGAGGGATAATGACAGGACACATGGAGGGTTCCATGGCTCCAGCCACATATATAGCAGAGGATGGCATTGTCTGGCATCAATAGGAGAATACCTTGGTCCTGTGAAGGCTCAGTTCTCCAGTATGGGGGAATGCCAGGGTGTTGAGGTGGGAGTGGTTGGGAGGAAGAGAATCTTCACAGAAGCAAGGGGATAGGGAAATGGGAAAGGGGAGAACCAGGAAAGGGGATAACATGTGTGGGATGCCTATGATAGCCAGGAACAATGAGTTTTGGGTTCAGTAAGAGACTTTGTCTAAAAAACTAAAGAAGAGGAAGACAAATGAAGAGATGTGCAGGGTCTTCCTCTGTTCTCCTCATGCACATACACAGAAATATATGTAGACGCGCACACACACACACACACACACACACACACACACACACACAGCCGCATTAGGACAAACTTTCAAAGAATTTGAATTTAGGATTTAGGTTGTCTTTTGGGTGTCTGATCATACCTTTCCTTCCATAAATTTCATGTGGAAAAGTATACAGAAGGCATGCATGTCAGATACATTTCCCATTAACATGAGACCATTTTTCTCCCAAACCTATAGATTTTGATTCATGTTAGAAGTCATAGACCCAAGACACAGCTACACCTGAAAGGAAGAGCTAGATATTTGAGCTAAGAATTTGCATTCCAGGGCCAAGGTCTATGATGTCACCAAATGCAGAAGGTGGTCCATAGAACTGAGATGTTCTCAGCACCTCTCAGGTTCCCTGACTCCCAACAAGGGCTGCTGAGAATAAGTATACACAAATAGACTCTACGATAGCTACATGTGATACTCTCCTTGATTGTAGTAATCAATGACATGAAGTTTTGTTTCTTACAAAGACAAGAGATCATCAAGAACCTGTTCTGACCATGGCCACACCAGGTCCGTTTGAGGGTCCATGCCCTCTCCAGGCTCTGTGGATGGAGCCAAGAGAACCCTACAGGGCTTAGTGAAGCACTGACTCTAATTCACATAGCCCTGATATGATGAGGGAGCATATTGATTCTTCTTGTTGTTGCTATGACAAATTACAAGGCAAAACTTAATGAAGACAGGAGTGCATGTTGACAGGAATCTGATATGGATGTCTCCTGAGAGGCTCTGCCTGAGCCTTACTGATACAGATGAGGA
Source organism: Rattus norvegicus (assembly GCF_021556685.1). Taxonomy (NCBI): domain Eukaryota; kingdom Metazoa; phylum Chordata; class Mammalia; order Rodentia; family Muridae; genus Rattus; species Rattus norvegicus. The sequence goes on from NC_141555.1 coordinate 10,474,887, forward strand.
TGTGTACAGCTAATCATTAGACTGAGCACCTGGACCCCAATGGAGGAGGAGTTAAAGAATGGACTGGAGGAGCTGAAGGGGGTTGCAACCCCATAGGAAGAGCAACAGTATCAACCAACCGACCACCCCTGAGCTCCCAGAGACTAAACAAACAACGAATGAGTACACATGGAGGGTCCCATGGCTCCAGCCACATATATAGAAGAGATTGGCATTTTCTGTCATCGATAGAAGGAGAAGCCCTTGGTCCTGTGAAAGCTCATTTCCCCAATGTGGGGGAATGCCAGACTGTTGAGATGGGAGTTGGTGGGAAGAAAAGCATCATCACTGAGGCAGGGGGAGAAAGAATAGGAGAGAGGGGATTCAGGAAATGGGATAACATTTGAAATTTAAATACATAAAATTCCAATTAAAAAAAGACAGGAAGTGTTTATTTGACCCATTGTTTGAGCTGGTACCATCCATCATGATTGGGAAAGCATAGCAAGTAGAGTGTGATGGTCACATTGCAGACTTAGAGGGTGTTCAGCTTTCTTTCTTTCTTTGTTTCTTTGTTTCCTTGTTTTAAATTCCATAAACGGGTGTTTCCCTTGCTTTTATATATCTGTATAAAAGATACATATACAGAAGCCACAAGAAACTTAGGGAGCAAAAGCAGGTATAGCTGTCAATAAGACATGGGATGCCACAGGGCTCAAGTTGGTTTCCCTCAAGACCACATGTGTATTCATCAAGACAAGAGACAGGACCAGGGCACAGAACTGAACAAGAGTAATCAATGCTTGTAGGCAACCATATTGGTGCCAGGGTCTGAACTCAGATCCTCTGCAAGAGCAGTAATGGTTCTCAACTACCAAGCCACCTCTCCAGTCACACACAATCATTGTTTATAGAAACCCCCAAACACAGCATCCCTTGATGTGTGTAAACACGCATACCAGACATGTGGTGTGATTTATTTGTGTGAATGTTCAGTCAGTGTGATACAAACGCTCTTGTATTCATAAATTTTGCCATAGCTGTTTTCACTTGGAGGTTCTCTTCATTCTTAGCTTTGGTGTTTATATATATCTTCAAGAGAGGAACCGCCTTGACAGCCTATCCTCACCTCCCCCCCATTTGTAACTATGCCTGCCTTTCTTCACTAAGTTAAACACCACCTCAGACTCTTCTCTTTCATTTTGTTCAGTGTAGTAGACTCTCCAAAACCATAAAATGGAATCCCAGATGCAGAGTGAAGAAGTGTTGCTGTTTGTTACTTTGTTTGCTTTTAGTTGTATTTTCCCACTTCCACTGGTTTGAACTTGTGTCCCATTCAGTGGCAGGTACTTAATTAGCCAGCTTTTTGAGAAGGTCTGTGTGTGGAGTGTGATAAAAGGAAAATTATTGGAGAGAATTCTCTGGGATTTTGACGATAAATACAAAGTCTTTATTGTCTTGATATTTCAGTTACACAGAACCCTGGATGGCACTGACTGGAACTAAAACTTCACATCTGACAATTTGCTGAAGTAAAAAAAAAGCCTTAAAGACAAAATTGATCCAACAAAATAAGCCCTAAGTTGTAATAATTGACCTTCTATAAAGAGAAACATTAAATTCTTTTTAAAAAAAGACCATTTTAAAGTTTTTGTTTAACAATTTCATATACTTATATAATGAGTTTTAGTCATTTCCTTTCTATATTTCCCTTCCCAATTCCCCCCTCATCCCCCTCCCTCATTGTCCCATGCCCTCCTTCAGTTCTCCCTTGCTTCCTCCCTCATCCTCCTTCATCATCCCTTTGGTCAACCCCTTCTCTCACCCCATTTCCTCTCCAATTGGCACCGAAATTCTGAGTAAGTCCCCCCTCCTATTTCATGTTTCATTTCTGCATGTAATCCCTAAGATTAATTAATTACATGAGTACAGAGGAATTCGACAGAACAACTTATCTATGGGTACAGGAATCAAGAAGTTAGTGAAGCAGAAATTTCTGGTTTCTTTGGAGATTCAACTGTGTCATGGATGTTGTTCTGGAAACTGTCTTAGGAGAGGATGTTTAGCTGAGGACAAACACATGGTGTTTCTGTTAGCTGCCTGGGAAAAGGGCGTGTGATGTTTAGAAAGGATCCGAATATAACCCTGGACAACAGTGGGCAACAGCGTGGCATTGGCTTGCCTTGCCATTCTTTGCTGATGCTCAATGTACTTTGATGAAACTGGTCTTCATTGACCATGCTGTGGCATTGGTTCACCTTTCCTTATTCACTGACCATTGCTTGTCATTATTTTGTAGAGAGAAAAGAACCAGAGAACTACTTTTGGTGACATTGTGGTGGCTTCTTGCTGCCTACTGGAACCCAGGCCAATTGGAAGAGCTCAGAATTTCTTCTGGGTTGAACTGTCCTTAGTGATTCATGAATGGTGTTTGCAAGTAGATCCACCTACCTCTGCTGATTCATGTCAATTGAACTGATATCCTGATGATGAAGACTGAAATCACTCCAGAGAACTATTTCTAAGCAGGTCCACATCGTCCTTTGTTTGCCGTAGTATCCTTTCCTTTCCACTACCCCTGGTGGGTGGTGGGCTAGAGGAAGGTTAAAGGGTTTAAGAACTGTTACTATAGAAGGTCTTGAAAAACCTAAGCCTGCAGGATAGAATCCCTCCTCCAATAAATGTTCGTTGCCAGGAGAGGGGAGGGTCTTTATGGCCTCTCCCATCTGTAATGAAGTGTTGAGGTGCCCAGTCTTGTGCCCATGACCATAGCCGCCATCAGTTTAAGAGTTCAATGACTAGGTTCTATCTCAAAGATATCCTTTTGGTGTCCACTTCTCCATCTTCTGGTTCTTATAATCATTCTACGCACCCTTTCATGATGTTCTCTGAGCTGTGGAGAAGACATAGCTGTCCTATTTCCCCCTGAACAGTTCAACACCACTGATTCCCAGCACTTTGTCCAGCTGTACGTCTCTGCCCATGATATCAGAGGCTTCTTCTCTGATGAGAGCTGAGTGCAAGGCTGATCTATAGATAGAAATATGTATGTTTAGAAGGGAGGTTGACAATGTATTTAGCATTAGGTTCTTTCATAGGGAATAGGGCCTTTATCACCCTAAACATATGTTCTTGACCAGTTTACAGAACCTGGTGTGTATTCCCTCGTGTGGAATATGCCTTGCATCCAATTGGAAAGCCCCTGGTTACTCCCATGACTGCGATGACACTAGCACATTAGGGACACATCTTGCCTGACATTTTTGCTTGAATGGTTCACCACCGAGTAAGGTTGTAGATGATTTTCTCCCCTGTTAGCCTACATAGCACTTTCTTGAACCATGAAGGCTAGCCATTATAGAGTATGCTTCCACCTCAACTTCATATTGTCCCTTCTGTGACCTGTGTCCAAATGGATTCAGTGTCCTCAGCAATAGGGTCTTACCATCAAGTTCAGGAGGGCTAAGAAGAACAATGGCAAAAACGTGTAAAGTTGTGAGGGCTTTTGGGATCTCGCTGGTCAGCAACTTTCAGGAACACATCATACACTGACACTGTGATTTTTGCTTAATTTTGGTTTTCTGTTGCTCTGAAAAATACACTCACCAAAGCCAGCTTGGGAAGGGAAAACTATTTCATCTTATTTGTTCCAGCCCATCATCAAGGAAAACGAAGACAGGATTGTGAAACAGAAACTACAGAGACTGCTCACTGCCTTGCTTCTAAGCTCACATTCAACTACCTTTCCAGAGTCCAGACACACCTGCATAGGGTGGTGATGGCCACAGTAGACCAGGCCCTCCAACATCAGTTAACAGTCAAGGATATGCCACCAAGACATAGTCAAGTCTAATCTGATGGAGGAAGCTCCTCAACCAAGATTCTTTCTTCCAAGACTAGCCATCACAAGAAATCAATGAAAATAAAAAAAAGAAAAGAAAAGAAGTCAATAACTTCAGGGGGAGCATGGCTTATCCATGGAGGGTGCCTCCATTGGAACACAACAGTTGATCTTGTAGATATATTCTGTAACGCAACGTTTTATTGCCCCTCTCACCAAACCCTATTCTAACCTAATCACCTAAGGGGAGATGAAGTGGAAAGTAAGTTAAAAAAATAATTGGGGCAGAAAGAAATGCTTCTTGGAAATAAAGCAAAAGAGGAAGCATTCCTACATCCTAGATGCTTTCCTTGCATCATCTGTGCAAAGATAATGAAAAACTGTTACGTTCCAGTTACAATAATTTCCAATGTTAAACACCATTTAAATAATATTGCTTATCATTCCTAAAACACATTGGCACTAATCGTTTTGATGTGTTTTTATAACTCACTCCTAATGTAGAACTGATGTACTGGAATTGTTCTCCTGCTCATTTATAAATGAGAGAAGTGAGTTTTAAACGTTGAGCCAACTTCCCAATACTCTAAGGTAATAAATGGCAGAGTAAGACAGCTGCACTTTCTCTTGCATCATGGCATGGCCTCGTGAGAAATCCAAGTCAGGTTACCTTGGCAGGGAATTCAAAGGATCAGTATATGGCAGCTGAAAATTGTCTTGGATGCAAGACTGGGAGTAAGGCTCAAGATAGCCGAGCCCCAGCTCAGGATTCCTGAAACAGTACACCAGAATAAGTTAGAGGCAAGGAGACTAAACTAAACATCTGGGAGTCCTCAGCAGATTGTACAGATCCAGGGCTGAGGGTTCATAAGTATGTTGGTCTTTGTGCGGGTGGAAAGGAACACTTATTTAGATCCCCACCTCCTACTATGTGCTACTACAGTGAAGGCAAAACCTTAAGTCCAAGGTTTTTTTGTTTTGTTCCTGTGTGTCTCTGTGTGAGTGTGTGTGTGTCTGTGTGTGTGTGTGTGTGTGTGTGTGTGTGTGTGTGTACATACATGCACGTGCAGTGTATAATGTAGGGACTATTTCATTTTCGCTTCTACCTTATTCATTGAAGCAGCATTTCTCAGTCAAACCCAGAGTTCACCAATATTACTAGTCTTGACAGCTATCTTGCTCTGGGTATCTGCCCTATCTCTACTACCCTGTACTGGGATTTTATGTAGACCACAGAGCCTTCCCATCATTTACCTGAGACCTGTGAGCCATCTCCTCAACTGCTAAGGTTCAAGTCCCAGTTTTGGAACCATCTCCTTTACTTTTTTTCTTATTCTTTTTTTTTTGTCTTGGTCATAATATCAGAACCAGGTTAAGGTATGACTGGCTCACTCAAACACTCACTCAAATCCCTCTACACAAATGTGTTCTAATAAGGAGGAGGATCCTGCTGACTCTCTGTTCTGTAACGACTTACCTTAACAGATTAGTTAAAGGATGGGATCATCCTAGTGGGTGATTGAGGATGCTGTTGTTGATGTTGAGGGACGTTGGCAAATGAGGGGGCACAGCTGAGTCACTTATAATAACAGATACAAAGCTGAGTGTGGTAGTGCATACCTATATTCTCAATACTCACAAAGATCAGAAGTTCAAATCCAGCCTGGGCTACATAGTAAGTCCAAAGACAGCCTGGGCTACATCTTACATCCAAGGCCAGCCTGGCCTACAGAATAAGTCCATGGACAGCCTGGGATACATTTTAAGTACAAGGCCAACCTGGGCTAAATAGAAAGTCCAAGGACAGCTTGGCCTACTTACATGACTATTCTCCAAACAACAACAAGGTTTTTTTTTTCCTTTTTGTTTTCTGTCTCTCCTATTTTCTATACACTGATACCAGTGCTCTAGGTTGGGGGTATGGGGGTAAACTTTCATCATATCTGATGATCCAGGATCTCCCAAGCAGCATGGCAAACCAAACAGTGCAGCAAACAAGTCTTTTTTGGTTTTTGCAGAAAAATATGACACAGCTGTTCGAAGAAATGGCTCTAAGATGGGACAATGCCTCAGGAGACTGGGCTTGGATCTTGTGCTAGTTTCCTCATGATAAAAACAATGATGTTCTCAACCAGAGTCTGTGTTGAGAATACAATGCTGTGCTTCCATTTCAACACTGCATAATCTCCATATGGCCACCCTGAAAATCTTGTCTGATATTATACAGATTATAGGAGAAACAAGTTTAGTATAAACACTGTCATTAAAAAGGGTTCAAACGATGACTATTTTTTTTTAATTTTTGTGTTTGGTACCAGGTTCAGTGTTCTGCATAAACTCTAAAACACGGCAATTTCTTTTTTATTAAAAATCGCCAAACAGAATGGACCTTATATTTTCTATCTAAGTCTAATCGAGATGACAACGTACCATTCTCTGCTTTAAAAAAGAAAACTAATTGTGTTTCATTGGCTCTTTTTTTTTTGTTTTTAATTTCTTATTTTTTGTGTTTTGGGGTTCTTTTTAACAATTATGTTTTCACTGAATTAATTATTTTCTTATTTTCTAGTGTAGTTTAAAATTTAGGTTGCTGGTCTTTGTTCCAAAACTAAGAATTAGTGTTGTAAATAAAGTTTCCTCTTAGCACCTTCATAGTTTTGTCTCACACATTTTGATTGTATGTTTCCTATCTTCTTTTTTTTCTTACTGTTACATAGTTTCATTATTTCTTGACATTTGTATTACTTTTGAATGTGTAATTTAATTTTTCTATACTGGGAGACTCCTGTTGTCTCATTGAAGACTTCTATTTAAGTTTGTTGTATTAGCAGAACACATCTGGAGGGGCAGGAGATGCAGCTCAGTGGACAGAGTGCTCACTTGGCTCTCAGAGAGCTCTGGGCTCAAACTCCAGTACCTCACCAGCCTGGTGTGGTGGTACATGCCCATAGTCCCATTACCAGGAGGAGAACCAGGTATTCAAAATCCTTAGGTGCATAGTGTGTTTGAGGCCAGCCTGGGCTACATGAAACCTGTATAAACAAATATGTCCCACAAGACATGTTTTCTTAGGCATTTGCCACACTTTGTTCTGTGGTTTCTGAGTTTCTGAAAAATCCAGGGGTACTTGAAGTGAAAGAACATCCTGGTGCCACTAGGGACTGTCAGTCAGAGACATTGGATGGTGAAGCCATCTCATTCTAGCTGGTTTTCTGCCTGCTTCTGTTGCTGATGGGCTGATTCGTGTCCACAGCTTTACTCATAATCGCCCTGGTTCCTTTTTAGCTGTACCCATTCTTGCTTCCTGCTGAGGCTGTGATGGTATAGTGACAGAAAGAATTGCAGTCTCCTTCCAGCCCACTGATTCTCTCAACAATAAGTTCTTTCTGTGTAGAAATAGTTTCTCTGTTGCCTACATAATCAGAAATAAATATAACCCACTTTTCTGTTTCATTTTGACACTGGGTTTCATCATGTAGGTAGGCCTGGCCAGAAACTCACTGTATAAACCATGTAGGCATTGAACTCACAGAGATCAGCTTGCTTCTGAGTGCTGGGATAAAAGGGGCATACATGGCTCCTTCTTATTTATTTATTTTTTTAAATTTATCTCTATGGCGTGTGTGTGTGTGTGTGTGTGTGTGTGTGTGTGTGTGTGTGTGTGTTTAGAGTAAAGAGTCCATCAGATCCTCTGAACCATGGTTCTCTGCAAGAGCAACCAGTGCTCCTAAGCAGTGAGCCTCTTCTGACTGCTCTAAACTCCACTTCATTGTTCATCTTGTCTTTAATTCCTACTCTTAGTGTTTCTTTTAATTCAGTGAGTTCCTATTCGATTTTCTCTTGTTTCTACTAGTACCTCACCAAGATTATGTGTATACATTTTTTTGGAAGTTTCTCAATGACGATGCTTGAATCCTGGCTTTAAAATCCTTGCTGACAATTCTGAAAAATATGTTTCCCTTGGGGAAACCACCAGAGAACTAGTTTTTCTCCTCTGCTTTTCATTCAGGGGGATGGCCATGGTGTGACGTGATTTCCATTTTGACATCATTTGTCTAAGATGTCATCAGTCCTGACACTGTGGATACAGTTGCTCTTTATCCTTCATAACCTTTTGGTGGTGTTTTGTTTTTTCTGGATTTGCCTGATTGAATAAAAGAGATTAAACCTCCAGTCCATACCTACAGTCAGATTTTAGAGAGGTCAGGAAGAGTGGTTCTCAACCTTCCTAACATAACCTTTTAATACAGCTCCACAAACTGTAAAATTATTTCATTACTACTTCATAACTATAATTTGGTACACTTATGGATTGTAATGTAAATGTCTGATATACAGGATATATGATCTGTGACTCTGGTGAAAGGGTCATTTGAGCTCCCAAAGGGGTCTCAATCCAAGTGTTAAGAACCAATTATCTGGTCTTATTTGTATGCCCTTACCGACATAGATGGGTTGTCCAGTGTTGCCTGGGAGAAGTCTCCATCTCTTGAAGGCAATGGATCTTCCAAGATCAGGCTTTTTCCTGGGTTCATCTGTTATAGTGGACACACTCTTGATGGTTACTGACGTATCAACTGACTCCAGGCAGTTTTCCTTTACATCCTGGAAGATGAGGATTCTAAAAAGGGTTCTGCTAGCCAAAAGCAATGGCTGAAGCTATCCCTAGCAATCTTTCCCCTTACCTAATGGCTCCTTGTCCACACAAGGCCAACAGTAGATATCTGAGTCCCTCCCAAGCTGCACCTATCCAATCTACACTCTTACTCTGTGCTGTTTCTTTCAGGAAGAGCACACACGCTAACCCTGAACCCGTCTTGTCTTCAGTCAGCACTAACAACCTAGTACTCTCTGCCAGTTTGCATTCCCATATGACCCGGCTGCTCACAATTCTGAGACATGTTCACGCTTGTATGGACAAAAAGAATGGCACCGATTGGCTAGTCTATAATGATGCAGATTCACTATGATTCTGATTCAGAAGCCTGTAAATCCAAGATGAAGAGAACATCGGCAGAAAAAGGAGTTCTTATTGGATGTTGTCACCACAGAAGGGATCCAATGGGCTAAGAAGACAAGAGAGGGAGCCAAACTCCCTTTCAAAATTTAACCTTTTTCCACAATAGCATCATTAATGGATCTTTATTTGTAGGTCGCATCCCTCTTGACCTAATCAATTCTTCACAACTAAATTCCCACTGGGGATTAATCTTCAGAAAATTAATTTTGGGCGAACACATTCAAACCAGAGATGAGGGTGAATATTTGGATATCTATAGTGGTGGTGGGCATTAATCTTCCCACGTCGTGTACCCTTAAGATCTCTAATTACCTCCTTCCCTACGGTAGCCTCACTGAATGACATGAATTCCGAGTGATTAATGAGGTACAGACACCAAAGCTCATTGCCATATTCTGTCACCAGTATCAAGCTCGAAACAGCAAAATCCACCTGTAGGAAGGAAAATATGAATAAACTGTATGGTATCTCTAAACTATAAACCACTAATTAAATCAAAACATTGTTTTAGACTCACTTCTCTTCTATCGATGTGCTTTAAATGTGGGCTTGCTTGTGACTCCTTGTACAGGTTTATACGGAACATTAGCCATCTTCATCCTCACAACTTACCTACATTTCAACCTGCACACACACACACACACACACACACATACTTTCACACACACACACAGACACACACACACACACACGCAGACACACACACAGACATACCCTGCTGCTCCCCTTCATCTTCCTAATTGCCCCCTTTCACTTAATATCCCTCATTAAAATCTAAATTTCGCAATTGTCTGTTTGAGTCTGGCTTGTTTCACTGAACATATTGTATTTTACACTTCCAACCGTTTTTCTGAGAACAAAACCCTTTGCTCTTACACATAGATAGAAATCACATCAATGTATATCACATTTTTTAAGTCATTCAACCAGTGATCAACAGCTAAGGTTATTCCAATGGCTTGTCTATTGCACACAGTGTGGCAACCAAATGGATGTGCAGGGGTCCTGGTTAGTTTTTATCGTCAGTTTGACTCAACGTGGGAAGAAGGAGCCTCAGCTGAAGAATTGCCTCCATCAGATTGGCCTTTGGCCACATTTGTAAGGAATTTCTTTTTTTGATGGTTGATGTGGAAGTGTCTAGGCCACTATGGGTAGTGTCATCCCCTATGAAGGTGGCCCTGGGTTGTATGAGAAAGAGAGAAAGCTGAGTAGGTCATGGATAGCAATCCAGTACTCAGCATTTCTAAGTTGTCTCTGCTTCCTTTCCTGACTCTAGAGTCCTGCCTGAGTTCCTGCCCCAATGTCGCTCAATAACAGACTGGTACTTAGAAGCCTAGAGTGAGACAAACTCTTTCCTCCTCAAGTTGATGGCTATGATGAGATTATTCTTCCTTTTTGCCTACTTGTTCTTCACTTTTTTGAAAGTGGTCTCTGTTTATTGTTCTTAGAAAGATGATATTACATGTTTTCTCATGGGCTCTCTGTCTCTCTCTGTGTTTCTCTCTGTCTCTGTCTCTGTCTCTCTCTCTGTATTTGTGTGTTTGAGTGTGTATATGTGTATGTTTGTGTGTGTGTGTTTTTGTGTGCATGTGTCTGTGTTTGTGTGTGTATGTATGTGTGTGTTTGTGTGTTTGTGCATGTATGAGTGTTTCTGTGTTTGTGTGTGTGTGTGTGTGTGTGTGTGTGTGTGTGTGCTTTCCAGGCTTAAAAAAATCTCCAAGGTTGTAAATATCACCAGATGCCTAGAGAAGGAAGATGAAGGGGATAAAAGAGGGAGAAACCATGTCATTTGAGTTAACCCCACATTGAGGTCAGCCACATAGTGAACCAACAGTCACATAATGGCAGAGGAGTCATAAGAGCAGAGAGAGAGAGTAAAACTCAACGTGTGAAAGAAAATGTGCTTAAAACTAAGATAGAAGGGAGAAAAAGAAGACGGTGCACTTAGAAAAGTGGACAGATTTTAAAAGGTGCCCTAAGTTGTTAAGCTCTAAGTTCATTTAAAAAAATTATAATGTTAAAGTGGAAGGGAATTATTGGAAAGAGGGAAGGGATGGTCAGAGTGTAGTGGGGACAGGGAAGGGTTCTGAAAAGAATCCTTTTGAAGATCTGAAGAACTATGTGACACAAACAATTAAAGTGCCCTGTAATTTTCAGGTAAATTCCATACTTACCTGCATCCAGTATTCTGTCTACCCATATCTCAAAAATAAAATTACCTCATCTTTTTCATCCTGTTTTACTGGATTTGATCTAATAAATTCATCATAACCAGAAGTGCTGGTAAATTTTAAAGGTATTTAAAATATGACTGATCGATATCGGGTTTGTCATAAATTTATCCCGACTTTGGAAGCAGGTCCAGGAGCTAATATTTCCTCGCTCTTTGCAAAGAATCCATAATTCATGTTTGCCATTGACTTCAATACAAGGTATTTAATCCTGTCAAATTCCAGCTTTGTTTGAATAAAAATGGATTCCTTTAATTGTGTGTTTTGATAAAGCTAATTTTGGTGTGCTATCCAGTGGGTTGCCTCTGAGAGAGAGGCTAGCAATATTTCTGATACGAAGAATGGCTTGAAGATAACCAAAGGAAACATAGGAGCTGGGAAAATAACTACCAAGTATGTTGGTGACTCAGAAACCAAAGACTTCAGAAAAAAAAAATGCATGAAAAGAGCTACTTGGGCAGATTGTGACTCGAGTCATCAGAATATTTGGGTGGGGACTTTATTTTGGGTCTCCAGAAGGCTACATGAGAAGCTATAATGAAGATGCTGGAAGATTCTAATCGTAACTGGGGAAGGAACTGGCATGAGAGGGCTTCAATGACATAAGCAGAGCCTGGATGATGACAAGGAGCACTTGGCGTAAGTTGCGCATCTCTTCCACTTGGGGACGCTAAACTCCCTTGAAGGTGGGTTCACTATCTTCACAGCAGTGTGTGAAACCAATTCAGCTCCTGAACCCCACAATTGTTCAACAGACTTTTGGTGCCTGATCAGTTTCAGAAGACAGATTCTGGATGACCAGGACATTTCCTTTCGGTAAATACATTTATGAAGATAACTGGGACCCTTGCAGCTGAGAAAGCTAAAAGTTTTCCCTCTTACAGTGAGTAACCGTATTTTCTAATGTCTTTCACGTTTGAGAGCTAGGCGGATGGTCTAGGCTAGTCAGTCTCCGAAGTTTATTATCCTTTGCTAACAATATCTAATTCATAATTCTGCTAAAATGCCAAAGCTCCTCTCTGGGACTGAACATTTTAGGAGATAATAATTCTTTTTTTTTTTTCCGGAGGTGAGGACTGAACCCAGGGCCTTGTGCTGGCTAGGCAAGTGATGTACCACTGAGATAAATCCCAACACCAGGAGATATTATTTCTAAATGGCTGTTGTTGCCTAGACAAAAGACTCTTGTTACAGTCGAAGATGCAACAGCTTTGCAGTATAAACCTGGGGCTGGGTCAGGATGCACAATACAGAAAGTCAGTGGACTGGTGTGCTTTGTTTCTGGGCAGATACTTGTGGATGTTGCCACATAGCTCATAGTTAGAGGGTAGAAGAGGGGGTGTGGCCACCCTTCTGGCTCCTTTGCTATCCTTTCTCTGTTCTGCTTGCTTAAAGTGGGGGGACAAGGATACTTAATCCCACACTGACCTAGCCATTCAAGGAGAGGTTCCTCAGCAGAGTCAAAGTGCCTTGGGCTGAAGAAATGTGTCTGAATATCTTATTCTGAGCTGTCGAGAACCATTTGTTCATTTCCCTTTGAACTTTAGATTTTGATTTTTGAGACAGGGTTTTTCTGTGGGTAGCTTTGGCTATCCTGGAACTAACTCTGTAGTCCAGGCTGACCTTGATCTCACAGAGGTCTGCCTCCCTCTGCCTCTTGAGTGCTGGAATTAAAGGTGTGCTCCACCCTTGCCCAGCCCTCTTATGAACTTCTGAATAGGACAGAATTAGATTCAGATGCTCAAACCTGTTACCATTGCCTTCCTCACCTGCTCCAAAGTTCTCTTACACAGGATCCTTGGTCCTGCACGCTTCTCCACCCCATCCACATTGTACTTGCAGACACTCATATGACAGAGGCAACAGCATTGTGTCTGGTTTAAGCAGGCTAGCTCTTCAAACCCAGGCCATAGGCAAGTAAGAAGCCTGAACATAGAACGATAGCTACAAGACATTGGACCAGGAGTGCCGTGGCCTATCACACTAGGTCTACAGCCATGAAGAAGAGAATGTCTCTGAGGAGGATGAGCAAACCATCCTCCCAGAAGCAGAGGAGGAGGAGGAGTCCTTCTCCACAGGCCCTGGGGAAATTTGTGGGAAGCAGAATTTCTCAAGGATGGAAGGAAGGTGATGAGCCCCTCACCCAATGGAAGGCCATCATTCTAGATCAACTGCCAACAAATCCCTCTCTAGGTGGTCAAGTATGATGGAATTGACTGTGTCTATGGACTGGAACTTCACAGCGATGAGAGGATTTTAAAGCTTAAGGTCTTACCTCACAAAGTAGTGTTTCGTCAAGTGAAAGATGCCAATCTAGCAAGTGCCATGGTTGGCGGAGCTGCAGAGGAAAAATTTGAGGGCAAACATGGCTCTAAGGACAACTGGAGGGGGGCAGTCCTGGCCCCAGTGCCAATCATGAAGGCATGTTTTTACATCACCTACGAGAATGATCCAGTCCTATACATCAACCAGCTCATGGATGATTACACAGAAGGTAACCTCGGTATCGTAGATGGGTAATTTATAGGATTGAGGGGAAAATGTTTGTTTTTCTGTGTTTCAGATACCTAAGGGCCATTGAAAACCCCAGTATCTTTTCCAGTGGAATTTGTTTTTGCTCTAAAAATTAAAATGTGCGATTTGACGTTTTGTGTGTGAACACTTTGATGGAGGAGACGGGCTGGGGTGGATGCAAAATCAAGAGGAACCCAGAAAGGTCAAAGCTGTGAACAGTAAGCCTAATGTCACTTAGGCTAAAACAAACAGGAGTGAGCTGGTCAGGCCTTTAGGGAGAGAAAAGTACTGGGGATGGGTCTTAGAGGAAAAGGGATGGCACGGGGAAAAAAAGATGGATGTTTAGGAAGCAGTGGAGAAGGGGCAGAAATAGATAGACTCTCTGAACTGAAGTTTGAGGGAGAAACAGACAGTTGGGGAAAGAGTGGCAGGTAACAGGGCGGTGGTCTTGGAACTCAAGGAGAAACCCAATAAACTGATCCAAGAAGACTCAGAATCAGAGTAGATCAGGTTTTGTTTGACTAACGAAACCTAATGAAACCTGTTTCTCATCTGTAGATGTATTATTTTTAATATGTGGGTGGGGGAAGGGCATTAATACAGGAGACCACAGAGACAAGAATAGTCAGGTCCCCTTGAGCTGGAATTAAAGGTGGTTGGGAGCCATTGGACATGAGCTCAAAGAACCAAATCCAGTTCCTCTTTCAAAGCAGATGAGCTCTTGATCCCCTAACATCATCTTTTTAAATAAATCCAACCTTCACATGCACTGAAGAGACCAGGATGTGGGTAAGAAAGATTAAATTGATGGTGATGTGGAAGAAAGACTAAAGAACACATGAGGGAGTAGAGGATACTGAGGGACGAAGGAATTCCAAGATGGAGTTCTCAAAAAGTGAAGCAGGAGACCCAGGAAGAACAGAAACGGTCTAGAATGAATTGAACTTGGGCCGCATCCATATTGGTCTCTTTGGTTCCTTAAAGAACAGCCAAGCCATCACTATAGAAGGTGAGGTGCAGGCTTCCCCGGAGTACATTTTGACGAGGATAACTCAAGAGTAGTGAATGACAAACTAAGTTTATATCTATTGATTCCTGAAAGTATCATAAAACCCATTATCTTTTATGATAAGTAAAAAGTAATTTAAATGAGAAGATGAGGATGCTGTGAGCTTCTGTCAGGTGTTACGTGGATCCTGTGTTTAGCTTCCCTGAGCACTGTTAGACTCTGTTGCATCCTGTAATATTTTTTGAGGTCTCTGCTTAATGCCCCTAGATGACCACAAACAGCTCCTCCACTGGCTTGCCTTGCCTGGCTCTCCTTCGACTGGATGGCTTTCTACACACCTGTGGGCACTTTTACCCTTTCTAGCCCCAGGAAGTTCCCATCTTTTACTCACAAGTAAGCCTATCCTCAGAAATCTCTTGACAGTGCCTCCAATGAAGAGGTGCTGGGCTCTATCCTATGCCATTTGCTGTGACTTTAAAATGGTTTGCTGTTCCTGACCATGTAGCTCTCTCCTCCTGAGAAGCCCCTGTGCACTCAATGGGGTCTCCCTGAGCTACATCTACACTCCAAGAGTGTCTTTGTAGGCAACCTTATCATGGACTATTTTATTGCTGTTTCTTCTCTCAAGAATAATTTTCTCACTGCAGGAATTGAAAATACTTTCTATCGTTGATTAATTCTGCTATTTGGGGTTTTTATACTGGCTGGTTGTCTAACTGTATGATTGCTGCGAAAAGACACCATGACCAAGGCAACTTATAAGGGAAAACATTTAATTAGGGCTGGCTTAAAGGTTCAGAAGTTCAGTCTATTTTCATCAAGGCAGGAAACATGGAACCGTCTAGGCAGACATGGTGTTGGAGAAGAAGCATATCACCTCCACAATGATATTCTTCCTCCAACAAGGCCACACCTACTCTCACAAGGCCACACCTCTTACTTGTGCCACATTCCCCATGGGACAATCACATTCTAACCACCAACCTGATTTTATGCCAACATGACACAAGCTACAGTCATCAGAGAAGAGGGCGCTTCAGTTGAGAAAATGCCTCCATAAGATCCAGCTGCAGGTCATTTTCTTAGTGATTGGTGGGGGAGGGCCCAGGCCATTGTTAGTGGCATCATTCCTAGGCTGGTGGTCCTGGGTTCTATAAGAAAGCAAGCTAAGCAAGACATGAGGAGCAAGACAGTAAGCTGCACCACTCCATAGCCTCTGCCTCAGTTCCTGCCTCCAGGATCCTACCCTGTTTGAGTTCCTGTCCCAACTTACTTTGGTGATGAACAGCAATGTAGAAGTATAAGCTGAATAAACCTTTTCCTCCCTAACTTGTTCTTTGGTCATGGTGTTTCCTTACAACAATAGGAACCATAAGTAAGATAATTTCTTATAGAGACAGTGTGTCTAGTAGAGCCACAGATGCTTACCTCATAACCACAAATAGAAATGTATAGAAACTTTGTTTTAATTTAAAGATAAGACTTGCTCATTTACTGTCCTGTGAAGTTCTAGTTTGCTTCCTTCTCGCCGTGATGAATGCCATGATCAAAACTAACTTGGGGAGGAAAGGGTTATTTGCCTTACAGGTTACAGACCATCACTGAGGGAAACCAGAACAGGATCTTGAAGTGGTAATAAGGAGCACTGCTTGTTGGCTTGCTCCCTGTCTCAGTCATTGTTCTGTTGCTGTGAAGAGACACCATGGTCAGGGCAACTGCTATAAATGAAAGCATGTAATTGGAGGCTAGCTTACAGTTTCAGAAGTCTGGTCCATCATCACAGCAGGGAGCATAACACGGGAGCAATAGAGAGTACTGCTCTGTAAGCAGAGAGAGAGAGAGAGAGAAAGAGAGAGAGAGAGAGAGAGAGAGAGAGAGAGAGAGAGAGAGAGAGAGACTCTGGCAAAGCATGGGGCTCTTGAAAACTCAAACCTCACCCTTCTCATCACATCCACTTCCTCCAATGAGGCCACACCTCTTAATCCTGCTAATCTTTGAAAATACTGTCACTCCCTTTTAACTAAATATTCAAATATATGACTGTGGGAGCCTTTCTTATTCAAACCACCACACTCCCCATGGCTTGCACCCTTACTATTTCTTACAGCCTAAAAGGCTATTCTTTTTATACATGACTACTGATGAACTTGCCCACAATGGTGGTCCCTCCCTCAAAAATCATTAATCAAGAAAATGTTCCATATACTTACCCACAGATTAGTCTAATGGAGGCAGTTCTTGAATTGTTCTCTCTTCTCAGTTGACTCCAAATTGTCAAGTTGGGGAAAGAAAATGAGAAAGACCCAGCACCATAATGTTTCTCTTACTCGATGTTACATACTCATCACCAGTCACTCTCCTCTCTCAGTGTAGAGACACACTTCCCTGTATGGCAGAACTGAAGAGTAACTACTGTCACCAACTTGAATACTCAAGGATATGTGACAAGAAATGAATACATTCTACAGCACCCAACGCCAAGCAAAAGCATTTTAGTGTGTGCTAGACTTACTGGGAGACTGTCAGTCACTGCCCATTTAATGGGGCACAGTAGACTACAGAACCAAAAAGTCATAACATACATATCATCTCCTCTCAGCAGGAGACATAGCCTTTCTCAAAATCCATGAATCTATCTATAGGATTAGATTTTTTCAAAACCTACTTTATTTAGGGTCTTTAAAAACTTCAACCACCCTTCTAGCCCACCAACCAGAGGTAGAGGAGAGAGAAAGTTAATAGGAAAAGGGAGAGCGTTGTGCACCTATTTAGAAGTAATTCTTTGGGGCAACTCCAATCTTCATTGTGGAGTACGGTCCAATAGCAAATGCAAAACACGAATCAGTAGCAGGGCATTGATCTGGCAGAGACCACAATGCTCTAAAAACCAACAAGAAGAGGCAGAACCAGCCATAAGCAGCCCGAATAGCACAGGTTCTTTTGTGCATTTCTCATTATGGAACGAAGATCAGCAAGGACCATCGAAGCCTTGCAACATGTAGCAATGTAAAAATGTCCTCTCCCTCTCTGTGTTATTACATTTATGTTCTCCATAAACATCCTGTCCCCCTTCAAGTGTGTGCTCCAGCGAAATATCACATGCCTTCTCATGTGTCTGCTTCAGCAAAACATCCTCTCCTAACATAGCTTACAGAAAAACATCCTGTGACACAAGTGAGTTTCCAAAGAAACCAAAATTTTTTCACTTCATCTAGCCTTATCTCACACTCGGCCATGACATCACAAAATGTATAATGGCAGACTTGCAAGGGTCCTAGGCCTCAGTTTCATCAGCCAATGGAGCTTCTGCAATTGCACTCCGTGAAACTCAGCCCCTTTTGTGGGCACAACCTTCAGTTATCCCCGTAAACATTGTGATCTCTCCAATTATGCTCTCAGCCAATAGCTGTTCAACTTCCAGACAACTCAGCTGTGACCAGAAAAACCCTCATCAAGAAAGCCAATGAATTTGACTTCATTTTTTTCCCTGATGTAACGGAGTGTTCTCCCTTCATGGTTACACTTGAGTCTGAGTCATCTGTAATAAAACCCACTACTGTTAAGAACAAAGTCACAGGAACTACGACAAATAGCAAATCACACGACAAGCATCACAGTTGGCCAAGCCTTTTCTGCAGCTTTATTGAAGTATAATTTACATACTTAAAAATCCATTTATTTTGTGTGCAATTTAATGATTTTAAAGCAAAATTTATAGCTTCCTTCCTTTTTTAATACTCATTTCCCACTAGTTCATAGGATATCGAAGTCTATTAAAAACACAGAAGTGAAGTCAGGAGAAGGACCAGAGCGGGAAGCAGCAAGGTTCTTGATTTGCTATGAAAACATATACATTGGCAGAATCTTCTGGATAAAACCACTTGGGAAACATTGGGTCTTCTCTTTGCGTGCAGCCTCCAGACAAAGAGTTTAAAGGATTAAGTCTTGGGTGCTCCTACATCAAATGCGAACCTGACCTGGTATGGTCAGCATCACTTTTGGCCACTTTCATGTTAATCCCATTCATCACTCTTACAAGTTGCCTAGCAACTCACATAGTAAAAAAACTTAATTTGGTTCATGGTTTCATAGGTTTTTGTCCATGGTCACATAACCATGAAAGGAGCACGTTAGAGCTCAACTGCTAACCTCACTGGCATCCAAGAAGCACCAACACATGAAGAGACCAAGGACAAAAAAACACCCTCAAAGACATGTCCCAAATGACCAAGTGCCTTAATTTCCTATCTCCTAGTTTCCCGCCACCTTCGTACACATCCATCAACAAATGAACTCATTGATTACAGCCCACAGGGTCCAATCACTTTTCAGAGTTCCACATTTGAACATTGTACTGAGATAATGTGTATCATAAACCCATAGGGTAGGGCCAAAGTTGTCAGAGGTCTAAATTCACCTCACACTAGAAATAGATTTCTCAACATCTCCTATTTCTTTCTGGTACTGAGCTACACCATGTCTGCATTACTGCATTTTGTCTGGGTGAGATACCGTCAGCAGTCAATTGTAAAGACGCACCCCACCATGTGTTGGTTTGAATGTAAAATGGGACATCTATAATATAGACACACACGCATATACACAGACTCACAGAGAGAGGCAAAAAGGGAAGGAGATGAGTCTTAGGAACCTCAAGGAAGAGGGAGTGGAAATATAAGATACAGATCTCAGCGAGAAACAGAACAAAGATGTGTCTTCTATAAACGACAGGACCACTATCCCTCAGCCCTAGCTGATAAGAAAGGGACTGTCAGTTTTCTAAAGAGATATAGCTGCTGATAAGCTGGCCAGGCTCCAGTGACTAGTCCAATGCCCATGAATTTATGGGCATCATAAATGTCTTGAGAGGGTTATTACAGAGGGCAGAAAGAGAGCTTGAAGTTGGGAGAAGGGATTAGGCGGGGATGGATCTGGGAGGAGTTAGGAAGAGAAGTGAGAAGTAAATTCATTCATTATATAATGTACAAAGTTCTCAAGGAACTAATAAAAGTGATTTTTAATATACCATATCTGTACTTAACACATACAAACCATTTTTCTTGTCATCTCCTAAATAACAGCCCTTCATGATTTCATTTCATTAAGTTCAAAAGTAATTCAGAGATTATTTAAAATGTAGGAGGATCTGGGGAGACAGCAGAGGGGTAAAGCCAAGTGTGTGGTCACACATGCAAACACCAGTGCTTGGTATGGGAACAGGAGAATGACTGGGGCTTCCTGACAGTGACTCTCACCTCAGGGTCAGCAAGGGACCCTGACACAAGGGAATAAAATAGGTAATGAAGGAACAGAATACGCTGTACCCTCCCCCAGCCTCTGAACTTACATGTCTCTATGCACACACGCACACACACACACACACACACACACACATTTAAATATGACTAGAGTATATAAGAGGCTTGAATAGGTTATATGTAAATGCAGTGTCCTTTTAGCCAAGGAACCTGAGGACTTTTAGATCACTGGGAGTCCTGGGGCCAACTCTCAGAGGACAGGATATATCTCCTTATTGTGTAAACGAATCCTTTCTTGAGAGTGTGTCAGTGACTCCACACAGTTCTCCTCCTCTAGGATCCTGTGTATTACAGAGGGTGATCTGGAAATACTGAAAAAAATATAAACTAAAGGCTTTGTTAGGGTTTCTAGGCTTGCGTCAAAATCATATTTATCACGTTTTATTAAATGGAAGGGAAATCTTCAGCTCCCAGCAACAATAGACTCAATCTTGTTGGCTTCTGTTTTATCCCATTATGAATAGCAATTAATTGCACATCAGTAGCTCCCCATGCTTTGAAATAAATCAGTGTGAAGGGATATGTTTCCGTACAGATAAGTAACACCAATGTGGATAATCAAGTAGAAAGAGGGGAGGTATGATGCCTTTGACTTATGCGAGAGTGATGGCTTGATTGGAAACTTGTTACGCAAATAACCCTAAACTCTGAGAAATGATATGTAATGATAACATATGCTACCAAATGTGATGGACACTCATTACTTGATTTCATTTAAAAAAAAAACAACTTTAGAATTTTGAATAAGTGTGACACTCAGAGGTTAAAATATTTGAATGTGTTTGGTTTCCAGTTGGTGGATTGTTTAGAAAGGATTGGGAGTTGTGTTTTTATTAAAAGAGATGTGTCAATGGGAGGTGGGGGTCTTGAGATTTCAAAAGCCCACAAGGGTTTTCTCTCCCTCCCTCTCCCTCTCCCTCTCCCTCTCCCTCTCCCTCTCCCTCTCCCTCTCCCTCTTCCTCTCCCTCTGCCTCTCCCTCTCCCTCTGCCTCTCCCTCTCCCTCTGCCTCTCTCTCTCTCTCTCCATTCTCTCTCTCTCATCTGGAGAGCAGGATGTGAGCTCTCAGGAACTACTCTAGCCATGCCTGCCTGCCTGCCAGCCTGCTGCCATGGTGTCTACCATGATGGTCCATGGACTCACCCTCTGAAACTGTAAGACCGCAATTAAATGTTTCCGTTCATAAATTGGTTTGGTCACGATGTCTCTTCACAGCAATAGAACAGTAAGTAACGCACACATCTTCCTGTTTATTTTTCTAATACCTGTGTATTTATTTCATTAAAGTTAGCTGTTGTCCATTGAACAGTTTTATGAATAAGTTTCAAGTTTAAAGACAAATAGTGCCAAATAGGAGTAACACAACTAGGAGGTTTGGCCTTGTTGGAATGGATGTGGCCTTTTTGGATTAGGTGTGTCACTGTGCGCATGGGCTTTTTGCCCCTAAACCTAGCTGCCTGGAAGCCAGTCTTCTAGCAGCCTTCAGAGGAAGATGTAGAACGTTCAGCTCCTCCTGCACCATGCCTGCCTAGATGCTGCCATGTTCCTGCCTTGATGATAATAGACTGAACCTATGAACCTATAAGCCAGCCCCAACTAAATGTCCTTGTAAGACTTGCATTGGTCAATTTTTTTTTCATTGCAGTAAAACCCTAAGACATACATACATATATACACATACATATACACCTAGTTTTACACACACACACACACACACACACACACACACACACACCATTTATAGAGATTTTAGATCTAGCCAGGGCCCCTGCAGATTCATTGGTCCACCTGATACACGTGTTCGTGGAACATATCTCTCTCTGTTTCTTGTTCTAGGAAGTAGGTGGACAACATCTGCAGACTCGCTTCATTTTGATTTATTCCTCTCTTCAGCCTTAGAAATCTCAACTTACAGAGAGGGGAAGATGGGAACTTTGTTAGATAGCTCTTTTTGTCTGTGGGTAGCTTACATCTCAAGTCACAAAAGGAAAATAAATATAACAAGATATAAAAATACACATCCAAACCGTGATGTGAAGTTCAGATTCGTTTCCCATAATGAATGTCAACTTTAGAAATTGGAATCCACAATGAGATGAAACTTTTGAAAAATCCTAATTCTCAGGCAGGCTTTGGTATTTCTCTTTCCCTGAAAAGGAACACCACTAGAAAAAGAGAGAGGGTAAGTTGCTTTTGCCCACAAATCGAATCAGAAGCATTTGATAATGACCATAGAGGGGGTTCACCCCCTGTTTACCAAAGAATAAAGTAATATGGGGGTAGGGGAGACATCTAGAGAACAGTTGGTGCCTTATTAGAATTAAAAAAAAATTCCTGAAGTCAAGCAATAATATTTGACAAAAGAAAACACTAGGATTTCATTAGGCTGAACTGTTTTTAAAATAACCTTCCTTTTAGTCATGGAATGAGGGGGGTGGAGCAGGTTAGTCTGTACATAACTAAAGTTATTCCCATCAAAAAATTAAGAATAATGTGGATTTTTAATGGATTTGAATAAAATTAGAAATTTTAGCTTTCAAAGGGGAAAATTGTGTTCCAGAGAGAGAGAGACAAAGGAGTGTCCAAACTCATCCTTGATTCTTTCAATAAATCTACTGGTAACTCATGTGTTTGTTGATATTAGGATTAAAACACAAGTTGGATTTCTCGACTTAAGAGTTTAACGTGTGTGAATAGCTGCCAGTGGAAAGACTTGTCCTCGGATTTCTCAAAATACATGAAAAAGCCACCGTGGAGTTACTGAATTTTGTTTCAAAGACTTAAGCTCCTTGTCTGCAGGGATGCAGAGCCACAAAGGAAGGGCCTGAGACCTCATAAGAGATAGCGTCCAACAACTGAGGCCATGCGCACAGAGGGAAGTAGACTTTCTCAGAAAATGGAGCTAATAGAGCTAAAAAATGAAGACGACATATCGATCAAATCGCGTAATAGAACGACGGCAGCCAGTTCACAGAGCGAGGCAGCTGTCAGCGACTTGGCAAAGAACTAAGAGGACTTGAAAAGATAATAACACAGAGTTCACAGAAGCCACTATAGACTCATAGGGTCTGCGAATTTAATCCCAAGTACTTTGGGCAGAGAAAAAAATCCAAACCAGTGATCCCTCTTTCGTAGCCCAACAGAACACTGTGTCGTGCCGCGGTTGTCCCATTTCAAGGATTGAACCTAGATGCCGGAATCCTGTGAGAAACCAGAACTAGGTCATTTATGTGCTGACACCGGAAATGGCTCAAATCTGCACCTTGATTGGAAGGAGAAAAAATAAGTCACACAGCACCAGAAGTAATCTTTGTCAGGGTCTGTGTGATATCAGAAGTGTACCGTGCCATGATCAATCAGTAAGCACTGCCTAAACGTGTCGGGTGAACCCACAAAATGAGGAAATGATTTTTAAATTTAAACACAATTCCTAATAACTAGTAACTTTTAAGTGTCCAGGTTTAGCACAAGGTTCCAGATTATTTGGCTTCTCAGGCGGAAGAACGTCCCACAAGAAGTGAGTTTGAAACTTCGAAGGTTCCCACTATATGACAGCAAATTAAGAAAAGAATGGGGTGTTTTAAAACGAACTAGAGGAAATCTGTAAAATCAAGAAAGGAGAATTCAAAAGACTTTTACGGGAAAGGCCAGCATCAGGGAATGGCTCGGAAGACCGTCCTCGTTTTCAGAGTTTATCAAAGCAAAATTGCAAAAGACTGGTAGCAAAATTGCCACTTGTCCCTGTGGACAATCTCTGAATGTACACACACACACACACACACACACACACACACACACACACACACACACACAAACACACAGTGAGACAGACAGAGAGAGAGAGAGAGAGGAGGGAAGGAGAAACGGAGGGGGAGGGGCAAGAGGAGGGGAAGGGGGAGAGAGGGAGACAGAGACAGACACAGAAATAGAGACAGACATAGAGACATACACACAGACACACACATGCAGAGATATACACAATACACACACAGCTCAATTGAGGATTTACAGAAAGATAGCCAACAAAGGACCCCAATATTTGGTGCTAAATTATGTGAGCTTTGTGGCGGAATGAGTGTCAACCAAATTTTGCGAGTTTTGCAGCCACCTGCATGTTTCCGCACCCCCTTAGCTGACCTGGTATCGCATACATGGCTGTCACTCCTGCTTCTTCATCTCCCTTCTCCCCTGTTCAATGTGGCGGTTTTCCATTTGGAAGGACTTCACAATGCACTGTGTCTTGGGAAGCAGGGAAAGCAATTTCAAAAAAGGCTCAGTACTAGGACAAACAGTACAAACAATGCATACTTCACCTCCAAAGGAGGGGCTCAAAGAACACAGAGGCTCTGGCTGGCACACAGAGGCAAATTTACAAAGTTAGGGCCCACAGCATCACTGGGAATCAACCAGCAGCTCTCATTCAGTCCTCCATGCTAATGACTCATTCTCATCTCTTGAGACCAGATGAAGAAGCATTTGGAAGATCCTCTCCCTAAAAATGAAGCTTTTACAGAAACTCTTATGAAACTTAAGAACAATTTTAAATAGGAAAGACACACTCAGTAAGAAAAAATAAATGGCAGATTTGACAGCCTTCTCCGAGATACCATCACGTACACACACACACACACACACACACACACACACACACACCAGAAGAATAGACCTACATAAAGGGTACATTTCCAGGCACAGATATTGGTTGGGAGGAGGTTGATGTTCTAACAAACCTCAGCCAAGGACTCCATTCGGAAGATTCAGAAACTCAAGACATTGGTTTACTCATACGAACAGATCGCTATCTATCTCACAGAACCTTTATGCAAAACAAAGACAGATCAGCCTAAAATGATATAACAGAAACCCTTTCAAGGCTATTGAAGAATTTTGGAGCCACTGTCCAAAGACAGTTAACAGCATAGAAAGTGACCCATGACTGCAGTTTGTATAATACCACTGAACCTGGTTAAACATTTCCTACTCTCCTAGGAATCATAGAAGTGAAGGGAACCAAGGCAGCCTGGGCAGCATACTTCATTCTACATAAAAAGTGCACTTTGCAGGCTAACAACTACATGGCTAGTCTGAAATTAACCAATCCTGGTCATGAAGGCATTGAAAAACAGTAGGCGCCTTACCCGGTAGAATCAATGTCTCTGGTTCCTGCCTTCTGGAGGTTCCATGGCCATTCCACCATTTACTCTGCACCATCCTGTTGACTAGTGTCTGGCCTTTATCTTTGACTTAGGATTATATTTTTGTCATTTAGATCTCTCTCTCTCTCTCTCTCTCTCTCTCTCTCTCTCTCTCTCTCTCTCTCTCTCCCTCTCCCTCTCTCCCTCTGTCCCTCTCTCTCTCTCTTTCTATCTCTCTCTCTCTGTTTGAGTGTGTGTGTGTGTGTGTGTGTGTGTGTGTGTGTGTGTGTGTGTGTGTGTAAATGTTATAAAGGTTAACAAAAAGAAAAAGTTTCTGGTTCCAGTAAAAATTGAAAATAAAGTATCTTTTTCTTTTAAAGCTTTATTTATTTATTCCATTTATGTGAGAACACTGTCACTGTTTTCAGACACACCACCAGAAGCGGGTATCAGATCCCATTAAAGATGATTCTGAGCCACCATGTGGTTGCTGGGAATTGAACTCAGGCCCTTTGGAAGAGCAGTCAGTGCTCTTAACCACTGAGCCATCTCTCCAGCCCTAAAATAAAGTTTCTTAAGAGAGCAGTTCAGCATGGGAAGCAATAAAGATGCCCCATTTATGGATGAGCAGTCAGTCTCTTTTAACACCTGGGACTCAGGAAACATCTTGGACAAGGAGGTGGGAAGAGTATAAGACCCAGATGGTTGGAAGAAGGGCTTCGGTTTGCTGCCTTCAGTACATAACATGGCTGCCGCAATCCTAAGCTCACAGCAGCTTTGGTCACCTGCATAGGTCTATAAAGTACCATCAGCTAGACAGAATCCCTTACTGAGTAGTTTCTCGGGTGATGATGGCTGTTGGGGTAAAAGAATCATTCTTCTCTGAGGGTTTGGTCACTGGTAGAATTCCCACATTCCTGTATATGGTCACACACCCATAAGTACATAACCAATGCTAATTGGGCTTAGTGGTCATAGGTTGGGAAAGAGGATATGAATTTTGAGGGATGGTTATTGGAAGGGAATTTGGGGAGAACAGAGGGTGAAATGGAAGACGTTATGGGCATGTTTCATTGTATACATGTATGAAATTCTCAAGGATAAAGACAATTTATTATTTAATAGAAAATTTAGACTATTAGCGTTAGCTACATAATATAAGGCTGTATGACTCTAAAGAATTCAAATATTGAACATAAATCAAACCAATTGACTGCCTTATGATTCAAGGAGCAAATTATACGTACTTAATGTAATGCACTTTCTCCCTCTTTCGGTCTCTTTCTATTACTTGTCTCTCTGTCTCTCTGTCTCTCTGTCTCTCTGTCTCTCTCTCTCTCTCTCTCACACACACACACACACACACACAAACACGCATATATACACTTTTATTATTTTTATGTCAAGGTGTCAAAATTCATGACGCAATCAAAATAAAGAAATAGAGGTTTGTTTAGGGCACACAGTCACAGTCATTGGGTTCGGACTGTCGTGGCAATGACCACATGGCAACAGTGTATTGATCTGTGGCACTGAGACTTTGCATGAGCCCTGCTTATATTTGGGTGGATCAGGGAGCCAAGAGTTCAGTCCGATAGATTAACAAACTGGATACGCAATGAGTACCCTGCATTCTGCTGCCTACAGGAAACACACCTCAGAG
This sequence comes from Rattus norvegicus, assembly GCF_021556685.1. Lineage (NCBI taxonomy): Eukaryota > Metazoa > Chordata > Mammalia > Rodentia > Muridae > Rattus > Rattus norvegicus. The sequence goes on from NC_141555.1 coordinate 10,501,595, forward strand.
ACAAACACAGACACTACCTCAGAGTGAAAGGCTGGAAAACAACTTTTCAAGCAAATGGTCAGAAGAAGCAAGCTGGAGTAGCCATTCTAATATCAAATAAAATCAATTTTCAATTAAAAGTCATCAAAAAAGATAAGGAAGGACACTTCATATTAATCAAAGGAAAAATCCACCAAGATGAACTCTCAATCCTCATCTTCGGTTGGTTTATATACAAGTGTGCAATTTCTAGGCTTGAAAGTAAAATGATACTATCGGGTGCTGGATAGAGGAGCCTTATTTTTTATTATGGCAGCTTATTTTTGTAACATGGTGATTTGATTGAACACAAAAAAGTACAGTAGTAACTGATCTCCCCTTCTTCCTGGATGAGTGAGGAGATGATTAAATGTTGATGTCAGCATCCATGAGCATATTCAGATGAGCTTCTGCTTCTGTTGAAAAGGATGCTGTGTTTGATTGTGGTCCGAAGCTTTGAAGCACCACTTGGCATCTCCTTCCTTGGAGGTCTCACTGTTTAAACATAACAGATTTGATAGCTTGTTGGTAAGGTGAGGTCCAGCTTGTCTCCACTAGGTCATCTTCATGTGAATCCGGTGGTTATACGGTTTTGTTCTAGGGATATTTTTTTTTAATAACTGTTTTAGCTGACATTCATGGAGAGAATGAATCCTTAGAACTGTGCCACGAGTGAAAGGAAATCCTGTCTATAGTATGTTTCTTTACAAAGCTGTGTCACAACATCCTTTGGGCCCTCTGCTGGAAAAGTAGAATCACTTCTCAAATAATGCCTTTTAAATTGTATCCTCTAGTATTATAGATGTAGGACAGTACTGTATCATACCTCTGTGGATGTAAAATAGCTTGTACCTGCTTTATGATACGTAGTAGTGACCGTGCTTTATCAGAGCTGTTTTTAATGATGTTGCTCAGAATGTTTTCTTTCCAGATGATGATTGAGAAGCTAATTAAAAAAAAAAAATGGTGCCAGGTACGACAAGCGTAAGAGAACTGTGCTGTTTTCTCGGGTTTTGTTTTTTTACTTTATTTTTTTAATGGAGTGTGCTGGATGTCTCTACAGTTTTGTTCAGATGACTGCAGAACCTGGAAAAGCTATTGCTGCTGTTGATGCATAACACACTGCTATTATTGGTCTTTTTATATAAATATAAATATATATATATATATATACAGATATATAATTTGAATTTTTTGAAACTTTAGCTGTGCTGTCAACTTTGGAAAAAAGTATCCCCGTTTACTGTGTTGAGTTGGCACTGTACAGAAATTAACAGCCATATTGGTCTAGAAATGTTGAACTTTTCTTGAAGTTTTTTCCATTTCTACAGGGGTAACACACTGTATTAAATATGTAAGGTCTTATCTACGTGGGTTTGATTACAAAAACTAATAAAGTATTCTCTAAATTTAAAAAAAAATAGAGTTCAGTCCGAACCAGCCAGCTCCCTCCTTCTTGCCCCAGTGACCTACTTCTGCTAGGGTACAGTCTGAAGTTGTCTAGGCACCTTCCTAGAGAGTGGCATCGCTTGAGACAAAGTGTTCCCAAAGATGAGACCATGGTGAAATTTCACACTCAAGCCCTAATTGCAATGAGCCAGGCAAGTATGAAAGGTTTTGTGAAAACAGTTTAATTTCAGTTCTGTAAACAGGACAAGGAGGAACCCTTTGATATGGATTGATTTAGTCTTTATCTTACAAAGTTCACCTCCTAAAGATACATAGCGTAGAAAATGCACAGTTTCCTATGTAGCAAGCATGGCACTGAAAACAACACACTAATGAAAATAAAATGCAAATAACTGGGATATATAGTAACAATTCCAATCGTCAGTGTGAAAGGCTCTTTTATTTCCTTATGTGAGCTGTCTTTATTAGTTCCCTACTGGGTTGCTTTTACAAAGGAAGAAAATCGCAAGCTCTGCCTATGCCATCGACCATGGTGTCTTTCATCACAGTGTTATGGGGCTCCGATCTAGGGATTTATCATCAGGGTTTGACAACAAAATCCATCGCCTCAATACATGAGGCTTTAGTGGAGAAAGTGAGGTTACAAGTCTGTAATGGCCTTTAGTGTCTTCTCTGCCAGTCTGTTGTATGCATGCCTTGTTGTTGACTATTGTCGTTGGTGGTAGTTGCTGTTGTTTTTAAATATGAAATGTTGAATACAAGGGCATGTGGCAGGGATCCAATTGATTATTGCATCCTCACTTTCTCCTTTCCATCTCACACTAAGTGTGCCAATCCTCAGCTATCATTCAAATACACTGAAACAACTCAAATATATCAAAACAAGGTGAAACCAAGACACTGAAACAACTCAATTATAGCAAAACAAGGTGAAGTCAAGATGCACTTGCCATCTCTAATTTGTGTTTGCATGTTTAACGTAATCGTCTGTTAAGCCTTAAAAACGACACAATGGGTCTGAGGAGGATCGATGGGTGAAACCGCTTGCTGCTTTAGCAGATCTTAAGTCAGATCCCAGTCATCATGAAACAGGCAGGGAAAAACTCTAACCCCAGGGACAGAAAGGGGGAACAGAATCACTAAGGTTTGCTGGCCTCCAGCACGGATGAAAATATTAGAGTTTGGGATCAGGCAAGACACCACCTGTCTTAGTTAGGATTCTATTGCTGTGAGGAGACACCATGACCAAGGCAACTCTTAATGAAGGAAACATTTAATTGGGACTGGGTTACAGTTTCAGAGGTTAAGTCCATTATTATCATGGTGGGAAGCACGGCAGTGTCCAGGTAGACATGGTGCTGGAGAGTGTTCTATATCTAAATCTGAAGGCAGCCCAGAAAGAGACTTGCAGCCACAGGCTGCAAGGAAGAGCATCTCTCTTCCTCATTGAGCAGAGCTTGAACACTACGAACCCTAGAGCCCACCTACACAGTGACACACTTTCACCAACAAGTACACACCTCCTACTAGCGCCACATCCCATGAGCCAAGCATATTCAAACAACCACAGTGCATCAAAGAAAATCACAGAGAGAACTAGAGAAAGATACTGCATGATATCCTCTTGTAGCAGGGTGCTACAAATCACCCCCCCACACACACACATAAACACATGCACATGTGCACACATAAGCAGATTTATTTATTTATTTATTTATTTATTTATTTACTTTGTATTATTTTTTCCTTAAGAATTTGGTACATACACATAATGTGTTTGAGCAAATCCATCACCATCCCCTCCTCTCAAATCCCTCCCCTATCCTCCTTCCTAATTCCATCTGCATTTTAATAGAAACTGCTGAGTCCATTTAGAGCTGAATATATGTGTGGGCGTGCCTACAAACATCCAGGGGAGCATGGATAGCCTTCAGGGGCCAAATCCATGAAGAAAATGGGCCCTCTGCCCTGTAGTCCTCAGTTGCCAGTAGTTCCTCAGTTGGGGGAGGGGAGCTTCCAGAGTCTCCACCCGTCTATTCTGGAATTTATCTGCGCAGATTTTGTAGATGGGATCCTAGACACTGTGAAACACATGAACACACACACACACACACCCCAAAATTTAAAACCAGAGAATGGTTTTTAAGAGGTTACACAACGTTCTAAATTCAGTTCCTTGTTGGCGAAATATTTGAATTCCACACCAGATCATAATACTATCTATATAAAATAACATTATTCAAATGAATATTTGAAAGTTCAGCAGATCTTTATCGGTTAAATAGCACAGGCTGAAGGAAATCAGTTGGTGCCAAACCTCCCTACGGCTGCACAAGAAAAAATGTAAATCAGTGTTCAAAAGCATGAATCCACAAGGGTGAGGGGATCATCAGAGATCGAGGACCTACAGGATAGGGTATGGAGGCTCAATAGACCAGACAGGTGGATCATAAGCAAAGAGCCTGGAAAACGGGCCATTTATACCTTGACAACCTTCAAAGGCTAGGGTATATGCAGGGATAGGTACCCCTGAAGTGGGAATAAAAAAACTTTAATACATTTACAGCGTCTAAATACAGTGTGGATTGGAATCTACAGTGTGAAAAGGCATAGGAGTCATAGAATCCAATTTTCCCCTTGCTGTGACAAAATTGTGTCATTTAGGGTCTGGAGAGATGGCTCAGCTACTTGGAACCCTTAGCATCCTCACAACTGACTCTGGCTCTGGGAGATATGCCTCCCTCCTCTGGCCTTTGCAGGTACTGCAGCCACATGACATAACCCAAAAAAGACCCATGAACAATAGTAAAATTGAGAACTTAAAAGGAGTCATTTAGTTGATGTTAATGCACCAAGTTTGTAGAGAGAATCTCTTCTAAGCATCATCTGTCAATTAAAAAAAAGTCTATGACCTATGAGCTGAGGCAGGAAAAAGAAGACAGAACACTGGCAAGAAAAGAGGAATCTGGACACCCGCGGATCCTGGCCCACAGCAGCTCTCTGCTCCCAGACCCCGTGGGAAAGAGACCTCACCGCCTGATCAGGTGGGCACTCCTGAGGCTGCAGAGCGGAGGAGACCACCAACACTGCCCACCCCTGCCCACATCCCTGGCCCAAGAGGCAACTGTATAAGGCCTCTGGGTTCCCGTAGGGGAGGGCCCAGGGGTGGCAGGACCCCTGCGCCTGAGACACCGCCAGAACCTGAAGGAAACAGACCAGATAAACGGTTCTCTGCACCCAAATCCCGTGGGAGGGAGAGCTAAAACTTCAGAGAGGCGGACACGCCTGGGAAACCAGAAGAGACTGCACTCTGTGCACATCCAGACGCCAGAGGAAAACACCAAACGCCAGCTGGAACCCTGGTGGATGGAGGCTCCCGGAAAGAGCGGCGCAGATCTTCCCGGTTGCTGCCGCCGCAGAGAGGACTTAGGCAGTACCCCACGAGCAAACTTGAGCCTTGGAACCGCTGATAGGACCAACTTTTCCCCTGCAAGAAACCTGCCTGGAGAACTCAGGACACACAGATGCAAAATTCCTCTAGGACCGGGCACTTCCTGTGTTTACCAGAAGTCCCACACCCGCGGACCAACTTTTCCCTTGCAAGAAACCTGCCTGGTGAACTCAAGACACAGGCCCACAGGAACAGCTGAAGACCTGTAGAGAGGAAAAACTACACGCCCGAAAGCAGAACACTCTGTCCCCATAACTGGCTGAAAGAACACAGGAAAACAGGTCTACAGCACTCCTGACACACAGGCTTATAGGACAGTCTAGCCACGGTCAGAAATAGCAGAACAAAGTAACACTAGAGATAATCTGATGGCGAGAGGCAAGCGCAGGAACCCAAGCAACAGAAACCAAGACTACATGGCATCATTGGAGCCCAATTCTCCCACCAAAGCAAACACGGAATATCCAAACACACCAGAAAAGCAAGATCTAGTTTCAAAATCATATTTGATCATGATGCTGGAGGACTTCAAGAAAGACATAAAGAACTCCCGTAGAGAACAAGTAGAAGCCTACAGAGAGGAATCGCAAAAATCTCTGAAAGAATTCCAGGAAAACACAATCAAACAGTTGAAGGAATTAAAAATGGAAATAGAAGCAATCAAGAAAGAACACATGGAAACAACCCTGGACATAGAAAATCAAAAGAAAAGACAAGGAGCTATAGATACAAGCTTCACCAACAGAATACAAGAAATGGAAGAGAGAATCTCGGAAGCAGAAGATTCCATAGAAATCATTGACTCAACTGTCAAAGATAATGTAAAGCGGAAAAAGCTACTGGTCCAAATCATACAGGAAATCCAGGACTCAATGAGAAGATCAAACCTAATGATAATAGGTATAGAAGAGAGTGAAGACTCCCAGCTCAAAGGACCAGTAAATATCTTCAACAAAATCATAGAAGAAAACTTCCCTAACCTAAAAGAAGAGATACCCATAGACATACAAGAAGCCTACAGAACTCCAAATAGATTAGACCAGAAAAGAAACACCTCCCGTCACATAATTGTCAAAACACCAAACACACAAAATAAAGAAAGAATATTATAAGCAGTAAGGGAAAAAGGTCAAGTAACATATAAAGGCAGACCTATCAGAATCACACCAGACTTTTCGCCAGAAACTATGAAGGCCAGAAGATCCTGAACAGATGTCATACAGACCCTAAGAGAACACAAGTGCCAGCCCAGGTTACTGTATCCTGCAAAACTCTCAATTAACGTAGATGGAGAAACCAAGATATTCCATGACAAAACCAAATTTACACAATATCTTTCTACAAATCCAGCACTACAAAGGATAATAAAGGGTAAAGCCCAACATAAGGAGGCAAGCTATACCCTAGAAGAAGCAAGAAACTAATCGTCTTGGCAACAAAACAAAGAGAATGAAAGCACACAAACATAACCTCACATCCAAATATGAATATAACAGGAAGCAATAATCACTATTCCTTAATATCTCTCAACATCAATGGCCTCAACTCCCCAATAAAAAGACATAGATTAACAAACTGGATACGCAATGAGGACCCTGCATTCTGCTGCCTACAGGAAACACACCTCAGAGACAAAGACAGACACTACCTCAGAGTGAAAGGCTGGAAAACAACTTTCCAAGCAAATGGTCAGAAGAAGCAAGTTGGAGTAGCCATTCTAATATCAAATAAAATCAATATTCAATTAAAAGTCATCAAAAAAGATAAGGAAGGACACTTCATATTCATCAAAGGAAAAATCCACCAAGATGAACTCTCAATCCTCATCTTCGATGGTTTATATACAAGTGTGCAATTTCTAGGCTTGAAAGTAAAATGATGCTATCTGGTGCTGGATAGAGGAGCCTTATTTTTTATTATGGCCCCTTGCTATTTTTGTAACATGGTGATTTGGTTGAACACAATAAAGTACAGTAGTAACTGATCTCCCCTTCTTCCTGGATGAGTGAGGAGATGATTAAATGTTGATGTCAGCATCCATGAGCATATTCAGATGAGCTTCAGCTTCTGTTGAAAAGGATGCTGTGTTTGATTGTGGTCCGAAGCTTTGAAGCACTACTTGGCATCTCCTTCCTTGGAGGTCTCACTGTTTAAACATAACAGATTCGATAGCTTGTTGGTAAGGTGAGGTCCAGCTTGTCTCCACTAGGTCATCTTCATGTGAATCCGGTGGTTATACGGTTTTGTTCTAGGGATATTTCATTTTTTTAATAATGGTTTTAGCTGACATTCATGGAGAGAATGAATCCTTAGAAGTGTGCCACTAGTGAAAGGAAATCCTGTCTATAGTATGTTTCTTTACAAAGCTGTGTCACAACATCCTTTGGGCCCTCTGCTGGAAAAGTAGAATCACTTCTCAAATAATGCCTTTTAAATTGTATCCTCTAGTATTATAGATGTAGGACAGTACTGTATCATACCTCTGTGGATGTAAAATAGCTTGTACCTGCTTTATGATACGTAGTAGTGACCGTGCTTTATCAGAGCTGTTTTTAATGATGTTGCTCAGAATGTTTTCTTTCCAGATGATGATTGAGAAGCTAATTGAAAAAAAAAAATGGTGCCAGGTACGACAAGAGTAAGAGAACTGTGCTGTTTTCTCGGGTTTTGTTTTTTTACTTTATTTTTTTAATGGAGTGTGCTGGATGTCTCTACAGTTTTGTTCAGATGACTGCAGAACCTGGAAAAGCTATTGCTGCTGTTGATGCATAACACACTGCTATTATTGGTCTTTTTATATAAATATATATATATATATATATATATATATATATATACAGATATATAATTTGAATTTTTTGAAACTTTACCTGTGCTGTCAACTTTGGAAAAAAGTATCCCCGTTTACTGTGTTGAGTTGGTACTGTACAGAAATTAACAGCCATATTGGTCTAGAAATGTTGAACTTAAATTTTTCCCATTTGTACAGGGGTAACACACTGTATTAAATATGTAAGGTCTTAACTACGTGGGTTTGATTACAAAAACTAATAAAGTATTCTCTAAAAAAAAAAAAAGAAACGAGGATTCTGGGAAATAGTGTATAAAAGGAGACCAAGGGGAGGACGCTGCGGCAGATGCTAAAAGAGATGTTGAGGAAGATAGTAAGAAAGGGGATGAAAGCACAGTAAACAGCCATGTAGAAGACTCAGAATATTGGAAAGGGTTAAATAAGTTATTCCTGGAATGAGCCAAAGTTTGTGGCTTAAGAAATTGTTAATAAATAATTAGTTTCAGAGTTGTCATTTTGGGACCAGGAGCTGGGAAGGGAAAAAGAACTTTTTTCTTTTCCAAAGGTTAATTTCTCCTAATTATTTTCAAATGATTATGTAAGATGCTAATATATGGAAATGATGTGTAGGTTTTATGGTAAATTGCAACTATCCTGGGGAATTCTAAAATAAATGTGTTTTTAATGCAAAGTCGGTAGTGATATTTTTTCCACTTCCACTTTTCAAGTCTCCGTCTATTCTAAAATATATGTGTTTATTTTGTCTACAGTAGAAAATGTCCTTGTGATGTAATGAAACATTAGTCAGCCCTACTAAGATGCTTTCTGGGAGTCAGTCAACCTCAGGCACTGAGTTCTATGATGACTTAAGATGGGGCCCAAAGCACTTTCGGTATCTCGAACTGATGAGCATGGGCTTGTGGTCACATTCACCCCCAAAAGTGACCACACACACACACACACACACACACAGACACACACACACAGTGGACATCACTGCCTAACTATATCTCAGCTAGAGCTGTGGCTTTGAGATCCTGGAGGACGTTGCACTGGGTTTATATGGCCTTACACTTTGGCACAAGCAGACAGCCACACTCACAAGTCTCTATCTGGTCCCCCTCTACCTTCACAGCTAGTTCCAAAACAATTTGTTATTTCAGATTTTATCCATCCTGTCTGGGCATCCCTCTTCCAGAACTTAACTTTTTTGTTCATTGTGTGTGTGTGTGTGTGTGTGTGTGTGTGTGTGTGTGTGTGTGTGTTTGTGTGTATGTGTGTGTGTGTGTGTTCAAGATAGACTCTGTGTGTGTGACAGAGAGAGAGAGAGAGAGAGAGAGAGAGAGAAATAATTAGTCACCCAGTTAACACATGTGCATGCACACACATGTGGAAGCCCAAGGTACATTCAGGAAATATCCTTATGACTTCTCTGTCTTGTTCACTGTGGCAGCAACTCTCACTCACAGGCAAAGCTCCTATTGGTATGGGTCATCTTTCCAGACAGCTTGCTCTGGAATTCCTGCCTCTGACTTCCAAGGTGGAATTATAGGATCGTCTCCACATCCACGGGGCATCTATGTAAGTTTCTGGGGAGCGTGTGCTTAACTGCTAGACTCTCTCCATAGCCCCTTCCAGAACTTTCTGTTCCAACTCCCCTTTACTTTTCTTTTTGAGATTTATCGAGTATGCCTAACAAATGGAGACTGTATACATTTGAAGTATTACGTGTAGTACTCTGATCACATTATAGATTGAACAAATATTTTATGATCAAGCCCATTCTCTCTCTCTCTCTCTAACTCTCTCTCTTTCTCTCTCTCTCTCTCTCTCTCTCTCTCTCTCTCTCTCTCTCTCTCTCTCAGAACCACTTTCTTAACATACTCCACAAACACAAAACCCCAGTGACAATCAGTTCACTGTTCCCAGGCTGTGATGTGTTGCTCATCCTATAACCGAGTGATGTTGTGGATTCTGTACAATCTATTTCACAAAAGGAAAAATCAGCATGCCATTCACCCGGCAAAGCCCTCAAATGGCTCCATGTCACTGAGGGTAAGTTGGAAAGCCCCTCTGTTGATAGACAAATGCTGTTCCAGAAAGACCAAAAGCTATGACACACCATCCCGAGCCTGGGAAATCATAAGTTTAGCATCTTGTGTTTGTAAACTGAATAGAAAATGGGGTTTACAAGACAAGGAGAAAATAAAATATCGTGTTGTTAGAATACTCAGTCACATATTTTATAGAGCGGCTGAACTCAGGGTTCGACAGGGGTGTGGTTGGGGGATTAATGTGTATGAGTTGAGTGCCTGTTCCCAAGTGCAAGGGCACATACATGTGTACATACATGCAGAGATGAGTAGAATGTGCATTCTCTTCCTCACTACTCTCTGTATCTCATTGAACCACAGCCCACACTTTTGACTAGTGTGGCTGGCAGGGATGCTCTTGGCAATCCACCTGCCTCCACCCTACAATGTAGTAGACATGATTAGCCATGCCTGGAGTTTTACAAAGGTGCAGAGAGAATTTGAACTTTTCGGGATTGCAGAGCAAAGACTCTTGCCCACTGAGCTATCTTCCCAGTCCCCATCAGGATATGGTCTATCACAAACTTCATGCTCTGCCTTTCTGTTGTGTGTGTCTCTCAGTGTGCGAAGGGATATTCTCTCACAGAAATGGCTCCAACCCCACATGCCTCTGTGCTTACACCAAGAACAGAGTGTCTCTTTTATCAGGAGAACTAATTCAGAGGCGGACATGATCTGATTCCAGCCTGTGAAGTACAGAGAAGATTGGCTGCATCTTCAAGACTTGGGCTTTCTTACAATGTGTACTGAAAGCTGGTGTCCCTCCCCAGAGGATGGAGAAAAGGAGTGAAGGATGAGGGAAAGAGAAGGAGGCAAATGTGTAGGGGAGAGGTTGAAGTCACATTAAAAGTTCCAAATTAGCATCAAACCTGAAGAGTAGACAGGGAGAAATTGACAGTGTTACTGCTGTCACCACATACACACACACACACACACACACACACACACACACACACACACACACACACATGCATCTGCTCTGCCTCAAGTGTCATTCCCCCACTAAATCAAATGCAAATGCTCTATTAGGCTTATCTGTCCATCTCACATGTAGCCTATAATTAAATAACTGCCTTTTAAAATCTTGCTAGTCTGAAAGAAAGCCTTTTGAACATTTTCCTTAGCTGAAAAATTCCACTGACCAGTGGTCCTTGATAAACAGGCATGTTCTAAAGCGATGCATGAGAAAAAAAAAAACACTTCTAAAACAACTGATGGGGGATTAGATTCCATGTTTTGGGCCTCACTCAGTAGACTCAGTCCCCAGCAGGGAGCAGAGCCCAACTAGGACCATATGCAAGACTGGTCTTCCAGAGGGTGTAAGATCCAGTAGGGCCTCTTCTGGGAGTCTGTCAGACCTCACTTTTCCCAGAACAAATGTGGTTGCTGCCCATGCTGAGCCACTGAAGCCGAAAGAGTGAGGACAAAACAGCTCCTTTTGGCAACCATCTCTCCTAAGGAAGTTCCCCATCATGGACAGAGTTTTTCACTGCTGCTTCAGGGCCTGATCATCGCTGTAATGGCTGTCTGTGGTGCTGACCTTTTCCTCATAAAGTTCTTTGTAAAGATTAATTTGTCTCCTTTTCCTTCCCATGGAACCCACCATGCCATTTACATAACAGATGTCAGTGTATCTTTTTAAAGAGAAAACAACTCAATCCAATTCTATCCTTTGGCATACAAAACGCTTGTCATTTTCAAAGCCGAGTACTTCAGAGTGCTGACTCACTCCTGAATCAAAAATCTCATCTAAATCAGTTCCTGGTGAGACTCAGGTATGATTCACCGTGGGGCATATCTCTGAACCATTTATGATTCTACAGAATCAAGAAAGCAAGATGCATGCTGCAGCTAGCATAAATTGGTTAATTATAACTTCTGATCAACTCAGCATCACTTGAAGAGAGAGAAACACAGACACACAGACAGAAAGAAAGACACACACGTGAAGGGTGGTTAGCAAATGTCTTATTGTGCTATTATGTTGGTCTGTGGACAGACCTATGAGGAATTGCATTGAATGCTGAGTGACTTAGGAGGTCCAAGCCCACTGTGGTCAGCACCATTCCTTAGGCAGGTTGGTCTGAGATGTATAAGAAAGCTCACTGAGCTGGAGCAAGCCAACAGTCAAAGTCCCTTGGTGGCATCAGCCTCAAGACCTTGTTGTAGTTCCTACTCTGACTCCACTCCATGACCTGAAAGTTGAAGTCAAAATATTTTTCTCACCTACACTACTTTCCATCCAAGCATTCTATCACAGACACAGAAAGGAAAATAGAATACCCTCCATGGGCAGCAGGGAGGACTGATGCCTCACATATTCTCAGGAGCCTGTGATTGCAGCTTCTGGCTCTTCTAATAGTTTAAGCCACAGTGACCTGGGCAGGATCAAGGGAAGGATGGGCAGTCTGCATTTCCTAGGACATGACACAGTCACTTCTTTCCTTATTACATTTACAAGAAAGAGTGATAATGACCCAGTGGTTATAAAGTTTAGCAGATGGAACAGAAAGAGGGGAGGAACTTAATGTTTCCCACAGGGCCAACAAGAGGACCAGAGGCAGAGGTGAAGCTGGACTCTGTAGTATATTTCCTGTGTGGGCTCCCTTCCCCCCCTAGTAACCAAACAGAAGGTTCTAAGTCAAGAAAGGAAGGAAGAGAACCACAAGACGAAAGAAACCCAAGTATCTCAATAATGCCCCTGCTTCACCTGCACTGCCCATAGCTTTGTGAGTCTGTGGACATGTCTATTAGGACCTGCTTTGATTGTTCACTGACTTAGGAGCATCAGGCCCATTGTGGGCGGTACCATTCCCTAGGCAGGTGGGTTCTGAGCTGTATAAAAAGACCCAATCTTGGAGCTTGTCTGATGCTCATGTGGTGTTTTTTCGGTTTTTTTTGTTTTCTACCTGACAGAGAGGGCTGCAGTATTGCATACAGTGAAGCATTGAGCCTGCTGCACAAAACTCAGCATCTTACTGTAAAAGAACTCAAGGAAAATTCCAGATCTCATTAAACAGATAGTAGCCACGTTCCCCCCTTCTCCAATCTCTAGTCATTAACAAATTTTTAAGCTCCTGTTATCCCACCTTAACCACAACACACTCTGATCTTCATAAGACTGCTGGCAGTCAAGCAGTGCAAGCCACGAGACAGAGGAGAGAGGTAACAAAGCCAAACATCCACTGCAGTTCCAAGTTCAAATGCTTACAGAAGCCTTGTAAACCTTCAGTCAAAACAGGCATCAAGTTTCTCTCATTACCTACCCTTTAATTGTCAAAACATTTGCATGTCTAAGTTCTTTCTGTTAAAGGTGTTGGGGGACATCTTTCTACTTTAGGATCCATTTACTTAAGTGCTGTTAAGCAGAGAAGAGGACAATCCAGTCGACATTTACTCTAATAGGTGACTGATGTATGCAGGAGGCTGTCCATATTTTCCAGTAACTATAAACCTAGATGCCTTTTCCTTGCAGGATGTAGGAAACCAGCCTTCTATCCCATCATTCCTTTCAAATTCAGCAGTTCTTATGATCACTCTGGCATCCACCTCCTACCAGATCAGAAAGACTGGCCAAGATCCCTTCTGCCATTAAGGATCAGACCCCACTGTGGGCTAGAGATGGCTCAGCATCTAAAACCACTGGCTGCTCTTGCAGGGGACTCAGGTTTGATGTCTTGCACCCACATGGCAGCCCCCACACATCTTTAACTCCGGTTTCAGAGAAGATCATCTGCTGGCTTACCTGAGCTCAAGGATGCCCAAGGTACATACACATGCATGCAAATAAAACAGCTCTACACATAAAGTATATATATAAAGTATATATATATATATATGTATGTATGTATATATATACATATATATACATATATATATATATATATATATATGCCTTAAAAGACAATGAGGAAAAGGAAAAGAAGGAAGAAGAAAGAGAAGAGAAGGAGGCAGCCCTATGAAAGCCACAAAAACACTGCATTCGATTTTTTTTATTTATTTACTTTATTTATGAGAACACTGTAGCCATCTTCAGACACACCAGAAGAGGGCATCAGATCCCATTACAGATGGTTGTGTGCCCCCATGTGTTTGCTGGGATTTGAACTCAGGATGTCTAGGAAGAGCAGACAGTGCTCTTAACCACTGAGCTATCTCTCCAGCCCCTTAATTATTTTAACTTTGTAGTCCATAAGTCCAAGCTCTTACTTTGAAGGAAATTCCAGGAGAGTGTGTGCACACTGTATATTATTAATCCGGTGCTGATGTGTAGAACAGGTGGATCCTGGGGCTTGGGGGCTAGCCTATCTAGCCTACCTGGTGAGATCCAGGACAGTGGCAAACCTTGTTTCAGATGATGTGGGTGGTGTTCCCGAGACTGACACCAGTCTTTCAGCCCCCAAAAACATGTGCACACAACCGTGAGTACACATGATGCATACATTACAAAAATGAAAAATGAAATGTGGAAGTTCAATAAAGAAAGCTCCTTTCCAGCTGGTGGGGTATAGAGAGGATTGCTTCTCGGAGTATAGTTATCTCTGAAGAGGAAGTCAATAAATGACTCAGACAAGAGCCTTTGAAATATCAGCTGCCAACCCAGGGCCCAGACCTACTCTCTGGCTGCAATTACCTTCTTAACATGTCTCCACATTGTCTCCTGGGACCCAGGTTTCCCCTTCGCCAGAGCTCTGCCCTACATTGAGCCTAAGAAACCAAAGAGCTAGCAAAGAAAGGAGGGGAGAAAGGACACGAAGGGCTGGAGAGGAGGCTGCCAGTAATCCAGTCATATACACAGACCATTCCTTTGGCACTAAGTCCATGGATGCCAGGCAATATCACTGAGTTGTATGCCCAGGAAGCAAAGGCAGGGTTTAATAATCTAATAGGTGGCAGTCTTTACCACAGTAAGTTTAGCCAGCTGTGAACACAGTCAGAATACAGAAGAATATGACACCTGTCTGTGAACTGTGAACTCCTGAGTGCGTGTGCATGTTTGTGTAGAAGGACTGTGTGTCTGTGTGTGTGTGTGCGCGTGCATTGTTACTTATACTGGGTTTCTTTCTTTTATTTTCATATATTATTAGTCCCGGGACTACTTCATGACTTAATAAATCTTACCAATATTTCTCTGCTGTGCCTGTTAGCTCTGAAAAGCCCTGCTGGTCACCCAATGATGTGCTTTACCTTGTCAATTATTTCAGGGAACTTGTGGGTGAGACCCTTTTTTTGAAGCCCAAGAGACAAGAAGAGAACAGAAGTCTCAAGTAGGTAAAAGAAAGCGGGTACAACATTGTCTGAAATGATTTGTGGTGGGCGACCACTCGGATAAGAGAACGTGATGTGAGAACTGAGCGCAAGCTGGACACACATTGGGGACTTTGAACCCCACACAACCCCCCCACCAAACGGTGCCTGCGTGTTTAGGCTTAAAAGTACACTTCCACGGAGAGCCCAAAGGAATCAATACTGAGTCTATTGGGACATTGGGGAGAATAGAAAGCCTTTGCCTCCGCTCTGAGTAGAAGAGACGGCAGTAAAATGGGTTACGGATGCGTAGTGCTATTGGCAGAAGCTAATTTAAAGAAAAGAACTTGATTCATTGGCTTTGATTTGAAATCTTTATTATGGCAAATGGTGGTTATTAAAGATAACTCACATATCCTCCATTCAGTCACAATGTCACTTTCAGGACATTTCAGCTGGTTATGTGTTCATGGATTAAAAGTCTTTTAATAATATCTAGTAAAAAAAATTTTTGATCGCTCCCAGGGAAAGGTAGTAGGAAAACTCTCTGTATGGCCATTATCTGAAGCCTGGACCAGAAAGTTAATGGCCCAAGGTTTACAAGGCAGGTGTGAACGATCAATTATACCCCTACAACTGACAGCACAGCTCTGTTATGTGATCAGCAGGAGTGCTGGTTTAACCTGGATTTTGGGACCAGCAGATACCTGCTGTGCCCACTTAGGCTTCTCCAGGTGCAGGTCTGTCTCTTGTGGCAACAAGCAGGGAGTGTCCTACCAGCAACTCGGAGGAGCAGCACGAGGACAATTCATGGAAACCAGGACAGAAGAGAAGAGAGGAAAGGTGTTCTTCTCTGGCTCTTAGACAAGAGGTCAGATACCTGAGTACCTGCTTCTAACTGAGTACAGAACCACACCCAACATGTGTGTATGAACTCTTCTGGGGTCTCCAGTCTATGATAATATTCACTTTCAGTCCATCAATTCCTACTGGAAGGAGAAGACACACAGCTCCATCTAAAGTGTCATTGAGAAGCAGGCTGGTTATAGCATGGAGGACAAGGCTTTGTAGCATCAACTCAGACATACACTTACATGCATACAGACAAACATGACACATATATCCGCATGCATATGCACACCCAGAAATGTGCACACATGCATGCATGTACACATAAGCACACATACATGGAACACCCTGATAATTTTATAAATACACATATACATATTAGCGTGTGCACTTAGTATCAGACATTTGATATCTTTATACTGCATATATACAATATACTATACATATACAATACATGCACACACACACACACATATATATATACAACATATATATATATATATATACAACATATATATATATATATATACAACATATATATATATATATATATATATATATATATATATATATATATCCTAGTTTTGTGGTATCTGATTTCTGTATTCACCCTAGAAAGAGTCAGGCATTAGGTGCCCATTCCTAAAGCTTTTTCTTTTAAAATGCATGAATGCAAATAAGCAGGTCACTAGGACAGTAAAGTGTCTGCCTCACATATTAGTCTGCCTCTACACAGCTGTGATAAAACACTCTAGCCAAAAACAACTTGTAGAAGAAAAACATTTCTTTGGCTTGCACCTTGGCTTACCAGCTGTTGTGGGCAGTCAGACAGGAACTCAAGGAGAGAATAACAAAGGAATACTGCTCTCAGCCTTACTCACTAGGCCATGCTTAGTTGGCGTTCTCATGAAGCCCAGACCCCCTGGCGCAGGAATGATGACACCCACTGTGGGCTGGGCCCAGCTTCATCAACTGTCAGTCGAGAAAGTCTCTCACACATTAGGCCACAAGCCAATCTGATGGAGGCAGCTCTTCAGTTGAGGTTCTCTCTTCCCAGGTGACTCTATGTCAAGTCTCTTCTAAGTTATGTCAAGATGTCAGTGAAAACTAACCAGGATAACTCATAAGCATGAAGACCTGGGTTCGATTCCCAAAACCCACATCAAAATGTGAGTGGAGAAAGCTTCTAATGCCAGTTGGGGAAACAAGGATAGGATCCCCAGGATCTACTGACCACCACAGCTGGCATGACTGGAAAGCTCCTGGCCAATTAGAGATCCTGTCTCGAAAACACAGACCATGCCTGAGGTTAAGGCCTGAGGTTGATCTCTGACTCTACCTGGATGTGTAAACATATACACACATCTGCACACATATGCATCTACACACACCCATGCACACACCTTAGATAAATAGATGATAGATATTAGATAAACAAATGGTAGATTGATAGTAAATAGGCAAAATATAAGTAGACTGAGAGACAAATGATATATAATAGACAGATAGATAGATAGCAAGTAGATGGATGGATGGATGGATGGATAAATAGATGATAGATGATAGACAAATGATAGATTAGATAGATAAGATAGACAGCCAGAAAGACAGACAGATAAGATAAATAGACAGCATTGTATTTGAATGCAACTAATACAGAACAGATTGGAGTCCTCCCCCCTTCCCTTTCAGAACATAACCTTTGTTACAGGGGAACTCATAACTTCCCCGCAGGAAACAAGCATCCTATTCCAGCAGAGAGGTGGAAACAGATGTTTATGTTTTCCCTGTGTCTTCGTGGGTCACCACTGTGTATCACAAGATGAAAAACATGCCACCGTAATTAAGTGTCAATTTCGTTGTGGCAGAAAATAAAAGAACAGCACCTCAGTTAGCAAGGAAGGCAGCTCTGCCCAATGACTACATTTGACCCAAGCTTTGCTGAGTCCTGATGTAATAAGTGTGGATCCTAGGAGGCCCGAGCTCTCATGCAAGGCTCCTGGAGAGTGAAAAGGTCATCTCCCTACACGAGTGATAGTTCTCCTTTAACTTTAAGCAACTTCTGTACTGGCTGTGTCCTCCCTGCAGCCAGTGAGGTCATTGTAGTGCTGTAGGTTCCTGAAGTATTGGATCTGGCCAGTAAACCAGTGTAGATTTGGATTTTAGGATGGCTTCCTGCATGGTGGTATATGAACCAGCACAGAGATGCAGGGATGAGGGGCGAGGATGACGGATATCCTTCCTCCCCTGGGTCCTCTAGAACCTGTGCCCTGTACCCAGAATTATCTTTGCTCCCTTAGCTAACTAGTTCTGTTTATGTTAACAAAGGGTGACTTCTGCTACTTTTTAACCTACATGAATGTCTAGCAGCTTATTTTACGTGACCTATCCTGGGTAGACCTGAAAAATGTGTGTTCACCTCATGTAGGCCTCTAACTACAAACGATTCCAGCCAGGTCTACCTGCTCATGGGTATTCAGGAGCAGACGAGTGGCTCAGACAACTCTATCAGTGGAAAACCCACACCAGCATGGGTGACACTCATAATAGCTACATACTGTAGCTTTCAGCCCAACTAGCAGGCAACTCCACCCAAGAAGCCCCCTTCATCATGGCTGCCTCCTACTTCTGAGGCAATTGTTCCCATCTTATTGCTCTTTGGAACAGGACCTGAGCATCATAACCTTTGAGAATCCTAAGCCTTATAGGTTTCTTAAGCTTCCTGAATCTTCTGAGCTTCCTTCTTCCCTCCAGAAGTGAATGCTTCAATTCCAATGGATTCCCAACACTACCCATGAATAAGTAAATGTTCAGAGGTCCTGTAACAACATTCATTCAGTCAATGTAACTAAACCCAGAGCAAAGAACGTCCCTGCTGAGTGCTGTCCTTTGGATACCAAATGTCTCACAAGGTCCCGTGCTAAGGGAGGGTTTGCTGTAGAGAATAGCTGTTGTTTCCCCAGCAGCACATCCTAAGACCTAAGGTGTGCAGTGTTATACAGCCAGGATCCCTGCCCAACACCCCTGCCTCAAAGAAGAAGTTACAAGAAACCCAGAGAGGAAAATAGCTAAACTTGCAACAACCTTGCCCGCCGCTTACAAAGTTGTGATTTACTTGAACAGAGGAAACTACATCTCCCAGCTCCACCCCTTTCCAGAAATTACTTTAGCATTAGCTCAAAATTTCAAACCACTAGCAAAGGGGGCCCAGAGTGATGCTTCCGAAAACTGACTTGAGTAAATAAAACTGTGTAGTGAAGATGCACCAGAAACACAAGGGAGTGTGGTGTAAGCTGGGCTCAGTTCTACCCCTCAGGCTGCTTCCCCCTCCCTTCTCTACAGAGTGGACCTGCCTTTGCAGGCAGAAATCCACAAGTTCTGCCACTCTAAGCAGCTCTGTCAAGCTCCCAGAAGAGTTAAGAAGGACTTCCTACATCATCAGCCGTGTCTCCTGTATGCTGAATTGAATGAGATATGAAGCTTTTGGTAAGTGGAGAGAAGAGAGGCTCACCTGGCAGAGAACAATACTCACAGCTCTGCACATAAATACCCATACTGAATTCTCAGATGGTGATAAACAGAAGGGGAGTAAGGAGACCCACACTGAGCAGTCCTAGGGCTGAGCGGATTTACCTTGTGTCTAGCACGAAGACAGAAATAGTACCATACATTCAGTGCCACTGTCCCAGGAGAAGCTACAGCAGTGGCTCCAGGCCGTGGACATCCCACTAAGAGTTGGCTGCTCATCCTACCAAGAATAGTCCTTGCTTAAGGACAGGGTCCTGACTACAAATGGGCCCTGGAATATACAACCACTCAACCCAGAGAACTGAGAGCTATGACAGGAACTAAAGGGTTTATCTCAGGGCAAGCATCTCCCCTTCTGTGTGGCCATTTCATCCCCACTGGGCTTGGGCCAAGTTGTGATCAGTAACGGATTCAGTGTGAGTGCCCTAAAGTGGCTACAACACATGCCTATATATCACAACAGATGCTCATTCTCTCAGCATTCTGAAAGGTGAGTGTCTAGAGCCAAAGTGTCAGTAGAGCTGTGCATGCACACGCATGCACACACACACACAGAGAGAGAGAGAGAGAGAGAGAGAGAGAGAGAGAGAGAGAGAGAGAGAGAGAGAGCACTCCCTGCCCATCCCCTTCTATCTGCAGGATGCCAACTTCCTTTGGCTTGTGGACACATCTTCCATCCCTGCCTCTTTTGTCACATAGTGACCTTCTCTGCTTCCCATTCTTCTCATGGGCTCAGAAGTCAACAGCAATGGAGCAGGAGCCAACTCCAGTCCATATGGGATCCGCTTCACTCGGCTACAATGGGTAAGTCCCTGCCTTCCAATCAATGACACACACAGACATTTGCATGTAAAGATGTCAACTTATCATTCTGAAAGGAGATAACAGGATCTTTACCAACTCTATTCCCAGTGCAAAGACAGAACTGTAACCTTGGCTCTCAAGATTGCTTCTAGTTAGTAGAACTGCTATTAATTGCGCTACTCAGTTCCATTACTGTTGTATCAAAGTACCTGACAGAAGAAAAAAGAGGCTGCCACTGTACATTGAGCTCCCATGATATAGAGAAGCAGGCTGGAGTCAGAGACAGGCAGGACATGAACCTCGCAGTCTGCCTCTGTGGCTCGATGGCTGTCAGCTTGTCCCCATTTTCAAGATGTTCCACAATTTCTTTACAAAATGGTGCAATCAACTGAGGTCTAACTGTTTAACCATGTGTTCCCTTTAAACGAGAATTTCTAGGAAGATGCTGTGTGTGAAAGCTGACTGGCTGGTTTTAACTGCAGTGGTGAGGAGATATTGGAATGTTGCTGATCCAGAGGCTACTTACCTGATAGTTTTAGCCCCCAGAATTCTTTCCTACCTCGTTGTCAAAACTAATCTATGTCATAGATTTAAAAAAAATTTTGGAATCTATTAACTTAGTAAACCCCTAGATACCACCAATCCAAAAGCTAAGAATGTCATCAGATAGCATTATGGGGCCATAGAAAAGATCCCCAACAAAGAGTGGAAATTCGGAGCATAGAGATGAGAATGTTAAAAGGAAACATGTGACAGCTTTTAAAACCTTCAGGACAACCCAGAGACTATTAGGGAAAGCTGAAAACTGTGTCTTCACTCACTCAAGACAAGAATCAACAGAAACCCAAGCTTGTGTCAGTGTATTTCCTGTGAAACTGCATAACCTTGTTTCTTATTTAAGAGGCATAAGCCCTTATCCCTCTGATGCTGTTCCTACTACTCCAAATGAAGTGGGGAACAGCTCCCTACAGCTGTGGGTTTGTGTGAAGACCAGTAACAGATTGTCTGTCATCCCTGTCCCACCACAATGTCATATTGGCACTTCCAATTGACCAGGTGACAGCAATGGCTGGCTATCACTTCTAAAGATTAGCAGGAATGTGCAAGGTCACAGAGCAGAATGCAGTGATTTTCATCCTGAAATTGGGAAACATAACGTTCCCATTTCCTATTTCGTTAGATGAGAAAGCTTTGTGCATACCCGGCCCTATTAGAGATGTGTCTCTCTTTGGACAATAAAAAAAATTGCACAAAGACCAGTATTATCTTGAAAAACACCTACATGAGACTGATCTCCAAGACAAGTGGTGTGTGGTGTGTGTATGTGTGTGTGTGTGGGGGGGGTGTGTACACTCGTGACTTATGTATGTGCATGCATGTAGAGGTCAGAGGAATATTTTGGTTGTCATTCATCTTTTAAATAGTTTTACTTAGTCAGGGGAGACACATACATGCTACAACACATATGTAAAGACCAAGGGACATCTTGAAGGATTCAGTCCCATCTTCTACCTGGTGAGTCTTGGGGATTGAACTCAGATCCTCAGGCTTGGTGGTAAGTGCCCTTTCATGCTGAGCTATTTTGCCAGTTCCTGTCTTGGTTTTTGAGGTAGGTTTTTCTCACTGGGATCTGGGAAATGATGTCTGTGATGGTTTGGGTACCTGCGTGCCTGTGTGCCTGCGTGTGTCTGTGCGCATGTGTGTTCAGTCCAGGGAGTTGCAGCTTTAGAAGGTATGGCCTTGTTGGAGTGGATGTGGCCTTGTTGGAGTGAGTGTGTTACTGTGGGTGTGGGCTTTAAGACCCTCATCCTAGCTACCTGAAAGCCAGTATTTTCCTAGTAGCCTTCAGATGAAGATGAAGAACTCTCAGCTCCTCCTGTACTATGCCTTCCTGGATGCTGCCATATTCCCAACTTGATGGTAATGGACTGAACCTCTGAACCTGTACGCCAACCGCAATTAAATGTTGTCTTTATAAGAGTTACCTTGGCTATGGTGTCCGTTCACAGCAGTATAATCCTAAGTAAAATCTTGACTATGAAATGGCCAGTGAAATTCAGAGGTCCCCAGGTCTCTGTCTCCCTGATTCTGGGGTCAGAGTGCATGCGACAACTTTAGACTTGTAAGTTGGCCCTGGGGATCCAAGCTCAGGTCTCCATGCACGTAGAACAAGCAGTTTACCTACTGACCCATATCCTTTATCTAACAAATGGGTTTAAAAGGAGATAGAGGTAGATCACAGGTGCCTGAAATCAGGAAAGCTGAGCTCTGGTGCACACAAGGGCACCTGTTGCAGGGTGAGGGTCATGGTACAGGGGACATTAGGGCCAAAGAGACATAACAGGGACATGCTAGGGACTTACATTGACTGTGCTGCCTCCACACAGAAGCCCGATGATGGTAGTGCAAGCTGGAGAAGAGCCATCTCCATCCTTAGAGGTTGCTGTGATCTAAATGTCTCCCCTACCCCACCCCTAGGAAGATGACACCAAAGATGACATCATTGGGAAGCAGCACTTTGGAGGGTGGGACTTCAGTCATAAAATAGACTCCTCCTCTGTGTTATTGGTGAATATATGTTTAAAAAGAACCACCAGAGAGCTTACTGGACCTTCTCAGCCCAGGAAAATATAGGAAGAACACACCATCTACAAGCCATGTAGCAGGCTTCAGTAAATTTGCCAAGGCTCTGATCTTGGACTTGAACTCTCATTATCAGCCATCCAGTCTCTGAGACCGTAGTGACAGGAAGCTGGCTGGTTCCTAGGTGAGGCAGGGATCAGCCATGAGAGTAGTGAACATACAATGTGCTTCTTGATTTCTAGTGAGAACAGAATGCAGATGAAGGCTTCAAGGCTAAGCAATATGAGTGGCACAGCTTGGTTAATCTCTGGCCCAAAATATAAAGCAAACACAAAAAATAAATTGTATGAGAGAGTAGGCAGACATGATCACTAATCTTGGTTGCTCTCTTGAGTGGCTCTGAATTCAGTTAAAAAGCACGCATCTGGGAACTCTTGTGAGGGATTTTATTGATGAGGTAATTTGAGTCAGGAAGATTTACCCTAAGTCTGGGTGGGACCTTCTGATGACAACCCAGATTAAGAATGTGAATGAAGGCTTTGATATTTGTCTGCCTGCGTTCACTCTCACTGGCAAGGTCACCTCACCTGTGGCTGTTGCATTCCTTTGCTAATATTCGAACCACCTTCTCTGATATCTCATTGTTGACTGAAGACCAAGGACTCCAGGGACCTGATGTGCCTTTAGTACCAGGTTAAGATAGCTGAGCCATCAAGCATCATAGACTGAGCAGCCAATTGGGTTCTCAGTACCCTTGCAAGATGCAGCCACTGTTAGATTATCCAGACAGTGTCCTGTAAGCCAAATTACCATTTAATGTGTTTGGTCGTTTGAATAGGAGTGGGCCACCATAGACTCATGTGTTTGAATGCTCGACACATGAGGAGTGATACTATTAGGAGGTATGGCCTTGTTGGTGTAGGTGTGACCTTGTTGGAGTAGGTAGGGCCCTGTTGGAGTGGGTGTGGACTTGTTGGAGTAGGTGTGGTATTGTTGGAGAAAGTGTGCCACTGTGGTGGCTTGGCTTTGAGATTTGTATAACTCAAACTATTCTCAGTGGTACAGGCAATACCTTTCTGCTGCCTGTGGATGAAGAACTTTTGGCTCCTCCAGCACCAAGTCTGCCTGGATGCTCCCATGATTCCTGCCATGATGATAATGCACTGAACCTCTGAAAATGTAAGCCAGCTGCAATGGAATCTTGTCCTTTATAAGAATTACCTTGGCTGCTGCGTCTGCAGCCATCAGCATGCTCAGGCTACAGAAGAGGCTTGCCTCTAGTGTCCTCCACTATGGTAAAAAGAAGGTCCAGTTGGACCACAACGAGACCAATAAAATCGCCAATCCCAACTCCCGTCAGCTGATCAGGAAACTGACTGAAGATGGCCTGATCATCTGGAAGCCTGTAACTGTCCATTCTCAGGCTCTCTGCCAGAAAAACACACTGAAGGGCAGGCATATGTTCATAGGGAAGAGAAAGGGTACTGCAAACACTTGGGTGCCTGAGAGGGTGACCTGGATGAGAAGGATGAGGATCCTGCACCGGATTCTCAGAAGATACTGGGAATCTTATAAGATTGACCGCCATATGTATCACAGCCTGTACCTGAAGGTCAAAAGGAATGTATTCAAAAACCAATGGATTCTTATTGCACAGGTCCACAAACCAAAGTCAGAAGAGGTCCGGAAGAAGCTACTTGCTGATCAGGCTGAGGCTTGCAGGTCTAAGACCAAGGAAGCACAAAAATGCATGGGAGGATTTCCTCCAGGCCAGGAAGGAAGAGATCATCATTACTCTCTCCAAGGAAGAAGAGACTAAGGAATGAAGCTTCCTTCACGTCTGTGTATAATGACTTCACTGTGGCCTCACATGATCAATCATTAAAATAAATCAAGCCTTAAAATGATAAAGAGTTACCTTGGCTATGATGTCTGTTCACAGCAATGGAAATCTAAGTAAGACAATGTGTGTTCATTCTGCCATTTCTTTTTCTCTGGAAACCCTAATACAATAGCGCTCTAGAGAGAGGAACAAGTACCCACCAGACAACATAAATTCCAGTTTACTTCTCTGGTGAATATGAAGTTGTTGTGGTTTTAAAAAAATACAAATATGTAGATTTTTTGTTTGTTTGTTTTGGGGTGTTGTTGTTGCTGTGGCTGTTGTTGCTTTTGTTGCTGTTGTTGTTGTTGTTGTTGAAGAACAAACACATTAAACCTCTTCATCCCTGACTGGCTTGCAAACCCCTGAGCCCACATCAGCTAAAGTGATTAAGGCATTAGGAATGTTGTAAAAAACATAAAATTATTCCTGTCAACTTCAGATGAGAGACAACATTGGCCATGTGGGCAAGCCTAGAGCCTCAATCATTTAACACAGAGAAATCAGGACACACTGTCAGAAGCCTATCTGGCCAACAGAGACGAGGGCCTGCGTGTTGTGTTGTTATTTTATTTTATGAATTTTTGCAGCCACCTGCGTGTTGTGTTGTTATTTTATTTTATGAATTTTTGCAGCCACCCTGCTCATTAATCGTGCTTATAATGTTAACTTTGGCACTTTTTTCTTGGCTCATCAAATATTTAGTTTATGAACTGTCAGCTCACACTCCCCCAATCTCCACTGTAATGACTTTCAAATTAAGTTCATCTGGACGACGGGGGTTTTTAGAACTCTATGATGACAGAAAACAAGGGGAAAAGAACATCTTTCACTGTATTTGGAGAAACACATAGTCATTCACCTGCCGCCTTCCCCCAGTGCTGACTATTTCCAAGCTCAGTGCTGAGACCTCTGTGCCATCAGAGCCGTGAGATGAGCACTTCCAAAACAGGAGGGATTATACTGACATGACCATACGGTGCTCCCTCACCTACAGCCACCGGGTTCCAAATTCCTTGTGTCCCTCCTCCCCTTAAAAGAGAGCTGTTGGAAACCACGCTCAGCATCACCCATGCCCATAATCCAAAGCTCATACTTTTTAAAAATCAGATGTGTTTTTATCATCGAATGTGTGAATGTTCTAGCTACACGGAACTGTGTGCACCACGTGCCTGTCTGATGTCTGAAGAGGCCAAGAGAGGCCTAAGATCTCCTGAAACTGGCTAACAGTTCAACTGTGAGCCATCATATGGATGCTGGGAATAGAACCTGGGTCCTCTGCAAGAGTAACAAGTGTTCTTCCTAGCTGAGCCATCTCTCTAAGCCCCAGAATCTGTGCCGTGTCCCTGGAGATGTTTGCTACTCTACAAAACCATATGGGAGACTTGGTGCATATCCTTGAGAATAGACTTCACCCTATCAATGAAGAGGATGCCATGGCTGGTGGTATTGTAGACACTAGGAGTCTCTGAGGGAAAGTGCCTTCTATACGGGAGCCCTTTGAGAACCAAGACTGGAGAAGCACCCTGGACTTGATAGAGATTGGGTTGGCCCATTGCAGAAGATAAACTGTGATGGTGCCAAGGACACTTCAGCAATTCCATGAACTATCCAGTTGGGGTCTTAGTTAGGGTTCCACTGTTGAGAAGAGACACCATTACCCAGGAAAACATGTAATCGAGGCTGGCTTACAGATTAGAGGGTCGGTCCATTATCATCAAGGCACATGACAGTGTGCAGACAGACATGGTGCTGGAGAAGGAGCTGAGAGTTCTACATCTTCATCTAAAAGAATCCAGGAGCAGACTGTCTCCCACATGGCTGGGAGAAGGATTTCAAGAACTCACCCCCACAGGGACACACCTCCTCCAAGAAGGTAAACCTCCTAATAGTGCCATTTCCTGGGCAGTGCATATTCAAACCACCA
Organism: Rattus norvegicus; assembly: GCF_021556685.1. Classification (NCBI taxonomy): domain Eukaryota; kingdom Metazoa; phylum Chordata; class Mammalia; order Rodentia; family Muridae; genus Rattus; species Rattus norvegicus. The sequence goes on from NC_141555.1 coordinate 10,528,178, forward strand.
CAGGGTCTCTTCACATATATGAAAATTGTACCATTGTTTTAAATTCTTGCTTAAAGACTCATGATGTTTGCCTGAAGAACATTCGTTGGGTCTGGGTGGCTGCAAAAGCCCAAGAACATGAAGTCCTATATCTCCCTGAAGTATGAAATTGGCATGTGTGCACAGCCCCTCCCATCCTCTGCAATATCATAATGTTAAGTCTGTGCAGCTACAGTGTGCAGCCTCGTTTGTGCCAGCATGTGTGAATTCTTGAGCTGCACACTCTACAGAATCAGGCTTGAGCCTTCTGCACTTTTGTTTATGACTCGGAACTCTGGTCTAGACGGATGGGCAAGTAGTTCCGGGAAGGGAGATTGCTGGCTGCAGCAAACCGCATGAACGTATGTGATTTATTAACAGAGCTGAAGGAATCTGGCTCGTTTCTTCCTGTACCACATGAGAGACGAAGTCACTCTGAGCAGCCAATTGCAAAAAAAAAAAAAAAAAAAAAATCACAGAGAAAAGGCACAAAGTATGCTTGTTTTACCTAGACTGGATCATGAGCCCCGCTCAGATTTAAATATCCATATATACAGAAGAATGATTGTTTTCTGGTGCAGAGATGCCCATCCTTTTTAAACACAGGGAAGGATCAGGCAGATCTGTGTGTTTGGTGTGAGAGCACCTCTCTTCCTGTGGAGTACCCCTCATGACCACTAAGGTGGCTACATGATCCCAAGTTCACCACCATTCTGCTCAGTCCCATAACAGTTGAAGAAGAACACATGATTTGGGGAGATGAGATAGGCAGATTTTAGACCATCTAATTTGCACGGCAGAGAGCAGCGTTGAAAGGACTGGAGAAGATGGTGGCTGACCCCAGGCCTTTTCTCACAGAAACAGTTGACAAACCCCCCCACAATGTCCCATTTATGGGTGTTTCCTTCAAAAACAGAGAGTTTAAAATAGCACCCTCGCCTTCCCCTCCTTCCCCCAAGTGATGGGGGGCGGGCCCACGGGCCAACAGGCTTCTTATAGAAATAGCCTCTCTGCTTCCCTTAGAGCAGCACTCCAAGAAAATAACTAGCATGTGCTCATTATTCAAATGTGGCTTAATTAATGCAGAATTCCCCCCAATCTTTCCAAGACACCCGTGGTAATGAGCTCCCAACGTTCTTCCCCTCCAGTTTGTTATGTCAAGCTGAAGAGCTGCATGTGACAGAAGCTGGGAAGCTGAGGACCCGACAGCAGTTTGACTGAACAGTCTCACAGCTTGCTGAAGTATCTTGGCCCCACAGCCTGTGTTCAACCATCCTTTCAGGGGTAAAGGTGGTGTGGTTGGTGACGTGCTCCTCAGAGAGCCTCTAAGATTTTAAAATAGGCTCAACTCAAGAGACTTTGAGGCTGTCTCTAATTTACAAACCTAAGCCAGCCCCGGCCCTAATACCAGCAAAACATTTCATAAATAGTACAGCAAAAGACACTGGGTCACGCTGACCTTTACTCATAGCCTCACGTCCATACTCAATCGACGAGAACACACCTCCAGAGTCCTGGAGGAAGCAGCATTGTACCTGTGGTTCGAAAATCACAGGATAGAGGAACTGGAGAAGGAAGGGTGATGCTAAAATGGAGAGAAGCTAGCTTCAAGGGTCTTGCCTTTGTCTCCTGATGGCTCAGCATCAGAAACATCAACGCAACCGACCCAGCCAAGGCTGCATGCAGAGATAGTGCACGTTTTCCTAAAGATATCTCAGTGGAGGCTGAGAAACACATGGGCCTGAAAAGACAGCCCATCAATTAAGGGCATGTCCCAAACTCACACGGAACCCAAATTCTGTTTTTAGGATCCACTTAAGCAGCTCACAGCTACCTGTAAAGCAGCTCCGGGAACCTGAGGTCCTCTTCTGGCCTCCAAGGGAATCTGCAAACAGTACGCATGTGCGCGCATGCGTGTGTACACACACACACACATACACACACACACACACACACACACACACACACACACACACACAATCGAAACTGTCCTTACTGAGGGTCAGGAAGTATATGGCCTCTGGTTTCACGCTGATACTAATCCACTCTCAACCCGAGACCCAAAAGATGTAACTCATAAAAACATCTTGGAACTTTATTTACAAAAACAAAATCACCTAAGAGAAACAAGTGATGGGCTAGAGAGATGGGTCTGTCCTAAAAAGCAATGGCTGATCTTGCAGAGAACCCGAGATCCATTTCCAGCACTCACTTGGCAGCCCACAGCCACCCATAATTCCAGTTCTAATGGATCAGACACCCTCTTCTGATCTCTATGGGTACCGTATGCATATAGCACATGCACATAGGTGTAGTTACATATAAATTAACAAAATAAATCTAAAAAAAGTTTTAAATAAAAACAAGTATATTCAATCACTATATTTTACCAAATTTTTAAACTTCACTTTCTCCTTCAACCTTGCTGTAATTATATATTTTGTACAATGGTGCCTGAAAAGCAAAAGGATTGTGTATAAAGCTCTCTCTAAATGCCCATGTTTGAATCAGAAACAGTGACAGTAAACTTCTTTGTGTAATAAACTCACTGATTTCCCCCTGTGCTGTAGTAGGGGATCCAGCTTTAACTGAATGGAGATCCCTGAGAGGGAAAGGAACTGCTCAGGCTCTGACTGCAGTATCCAGTGTCCCCACCACTGCTGACAAAGGACAGAGTCCTCCCCACGGGTCCCAACAGACTGCAGATACTGATGCAAAAATGGAGCCTCTTGATTTCCCTCTCTGTGAGGTAAAGGTAACCATTCACCTGGAATTCATCCAGAACCTTCGAGAGTCAGAAACATCCTGCAGAGCAAAGCAGCCTCTCTGGCCCTCTCCAAGGTCCTGAGAACATCCACGAAGTCCAGTTCACTGAGAGGATGAGAGCACCCTGCCATTGCCACAGCCTCCCTGGGAACAGAGAGGGTGGGCAGAGGAGGCAAACACTGTGTCTTTTTCCCATTCCTCATGGTTCCTATTCCTTACATATTAAACATGTAACTTGCAGATTCATCAGACAATACAACAGGGGCTGGGAGATGGCTCTTTACCTTAGGGATTCAAGGATCAGAATTTAAATACTCAGCCCTGGGCACTCTGTCTGGAGCCACAGTCATTCCAATGTGGGCTGTGCCAACAGGAAGACATTCGGCTGCACTCTACTTGGCAATCCTGGAGCCCCCACTCCCTTTCAGTCTTACATTCACTCACTAATCAATAATCATGGGGGTCACTGCAGAGTCCACTGGCTTGAAGAAGAGCATGAGAACATCGAGTGTGTGCCAATTCAGCCTAATCACACGATGTTTCCGTGATGTCAGAACCACGGTCTCCAGGATACCACCTGGACCCATTCTCTCTCTGATTTAACACCTTTATTGGAAAGGACATAACAGGAGTATACTGGAGAAAGTCCAGGGTAGACCAAGTCCTGCCAAGTTCCCTGTAGGGAAGTGGTCCCACAGCCACATACCCTTCACCCCTCCATCCACTTAAGCCTGTGATTCATGAATGATATTAATAGAAACCAACCAGGTATAGCCATGACTATGGTGGTATGTCCAGCAACAGATGTCTCCTACAGTGGTTGTATTAGAATAACCATAACCCAAGAATGCAGCCCACTCATCAGTGCCAGATCACCTTCACTAACAAGGCTGGTGGTGGCGCTGGAAAAGCCAGCTGGAAACTAGGCTGTGCCTAAGCTGGTCCTGACTGTAATTGATTTGTTTCTTCCAGAGAGGTAACTGAGGATTGTGACTAGTTTCAGATGTGGTTCTCTCAGCTCTGATATTGATGCCTTTGTTAGTCAGTTTCTGAGATGGCTCAGAAGCCCTGGGGAATCTGGCTTGGGACAGGAGAGATGATTTTCATCCTAATTCACCATGGTTCCCCCAATTTATGACAACATGGTTTGCCTGTTCACTTGATGCTGTCCTGGCCAGTCTGCTGGCTAACAGAGGAACAGTACCTCTTCCTCTGCATCCAGCAAGATCTATGCTCAACCCCCTTCCTCCCCCAGACCTCCTTCTCCAATTTCCTATGAGCACAATGAATCTTTAAAGAATTTTAGGGCCCCCAAAATGAGGGAATCCATGTGGTTTTTGTCCATTTTGCTTTGAATGGGCACTCCCAATGAAAGCCCTTCTGTATTTAAAAGATCATATACCAAAAAGACCCACACAGCCATATCTCTACATGGAAGCTTAGGAAAATACTCAAATTTTAGAGAATCTTGAAATCCAGCTATCCACCCTGTTTCCTGCTATGACCCAATACATGAACACACACCACACACACACACACACACACACACACACAGAGAGAGAGAGAGAGAGAGAGAGAGAGAGAGAGAGAGAGAGAGAGAGAGAGAGAATCTGGCTGGCCCTTTCTTCTCCTAGACTAGAAATTGTAGGTAAAAATTACTGCTTTACATGTTCCCAATGATCCCTGTGCCATGTTATATCTGACCACTGAAATGTCTTGATGCCTTAGAAAACATTACTTGCCAGAGCTGTGATTCTAGGTGTGAGGGAGATGGAGGGGGCACGGTGGCCAACCTCACTGTCCCCATTGCTTTCTGCTTTGGTCCTAGTTTCCTTGTACAGTCAGACAGTCTGGTGTCTACTCCTCTCCTGGCAACCCATGCCCACAACTGCACCTCTGAAATGCTTTCTCTTCCTCCAAGGAAAGGACTTCTTGGTATTTGGATGGCTGAGGCAGGGGAATCATTTCACGCATGAGGCCAGCCTTGGCTATATAGTGAGACAATGTCTTGAAAGGCGAAGTGGAGGAAGAAGGGGAAGAGAAAAGGACCAGAAGGAAGCAGAGGGGTAAGTAGGGATAGAGGGATGGGGTTCTGTAAACATCTATCGACAATGCTCACCAATACAGCTATAGCTTTCATAAACTCCATGAAGAGTCCCAATGTAAGGGTGCACAGTCATTCACCGAACACACACTCAAACACACACACACACACACACACACACACACACAGTCATCCCATGCAAAGCCTCCATCCAAAGAGAGAGGACTAAGCTGAGGCTCAGAGCCTCTTGGTGAATGGCAGTCAGCCTGAGCAATTGGACACCATGCCCATAGAACCACGAGGCAACACATCAGAGGACACCTGCACACCATGCTTACTGTGGCACGATTCTCAGTAGTCAAGATGTGGAATCAGCCTGAACATCCATCAATGGGACATTTAATAAGTCCTGGTACACATACACAATGGAATTTTATCCAGCAACAAAAGGGATGGAATTAAGTCTTTGGTAGGAAAATGGGAGACCATCACATTAAGCAAAATCAACCGGACACCGAGAAGCAAATACTGTAAATTTTATCCCGTTTGTGAGTCCTGTAATTCTTTACAGAATCTTTATGGGTTCTTAACAGATCCAGAAAAACAAACAAGCAAAAAAACAAAAACAAAAACAAAAAGAAAACCCAAATATGTCCATATGACACGAAGGCAGACAAAGGCCTGGAGAAGGAAGGAGACTAGGCAGGGGGGTGGGGGATGGGAGTGAGCAGAAGGTTTGATAGGATAAAGCACATGACATGGTTAAAGGAGGTTGTCTTGATGCAACCCAGCACTGTGGATAATGAATAGACACTGATATAAAAAAATGAAGAAGGAAAAAGAAAAGGTTACAATTTCAGCATCAGAGACACTGATGAGGCTAATGACCCACACCTACATTCCAAATGCACCAAGAGCCATGGCCCCCTGGCCTGAGATGGCTTAGGTATCATTCCTTTGCAATTTCAAAACGCATTCGACATACACTACAGAAGCAAGGGAGATGACTCCACAACTAAAGCACTTTCCATTGAAGCACAGAGACCTAGGTACAACTTCCCTCCCCTTGAACCCACATAAATGAGGAATGGTGTCAAAGGGGTGGGTGTTGAGGTTGGCTATAATTAAAGGATGGAAAGGCTGAGTTAGGGAATCCAGGGAGGGAAGTGGCAAACAGAACTCGTCATATTAATGAGTCTGATTTTGACTGAAAAACCTTGCTGCGGACAATCTGATAGGAAAGCAATGAAAATCTATGACATCATATCACACATACACACATATCTGCACAATACACATTCAAACACATGAGTACACATACATATCTCTCACACACAGAAAGAAAGAAAGAAAGAAAGAAAGAAAGAAAGAAAGAGAGGGAGGGAGGGAGGGAGGAAGGAAGGAATAAAGGAAGAAAGGAAGAAAGAAAGAAAGAAACAAACAAAGTAAGAAAGGAATGGATAGATAAAATACAGAAGTAGAAACTGCAATTAGTACAAAGGATAATAAATGGTAAAGCCCAACATAAGGAGGCAAGCTATACCCTAGAAGAAGCAAGAAACTAATCGTCTTGGCAACAAAACAAAGAGAATGAAAGCAAACAAACATAACCTCACATCCAAATATGAATATAACAAGAAGCAATAATCACTATTCCTTAATATCTCTCATCATCAATGGCCTCAACTCCCCAATAAAAAGACATAGATTAACAAACTGGATACGCAACGAGGACCCTGCATTCTGCTGCCTACAGGAAACACACCTCAGACACAAAGACAGACACTACCTCAGGGTGAAAGGCTGGAAAACAATTTTCCAAGCAAATGGTCAGAAGAAGCAAGCTGGAGTAGCCATTCTAATATCAAATAAAATCAATTTTCAATTAAAAGTCATCAAAAAAGATAAGGAAGGACACTTCATATTCATCAAAGGAAAAATCAACCATGATGAACTCTCAATCCTAAATATCTATGCCCCAAATACAAGGGCACCTACATACATAAAAGAAACCTTACTAAAGCTCAAAACACACATTGCACCTCACACAATAATAGTGGGAGATTTCAACACCCCACTCTCATCAATGGACAGATCATGGAAACAGAAATTACACAGTGATGTCGACAGACTAAGAGAAGTCATGAGCCAAATGGACTTAACAGATATTTATAGAACATTCTATCCTAAAGCAAAAGGATATACCTTCTTCTCAGCTCCTCATGGTACTTTCTCCAAAATTGACCATATAGTTGGTCAAAAAACGGGCCTCAACAGGTACAGAAAGATAGAAATAATCCCATGCGTGCTATCAGACCACCACGGCCTAAAATTGGTCTTCAATAACAATAAGGGAAGAATGCCCACATATAGGTGGAAATTGAACAATACTCTACTCAATGATAACCTAGTCAAGGAAGAAATAAAGAAAGAAATTAAAAACTTTTTAGAATTTAATGAAAATGAAGGTACAACATACCCAAACTTATGGGACACAATGAAAGCTGTGCTAAGAGGAAAACTCATAGCGCTGAGTGCCTGCAGAAAGAAACAGGAAAGAGCATATGTCAGCAGCTTGACAGCACACCTAAAAGCTCTAGAACAAAAAGAAGCAAATACACCCAGGAGGAGTAGAAGGCAGGAAATAATCAAACTCAGAGCTGAAATCAACCAAGTAGAAACAAAAAGGACCATAGAAAGAATCAACAGAACCAAAAGTTGGTTCTTTGAGAAAATCAACAAGATAGATAAACCCTTAGCCAGACTAACAAGAGGACCCAGAGAGTGTGTCCAAATTAACAAAATCAGAAATGAAAAGGGAGACATAACTACAGATTCAGAGGAAATTCAAAAAATCATCAGATCTTACTATAAAAGCCTATATTCAACAAAACTTGAAAATCTACATGATATGGACAATTTCCTAGACAAATACCAGGCACCAAAGTTAAATCAGGAACAGATAAACCAGTTAAACAACCCCATAACTCCTAAGGAAATAGAAGCAGTCATTAAAGGTCGCCCAACCAAAAAGAGTCCAGGTCCAGACAGCTTTAGTGCAGAATTCTATCAGACCTCCATAGAAGACCTCATACCAATACTATCCAAAGTATTCCAAAAAATTGAAACAGATTGAGCACTACCAAATTCCTTCTATGAAGCCACAATTACTCTTATAAATAAACCACACAAAGACCCAACAAAGAAAGCGAACTTCAGACCAATTTCCCTTAAGAATATCGACGCAAAAATACTCAATAACATTCTTGCAAACCGAATCCAAGAGCACATCAAAAAAATCATCCACCATGATCAAGTAGGCTTCATCCCAGGCATGTAGAGATGGTTAAATATATGGAAAATCATCAATGTGATTCATTATATAAAAAACTGAAAGAACAAATCCACATGATCATTTCATTAGACGCTGAGGAAGCATTTGAAAAAATTCAGCACCTCTTCATGATAAAAGTCCTGGAAAGAACAGGAATTCAAGGCCCATACATAACATAGTAAAAGTCATATACATCAAACCAGTTGGAAACATTAAACTAAATGGAGAAAACCTTGAAGCAATCCCACTAAATCAGGGACTAAACAGGGCTGCCCACTCTCTCCCTACTTATTCAATATAGTTCTTAAAGTTCTAGAGAGAGCAATCAGACAACAAAAGGATACCAAGGGGATACAGATTGGTAAAGAAGTCAAAATTTCAATATTTGCAGATGATACAATAGTATATTTAAATGATCCCAAAAGTTCCACCAGAGAACTATGTCAGCAAATCGGCTGGGTATAAAATTAACTCAAATAAATCAGTAGCCTTCCTCATCACAAAAGAGAAACAAACCGATAAAGAAATTAGGAAACAGCACCCTTAATAATAGACCCAAACAATATAAAGTACCTCGGTGTGACTTTAACCAAGCAAGTAAAAGACCTGTACAATAAGAACTTCAAGAATCTAAAGAAAGAAATTGAAGAAAACTTCAGAAAATGGAAAGATCTCCCATGCTCACCGATCAACAGATTCAATGCAATCCCCATCGAAATACCAATCAAGTTCTTCAAAGAGTTAGACAGAACAATTTGCAAATTCACCTGGAATATCCAAAAACCCAGGATAGCTAAAAGTTTTCTCAACAATAAAAGGACTTCAGGGGGAATCACTATCCCTGACCTCAAGCATTATTACAGAGCAATAGTAATTAAAAGCTGCATGGTATTGGTACAGAGACAGACAGACAGTCCAATGGAACAGAATTGAAGACCCTGAAATGAAGCCACACACCAATGAGCACCTGATATTTGACAAAGGAGCCAAAACCATTCTATGGAAAAAAGATAGCATTTTCAGCAAAGGTGCTGGTTCAACTGGAGGTCAACATGTAGAAGAATGCAAATCCATCCATGCTTATCACCCTTTTCAAAGCTTAAGTCCAAGTGGATCAAGGACCTCCACATCAAACCAGATATACTCAAACTAATAAAGAAAAACTAGGGCAGCATCTCGTAAACATGGGCACTGGAAAAAATGTCCTGAACAAAACAGCAATGACTTATGCTCTAAGATCAACGGTCGACAAATGGGATTTCATAAAACTGCAAAGCTTCTGTAAGGCAAAGGACATTGTGCTTAGGAGAAAATGGCAACCAACAGATTGGGAAAAGATCCTTACAATCCTACAATAGATAGAGGCCTTATATCCAAAATATACAAAGAACTCAAGAAGTTAGACTGAGGGAAACAAATAACCCTATTAAAAAATGGGGTTCAGAACTAAACAAAGATTTCACAGCTGAGGAATCCCGAATGTCTGAGAAACACTTTAAGAAATGTTCAACATGTTTAGTCATAAGGGAAATGCAAATCAAAACAACCCTGAGATGTCTCCTCACACCAGTGAGAATGGCTAAGATCAAAAACTCAGTTGCCAAAAAATGCTGGTGAGGAGGTGGAAAAAGAGGAACACTCCTCCATTGTTGGTGGGATTGCAGACTGGTAAAACTATTCTGGAAATCAGTCTGTAGGTTCCTCAGAAAATTGGACATTGAACTACCTGAGGATCCATCTGTACCTTTCTTGGGCATATATCCACAAGATGCCCCAACATAAAAAAAAAGACACATGCTCCACTATATTCATAGCCAGTTGCTGGAAAGAACCCAGATGCCCTTCAAAAGAAGAATGGATACAGAAAATGTGGTACATCTACACAATAGAATATTACTCAGCTAACAAAAACAAAGCCTTTATGAAATTCATAGACAAGTGTTTGTTACTGGAAAATATCTTCCTGAGTGAAGTAACACAACTTCAGAAAAACACGCATGGTATGCACTTATTGATAATTGGCCATTAGCCCAAAGGCTTGAATTACCTTAGATGCATAGAACACATGAAACTCAAGATGGATGATCAAAATGTGAATGCTTCACTCCTTCTTTAAGAGGGGGAACAAGAATACCCTTGTCAGGGAATAGAGAAGAAAAGATTAAAACAGAGACAGAAGTAATACCCATTCAGAGTCTGCCCTACATGTGGCCCATACATATAAAGCCACCCAATTAGACAAGATTCATGAATCAAAGAAGTGCAGGCTGATAGGAGATGGATGTAGATCTCTCCTGAGAGACACAACCAGAATACAGCAAATACAGAGGCGAATGCCAGCAGCAAACCACTGAACTGAGAATAGGACATGTGTTGAAGGAATCAGAGAAAGATCTGGAAGAGACTGAAGGGGCTCGAGACCCCTTATGAACAACAATGCCAAGCAACTAGAGCTTCCAGGGACTAAGCCACTACCTAAAGACTATACATGGACTGACCCTGGACTCTGACCTCATAGGTAATAATGAATATCCTAGTAAGATCACCAGTTGAAGAGGAAGCCTTTGATCCTGTTAAGACTGAACCCCAGTGAACATGATTGTTGGGAGGGGGCGTTACTGAGGGGAGGGTGGTGAGGGAAACACACATATAGAAGGGGAGGGGTAGGGGCTAGGGGGATGTTGGTCGGGAAACAAGGAAAGGGAATGAAAATCGAAATGTAAAAGAGAAATACTCAAGTTAATAAAGAAAATAAGGAATAAAATTCTAACAGAATTATGCATATCATTCATTCTCCAATCGAGGGTTATTGAATTTCAGTGGGATAAGGTAATGGGGTGTTTTCTTTCTGATGAATATGTCTGCAAGTGTGTTAAAACAAACGGCTCTGACATGTCCTTATTTAAATTAAAATAAATTAGTAGTCTATTAAGAGAGATTATGACAGAGCTTGACAGTAATAAAGAGTGTCTAACTTCAGCACTGAGCCAAAGGGATACAGGGAGAGGATAATGTAAAGTGATGGGTACTCAAAAAAAAATTGGAGAGAATTGACTTTTCATTTCTCAGCTCGTTTTTGAAATTATGTTCGAAGAACAATGGAATTGAGAATGGGTATTGAAGTAGACACTTTAATGAATCAACATACTAAAGTTTTGGAAATAACTCATCTCAAGTATATATTGAAGATGGAGAAATAGATCACACCTACAATAGTCTTAATGTACTTCTACACATTTTAAAATCAAAAAGTTGGAGATCATCTATAATCTTTCCCCAATCTGAACAATGATAATTTGCATCCTTACACTCTTCTTATAAAGAAAATATTTATGGAATGGGTTTTGAAAAGGCTTCATTTCCCAACAAAGGAGACTCACTGAGATGCAGGCCTAGGCTAAGATGAGGTTCGTTTGCATGTGTTCCTTTATACATTCAGACATAGTTACTGTGTTTCTATGACTCTTCATATGTGGGTTTGATTAGACTAGGTACACTATTAATTGAGGACATTTTCTTATCTGTGACAAAGACGAGGTACATTGATAACTGTGGATATTATCTCATCTGTGACATAGACTATGTACACTGATAATTTGAGGACCTTTTCTGATCTGTGACATAGACTGTGTACACTGATAATTGAAGACATTTTCTCATCTCTGACATAGACTTGGCAAAATGATAATTGGAGGACATTTTCTCATTTGTGACATAGACTAGGGAAACTGCTAAGTGGAGGAAATTTTTTTGATCGGTTACACACTTGTTCTTCTGTCTCTTGCCAGAGTATGTCCTGTGCAATGGGAACCTCTCTCATTTTTTTTCATTTGAGGAAGGCAGTTTCCCTATGATGTTTAGACATAGCACCTCCTCTTACGTGTGATGTGCAGTGAGCCATGACCAAAGAGTGTCACTGTGACTTGGGTTGACAAGCAATCACATTCTGCTAATGTAAAATATTCCTCATCTAGCATGTCGCCTCGGCTCTTCAAATGCAATTCCGAGTGTGGATTTTATTTTTATACAAATGGCCAGCACTGTAACTACATTTCAGGACTTTCTTTATTCTGTCATTAGACTCGTTACAGGATTTTAGATTTATAAGGTATGTTTCAGTCTAGGTCTCAGAAAGTCTTTTATGTCAACTGTAACATCAGAAACTTCCAAATCTACCCCTAAAACATGCATTGCGTTAAGGAACCCAATGAACCTTTTATTATTTTGATCATTCGTACAAAGAATTTCTGTTCAATCTAACGGATATAGACATGAATTGCACTGTTATTTTTTGCCTCAGTGCCCCATACTGCATTGTACCTGGACAGAGGGTTCACAATAGTCCACTTCTGTAGCAATTCACAATGTTGCATTTCCAAATACAAAAGAATCCCCATCCCCTTTTCTTGAGTTTCTCACTATCAAACATTCTGTTCTATTCTTCAAATCAAAATTTATTATAGGTCACATATTTACTGAAGTCATCTTGAACATTTCAGCATTTTAAAATATAACCTTTATAGCAACGAAACAGAAGGGCAGGTGATGTTACCATTTGGTAATTAAAAAAAACAACAAACTTAAAAATATACATAATGAAAAGGGGACATAACTATTTTTTAGCCATGCAACTTAGCTGTGATATGTCCTGAAATGATCACCACTATTTTTATATCAAATATATATTTTTATTTATTTCTCAACATTTATGCCATGTTTTAATTTCTGATTATGCAGAATCAGAAAAAGAATGTATTATTCTTAACTCCAAGGAAATAAAATAACTTACCTTCTGATACATAACCCTGAATATTCTACATTTCATGAGGTATAAAATAGCGTATAGGTAAAATTATTGTGTCTGTATGTATATTAGAAATTAAGTCTGTTATAAATATAAAGTCAGGACCAGAACTTACCTTACTGTGAAAGGCAAACTAAGCTTGAGTACCTTCTCTGAACAAAGATACATCATCATCCTTTGTCATGGGTAGGTCTGATGTATAGACACCATTGCTAGATCTTTCACATAGGGACATGAAAAAAAGTGAAATTAGTGTCTCAAATTATTATCTTAATTTAATATAAACTATGGAGACATCCTGGAAAAATATACTGATACATTTAAACTTCACATCATTTCTTTAGTGTTAAATTAATTTGCTTTTCAGCTCACAAAGGAGAAGTGATCCAGTGTGGGAGTGAAGTAATCGGGAAATTATTCGTTAGCAGTTAACAGAAGGCTTTGTATTATATTTTGCCAAATTAAAGCCTTATTTATGTTTTACCCTTTCTACTTTGTCAGACACTGAACAGTTTTGTCTTTTCTAATCCTTGTTAGACTACTGACTTAAAGAGAAAACACTTTAAAAAGCCAACTCTGTAGACACCTTCAGAGTTTAGTTTTATAATAAAACTGTTTGAATAATTAGACCTTTACATTCCTAAAGATAAAATAAATGTAATCTTTTACCTTAAAAAAATTAATTTGCTTTTAAAAGAAATGTTGGAGGGAGTTCAAAATGGATTTATGATAAGAGTAACTGCTGTGCAAGTTTCATGACATCATTAGAACTATGACTCGATGCTGGAAAGTTGGACTCTAGTTATCCACCTGTGAATTGTGACATATACATGTGCAGACACATATGCAAATATACATAGAGATGCATACACATTCATACATGAAGCCACACACACTACAAAAAACATATACTTTCAAAGGTGGTTTTGTTTTGTTTTCTTTGCTTTGCTTTGCTTTCATTTACTAGTAATTACTCATGCCTTTAATTATACCATAAAATCTGAGAAGGGGCTGACAAGTAGGAGGCCAGAGCTTCACATGTGAGAGCTTTACAGCAGTTAGGAGAAGACTAAAATGAAAAACGTGAGAACTTTTCTCAAAATCCTAAGAGCCTGTCTGGCACACAGAAGGTTATGGCTTTGATCTTCACAACTGAATTTTTTCATTCAAATATCAGGTACTTCTCTATTGAGTGATTTACAAATAACCAAATTCCGATTAATTTTTAGAAATCGTTTTGTGTTCAAATGTAAATCTCCTAAACTCTAACCTTTATCTCTGACTTTCTAAACCAGAAAAAGCATAGAAACATTCAATATATATGGCCTTATATGTTGTATATTTTCATTTTAAATAGCTTTTTTTTATAGCATTATAGTGTTCCTGGGATTTACAGATTACCTTCATGGAATATTAGGGGATATAGACTTAGTACCTTTGGGTCAGACCTACACTGGTTCTTCCACACAATTTATCATTCCTCTTTCAGTTGACATAAGGAGCTGTTGCTGAGCTGTGGCTATGACTGAGTGTGAATTACAATAGTGTTGACATCCTTCTCCAGTGTGAAACCATACATGTTCCTTAAACATATTCTTGAAAGATAGTTTACATAATTCATGGAGTTTTCTTTAGATAGCTACATTCTTTCATTTTTTAGAGGATGTTTTTGAAGACTATTCTGGCATTTATGTCAATTGCTATCCCTCTTTCGTGGGTAATTTCTGTTTCTTTTCTGGATGCTTCTAGGAACTGTGTTTCTGCTCTTTGCTGGGTTCAGTTTGATCACCTGGTTTCAGATTTCTTTTTATTTATCATGCCTGACATTTGTTTGGTTGAGTATTATATTGTTTTCATTCTACAATTCCTTCATTGTTATGCCTGCATTCTTTTCTCTTATTTTGATTTTTCCTCCTTTTAGTCTTCTGTATATCCATGGCTCTTACACCTGCATGGAGCCTGGGTATTGCTGATCACTGTTTCTCATGTTTGAGCTGTTCTATAGAGTTATTAGTTTTCAGTGTCTAAGAGTATAGATTCTAGTTTTTGGTATTTATGAAATTTGCAGAGATCATAACTTCTAGAATAGCATGATATCCATACCTTTTCAATTTTTAGTTTTTCTGAAATGATTAAAATAAACAATTTATAGAGGATTACAAGCATAAGAAAAATGTATGTTATGAACATATTTCTGCATGAGGTCTCATGTATTGATGCAGCTGAAATAACGAGATCTGCCATGCTCTCTGTGACTGCTCCCACATCTCCCTTCTCCTTTCCCCACAGTTATAGTATTTACTCATTTACTTTTCTTCTCCCCTTACATTTGTTTACTCATTAGTTGCTTGCTCAAATGCTACAGTATTCTAAGTTAGTTGAGAGGACAATTTTCAGAAGTAACATATTAGCTTTTGCCATGTGGGTCACAGGGATTGATCTCAGCAGTTCAAGATCAGCTTGGCAAACAACCACCCTTAGCTAGGGAACCTCTAAGAAATCCCCAAATTTAAAATTTCCTAATACTATCTGCGAGCATTTCTATGACTTCAGAATTAGTAACTGGATTATTTAGAGGAAAGTGATTTTATGGAAATTAATTTTGTACATTATAGCCACAATGCTATAATGCTACCCATTCTTCTATTTTATGAACTACTCATTACATTTGTATATGTGTTTTAAAAAACTCTGCTTAGCCAACAAGCACAACCCCTGCTGATAATATTATACAGCTTTCTTATGTTGATGGCTATGACTCTACATCATTTCATGCTCACTGTTTTGGCATACTGATTTCTCTTTAATATATATTTATGATGCATATCATGGAGACCCTTTTGTTTTGGCTGTTTGGATGATAATGATTTTATTGAGGACACAAACACCGAACATTCACATATTTACATTTATACTGTATATTTTTGTCTGGTGATTTGACTATGCTATTTATGGAGAAGCAGAAAGTAATATTAGCGAAGTAAAAGTCAAACAGTGTTTAAAAAATTTGACTACATTTATTCTTTTTATCTATCACTTATTTTCATAGTAAGATACAAAGAAGCCTATCTCATCCTAGTATTTACTCTTACTTACATAAAAAATTAATTAGCAAATTAATTAAAATTATTTTAGTACAGTAGTTTTTCTATGCTTATAATACCTAGATACTACTAATAGTAGTATTAGGTATTATTAAATATAATACCTAATACTACTTTAGCCATGTTATTTCTGAACTCTCCTGCATACTATAGAGTAAATATATTTAGTGTGCATGAGAACTCCACATAAGAGGTTACAAAAATACCTCAGCTGTTAAAGGCTTGTGACCCAACCAAAATGTCAATGAAACTGAAAATAGTCACTGTATATTAGGTGTTTGTATTGAAATAGTCACATATTAGCTCTTTGTAATTATCTACATCATATCAGGCCTAATTATAATGAGAGTGAATCCATCAATTACAAAATTTACCATTATATCTAATACCTTATTTGAATTATTTAACATGTGTTTTGGTTTTAACTTCATATTTTATACCAAAGGAAACATATTTACTGCTCTCCTACTATCAAATAGCCACATCGTCTGCGGTAATCTGGTATATTAGTAAAATATCAAAATCGGTCTCTTTAGTTCATTTACTTTGTAGAGAACTAATCTCAGCAGAAATGCTGAATTGAAATATAAATTAAATAAACTCACTGAATAAAATATAAATCTTTAAAAAGATAAATGATATACTAAAATAAGTTATAAAACACAGAAATAAATCACAAAATTCATACTCAGATTACCCCCACCAAACACACAGCTCATTGAAAATAAAAACCATGGACCCATTATATAAGTAAGTACCTGTGAGCACCTGCTTGACAACACTCTAAATTCTTTCTCTCCCTTTACATTAAGGGAGCAGAGGTAATGGTTTCCCCTAAGTTCTCAGAATTATCCATGGTCCTGGTTAAGATGCAACAAATAATCTAGAATGCCAGTTTAAGGAAGATGAGTTTTTGTTTTCATTTTCATCCTTAATATATCATAATCGTTGAAATTCTAGATGCCTAGTGAAGATGTGTTATATAAATAAATGATGAAGAAGATTCAATTTAAAATTATATTATATTTATTAGAATTTTTCCACTCAATTCCATAATCCATTTTATATAATACAGATTCTGTCATTCTTTTCCACAGATTCCAGTCGGGATGAATCTTAAGACACCATGCTTATTCCAGTGTATTTTGTATCTATTTGTATCCACCTCCCCATGACAACCCCCTCAATATATATTTCATATGCAGGAAATGCCTATCCTGATATCTCCATTTATTATGATGATACTATCAAGAAGATAAAGCTTCCTGTTTCTGGCTTCGCTCAGAGATGACATAGTACAATAGCTTACTGTACCTAATTTGGTGGGGGAGAAAGCTGGACTCCCAGAATCATGGACAATTCTGAGAACTAGGGGAAACCATTACCTCTGCTCACATTCCTCTGCTGAGAGGAAGCTGCTTGGAGCCCTATGGATACAGGAACCTAGGAAGAGTAAGGGAGGGGATCCTTCCAGTATCTACCTGTGTCCAGAGATGAAAGCCAATGGCCAGGGAAAGTAACACAATTGAGAACACAGGCGAGACCAACCCTTCTGCTCCAAGAAACCAGACTGGAGGCCTCAGGACACATCAAAAAAGAGCAGTCAGGGACAGGACACATCCTGTTTCTGCCTGCACCCATTACTGATCTGGTCCTACTTATCTCTGTACCCACATCTTGGTGGGAGAAAAGAAGTCTTTAGGAACAGTGACAAAGAGTTTTACAGGATTGTCAATCCACTCTTCAAGAAATACAGGACAACACGGTTGAAAAAGTAGAAGCTCTTAAAGGGGAAACACAAAATTCCTTCAAGAATCACGGAAAACACAGTAAAACAGATGAAGGAATTTTAAAAATCTAGGATCAATAAGTGGAAATAGAAGCAATAAAGAAAGCACAAAGAGAGACAACCCTGGAGGTGGAAAACCTAGGAAAGAAATCAGAAGTCATACACAGAAGCATCAGAAAGAGAATACAAGAGAGAAAAGATAAAAATCTCAGGGGCAAAAGATACTGTAGAAAACATTTGCACAACCATCAAAAAACAAATGTAGAGGTCAAACAGCTCCTAATGGAAAACAACCAGGAAACCCAGGACACGATGAGAAGATCAAACCAAAGGATAATAGAAGAGAGCGAAGATTCCCATATAAAAGGGCCAATAAATATCATCAAAATTATAGGAGAAAACTTCCCTAGCCTTGTCGGCGCCAGCACTGACACGGTACCGAGAATCAGGCGAAAGCCTACACGATGAAAGAAACACACATACACACACACACAGGTTATCGTGTCAAGCCAGGAGAGGAAGAGAGGAAGAGAGGAAGAGAGAGAGAGAGAGAGAGAGAGAGAGAGGAAGAGCAGAAGGAAGAGTGAGAGTGAAGAAAAAGAGTGAGAGACTCCTGTAGCTTCATTCACCACTTATATACCCAAGTACCCAAGTCTCCAGGTAGAAAATATCTGGGAAGCACAGTGGGAAACCCTGGCTAGTGACTTCGGTAACAAAAGACCTACTAGGAGACCTGAATTAATTAAGGAGAAATCCCAGAAGACCAGCCTAAATCTCAAGGATAAAGGCTGAGGAAGTAAAAGTCAGAAGTAAATTGACCACCACCCAGGTGTGGTCCAGGTGTGTCGGTTCCACATTCATCAGCTGGGCTCAGCAGAGGTCATGCAGTGGAGACACTGGGTGTTTACTACTTGGTCTTTTCTTCCTGTGCTGTAAATACATGGGAGAGGCCTCTGTCCAACAATCCCATGACTTCTTAACTGTGGCCATGCAGTTACAAAGAAGACAGGCCCAAATCCAATATGGCACTACACCTCCCCCGTTATTCGTTATAAAAGACCATTAGGTGGAAGTAGTGGTTTGAGAGAGATCAGACATGCCTCACAGAGTGCCCAGCTCGGCCATGTCGAGCCACTCTTGCAGTTAGGACTGCACCCCAATGGTTAGGAATGAACTTATGCTGTAACACACTGTTCTCGGCTATACATGTGTTTTTATTGGGGGAGAAATTGGGCAGAGGAGAATTTGACCGGCCTTTGAAAAGCTCTCAGGGAGAACTTTCCCTCGGGATGGAGACCCTCCATCTCCAAAGACCAGACCGAGACACCACAGGATGCAATCAGCAGGAGGATTTGGTTTATTGTCGGGATACACAGGCACAGGCACCTGAGGGCGCTTCAGTCCCTCGGGGTAGTGGCGCGCCCCACGGAACCAAGGATGGG
Source organism: Rattus norvegicus (assembly GCF_021556685.1). NCBI lineage: Eukaryota > Metazoa > Chordata > Mammalia > Rodentia > Muridae > Rattus > Rattus norvegicus. Next base: position 10,547,479 of record NC_141555.1, read on the forward strand.
CTTTTTATAGGATTTTGGGGAGCAGAAGCAAGCATACAGAAACAGATGCATGGTTACAGGGATATAATTGGTGGATTCTAATATGGCAAGGGTTTAGCCCAGGGGCAAGTTTCCTAGCTACCTTCCAGAAACATAACGGCTGACTCGGCCCCCCAAGGGTTCAGCCCAGGGGAAAGTTTTTTAGCTACCTTCTTGGAACATAACGACTGACTCGGCCCCCCACCAGGGTGTGGGACCTCTCCCGGGGCTTTTTTTCATTGTCAGGTGCTCAACCGAAGTCGTCCTGTTGCCAGGCCTTCAACCAAACACATCCTGCTTGGCAGCCGCTGTGTACTCAGTGTTCTAACCTTTCCCTGAACCAGTCATCTTAAGTACAGCCTTGTAAAATGGCGTTACTGCTGCTAAGCTGGGGTCTTTCATTCCCCCATTTTTTTGCTAACTTTGAGTGAAATCTTTCACTCGACTTGGTCAAGAAATTTCTGTCTGGTGGGGGCTTATTCCCCCACTGACTCTAGGCCACAAAAGGGCTAGGAGGAGCCACGTAGGTGTTTTAACTTTAAGGGGTTTGGAGTGTGCTGAACTCTCCATGTCTGGGGTGTAGTGTTGTGATTAGTCAATTCCTCAGACCGGACTGCCTTGATGTGTGGTGTGTGGATCTAAGCCGAGACTCCGTCTACCTTTAGGGCGGTCGGGGTAGTCAGGAGGACGGTGTAGGGTCCTTTCTACCGTGGCTCGAGATTCTTGGTCTGGTGTCTGCGCACCAACATGGTGTCTCCAATCTGGAACGGGTGTGGCACCACCGGATGCTCAAGCTCGTCCTGGTAAGCAGTGGCCAAAGGTCTCCAGATGTCTCTCTGTACAATCTGTAGGGCCTGTAAATGGGCCCTCAGAGAAGGGCTGTCAGCAAAATCAGCAATGTTTGAATCAAAGAAATGGACAAATGGGGGTGGTGCTCCATACATTAGAACTAGGGGAAGGAAGGCCACCCAATCCTTTGAGCCAGTTGCAAGCATAAGTTTGGATAAAGTCTCCTTAATTGTTCTATTCATGTGTTTTATCTGACCTGAACTCTGGGGTCTATAGGCACAATGTAATTTTTAATCAATCCCCAGCAATTTGGCCACCAACTGACTTACTTGGGAGACGAAAGCGGGCCCGTTGTCCGACCCCAACGCTTGAGGCATGTCATACCTGGAAAAGATTTCCTTGAGGAGCTTCTTGGTGACAATTTTTGTAGTCTCGTGCTTCGTGGGGAAGGCTTCGACCCATCCTGAGAAGGTGTCTACAAACACTAGGAGATACTTGTATCCATATATACCTGGTTTAATTTCAGTAAAATCAATTTCCCAATGGATGTCGGGACGGTGTCCCCTAGGATGAACTCCTTGTCCAATCATGGTCCTTCCCGGGTTAACCTGAGCGCACGCTTTGCAACTCTGTCACCTTTTGTATCGCTTTGTCCCGATTCAAAAAACACAGATTTATCTCTTCCCGATCTAGTAAGGTTTTCATCTTCTTAAACCCCAAATGGGTTAATTTATGTAAAAAGGAGATCAATTCAAAAGTCCTTTGTAGACCCACTGTTTTAGTTGAGGGTGGTAGATGGCACCATTTTTTTAGGAGCTCTATGTCCTCATGGGCATAAACCCAACTGGTTTGTCCCACTGGTGGGGGCGTGGGTTGGACTGGGCTATTTAAGGGCAAGATTTGTTTGCTCATGGCCGCTTCTCGCGCCGTGGCATCGGCCAGCCGGTTTCTTCGTGCCTCTGGGTTGTGCCCTTTCTGGTGTCCTGGACAATACATAATACTCAGTCTTTTGGGCAAGAATAGGGCTTCTAAGAGGGCCAGAATTTTAGCCTTATTTTTCTTTATCTTTAGATGTGAGCAGCCCCTGCCTCAGGTAGATCTCCCCGTGGATGTGTGCCGTGGCAAAGGCATAACGGCTGTCTGTATATACATTTAGCCTCTTACCTTTTGCCATCTTGAGCGCCTGAGTCAAGGCGATGAGTTCAGCCCGTTGTGTGGAGGTACCAGCAGGCAGGGCTTTCGCACAAATCACTTTGTCCTCCGTAGTGACCGCAGCTCCAGCCTTTCGCTCTCCCTCTGCCAAGAAGCTGTTGTCATCTGTGTACCATGTGTGGTCAGCATTCTAAAGAGGCTGGTCCGATAGGTCCGACCTGGTTCTGTGTACTTCTGTGAGGATTTGTAGGCAGTCATGCTGTTCTGCCTCCTCTGGTAGAGGAAGCAAGGTGGCAGAATTGAGGGCGACTACGGGCCCAAACTGAACCTGTTCTGCATCCAGTAACAAGGCTTGGTATTGGGTCATGTGGGAATTCGAGAGCCAGCGGTCTGGGGGCTGTTTTACCAAGGCCTCCAGTGTGTGGGGTGTTAGGATGATGAGTGGCTGTCCCAAATTCAATTTTCCAGCGTCCTTGATCAGGACAGCAATAGCAGCCACCATCCTTAGGCACGGTGGCCAGCCGGAGGCCACTGGGTCCAATTTCTTAGACAGATAGGCCACAGGGCGTTTCTAGGGTCCCAACCTTTGTGTTAGGACCCCTTTAGCACACCCCTGTTTCTCATCGATGAACAGTTACTGAGCAAATTGTAAGGGTTTGGAACAGTCGGATGAATATCTTCTATCCTCTTGTTGACCTTTCTCAAGTCTTGTACTGGCCAATAATCTCCAGTGCCGGGTTTCTTAACAGGCAGAAGAGGCGTATTCCAAGGTGACTGGCAGGGGAATAGGATGCCTTGATCTAGAAGCCTCGTAATGTGAGGCCTTATACCTTGATAAGCTTCATGTGACAGGGGGTATTGTTTTATGGAGACTGGAGTTGTAGTGGCCTTTAGCTGTATAATTAAAGGGGGCTGTTGGAGTGCCAACCCCATCCCACCAGTCTCTGCCCAAGCCAGTGTCCTGTCCCGGTCCATAGGGTTAGAACTTGAAGGCGAGTTCGGTGGGGGCCAGTTATTTGGGCCCCTCCTTCCTCAAAATGAATTTGTGCTTTTAATTTGGTGAGCAGGTCACGGCCCAGCAGAGGGTACGGGCAGTCCGGAACATGTAAGAAGGAATGGGTCACCTTACCGGTAGACAGCTGAACCCGGCGGTCCATAGTCCATCGGTATTGTTTCTCACCAGTAGCTCTTTGTACCCAGGCTGTCCAGTCGCTGAGTTGTCCTGAAGCTTGGGTGAGGACTGAATGCTGGGCTCCTGTGTCTACCAGGAAAGTAACCGGCTACCCTCCATCTTTAAGCGTTACCCTGGGCTCAGGGGTGGGGCTCCTGGCCCTGACCTCCCTAATCTTTATCTTTTAGAGCCAAGAGGGAGGTTCGTGGTCGAGGCTTTCGGGGTCCTCCAGGCTTCTTGGGCCACTCTCTGGCCCAGTGCCCTTTCTCTTTGTAATAGGCACATTGATCTTTATCCAGCTTCAGCCCCTTTCGAGCTCCCCCCTATCTCCCTTCTTTTCTTAGCCCTGAACTACGGTGGCCAAGATTCGATTCAATTCTCTCTCTTATTAAAAATCTTTTCAGCTTCTTTAAGTAAATCCTGCAATGTATAGCCCTGTAAATTTTCTAACCTCTGTAACTTAGTCCTGATATCTGGAGCAGCCTGCCAGATGAAGGACATAGAGACACTCGTCATTTGTCCTGGGTCATCTGGGTCATAGGGAGTGTATATACTGTAGGCCTCCTTAAGTCTCTCTAGAAAGGCGGAGGGAGATTCCCCTGCTTCCTGTAATACCTGTTTTACCTGAGCCAAATTAGTAGGAGACCCGCTAGAAGCAACTGGCGATAAAGGCGTAGGTGTCCCTTACCTTCAGCTGTATTAAAATCCCAGTTTGGTCTCTTAAGTGGGAATGTAGCATCAATTTTCTCAGGCAGCTGGGTGGGACGCCCATCATCTCCCAGAACATGCTTTCTGGCCTCTAGGAACACTCTTTGTTTTTTTTTTTTTTTTTTTTTTCTGAGGTTAAGAGGGCCTGTAAGAGCTGTTCTATTAGGTCGGTGAGTGTCACTGGATATTTGGAGAAAGAAGGGTTGTTTTGTTTCCAATTGTAAATGTCAGCTGCTGAAAACGGCCAGTATTGGGTCTGGCCACCGGTTCCCTGTCTAAGTGGGAAAGCCTGGGAGGTTGAATCTGGCATCACCTCACGCTTATTGCGCAATCTCCCTGCGACAGGGGAGAAACACTTATCAGACTGTGGCCCGGCAACTGATCTGGCCGCCGGCTCTGCCTCCTCCATTTCAGCCGGGCCTGTCAGAGAGAAGATATATGAGAGGGGAGTTTGGGTCTGCCGGGAGGACAGGTTTCTTAGAGAGAGAAAGACGTGGCCGGCAGACAGGGCAGGGCCGAGGGGACAGGCTGGGGGTTGAGGGGAGGCCAATTCGGGTCCACGAAGGGTTCCGCCCAGGAGGGGGGTTTTAAGGCAAGTCTCTCTCAAGTGATAATATAAGGAACCTGGTCAGGATGTCCGTGGATGACCCGATCTTTAACCTGTAAAATAATGATCTTATTAAATGTGCCATTCACTGGCCATCCTGCTCCGAAAGTGGGCCACTCGGATGTGCAGAGAGTCTGCCATTTTCCTTTTTTAACCTCGACGGACTTGTGTGCCTGGTCGTGGACGTCTTCCCAATGATCAAGAGTGAGACTTAGGGGCATTGTTGGGGACTGTCCTATGTTAGTTCTAAGGAAGATTAGAACACAGAGAAAACAAACAACACCAACAGTCAAACAAACAACAGACAGGCGTGCTGCACTGTTGGTACCATACTGAAAGCAAAAAGTCAGATGGAGGTGGCAAAGGTCCGGGGCCCTCTGAAAGCCAAAAATACAGACAGAGGTGCCGTTAGTCCGGATCCTTCTCCTCTAACCAGAGTCCCAGATTGGGCCCCGAAAAGTCGGGCCCTTAACACCCTTGGAACGTCTTCCAGGGCTGCGGGGCGAGAAGTCTGAGCTCGTCAGCTCCTTCTTCGTCCCGCCCAAATTCCAAACAACCTGGCTGAGCGCTCACAGAACAGACCTGGCTGAGCGCCCACAGAACAGACCTGGCTGAGCGCTCACAGAATAAGGCAGAACGAGACAAAATTAGACAGACAGACAGACGCCGGCCGGCTTACCTCCCAGTGGGTGGTCGGTGGTCCCTGGGTGGAGGATCTCCTTTCCCGGCCAACGCACCAAATGAAAAGCTCTCAGGGAGAACTTTCCCTCGGGATGGAGACCCTCCAACTCCAAAGACCAGACCGAGACACCACAGGATGCAATCAGCAGGAGGATTTGGTTTATTGTCGGGATACACAGGCACAGGCACCTGCGGGCGCTTCAGTCACTCGGGGGACTGGCGCGCCCCACGGAACCAAGGATGGGCTTTTTATAGGATTTTGGGGAGCAGAAGCAAGCATACAGAAACAGATGCATGGTTACAGGGATATAATTGGTGGATTCTAATATGGCAAGGGTTTAGCCTGGGGGCAAGTTTCCTAGCTACCTTCCAGAAACATAACGGCTGACTCGGCCCCCCAAGGGTTCAGCCCGGGGGCATGTTTTTTAGCTACCTTCTTGGAACATAACGACTGACTCGGCCCCCCACCAGGGTGTGGGACCTCTCCCGGGGCTTTTTTTCATTGTCAGGTGCTCAACCGAAGTCGTCCTGTTGCCAGGCCTTCAACCAAACACATCCTGCTTGGCAGCCGCTGTGTACTCAGTGTTCTAACCTTTCCCTGAACCAGTCATCTTAAGTACAGCCTTGATAAATGGCGTTACTGCTGCTAAGCTGGGGTCTTTCACCTGTACGTTTAAATGGGGTGTAGCTAACTCTGTCTTAGGATCGACCTCTCAGACCCCAGCCTATCTGTCATAGGAAGACCTTGTTGCCCTCAAGGCTCCATGTTTAGATTGGTCAAGGGTCAGAGGAAGTTGCCCGTCGCTGAGAACAACTACATCAGGTCATCTTCTCATTCCTCTTACTTGAACCCAGAGGTGATGGAGCAGAGGCCAGAAGGCCTTAATTTAAGAGATTGTGGAAGTTGAGCCTCTCCCGATAAGTAGTGGGCACCTCATCTGGTTCTACTCAGCTGCTACCACCAAGGGCCGTAGTCAAGCCGCTCCTATAATAAAATTTAGAATTCCCAATTTTTAGCAACTACTCCAGAAAGTTCACCCACTGTGCTTGCCTAACAATAGATTGGGGGAGGGTAACTCCAGACACTGCAGACACAATGGCTGCAGCAGTAATGGCTGCCACAATAGCAGGGAAAATGCCAAGGTCTTTCCCAGGACAGTTCAGGATCGGTCATTCTTCTCTGGAGCAACCAGCAGGCAATGGAACCATGTCTGAGATCTGCAGAACCAGGGCAGAGTTCCCCAGTCCACAGCAGCTTCCAGCAAGCAGCAGTGCACAGAGGGTTGGAGCGCAGGCCGCGATGGGACAGGACACAATGACTGCAGCAACACCAGAATTTCTGTGATGACAAAAGATGAGGGGGAATCCTCCATATTCCTCCAAGGACACAGGAATGACTCCAGGGACCCGAACCAGGAGAGCTGTATCTTCATGCTCCCAGGATCAGCATGTCTCACCAGACACTCAGGCAGCTGGCACACTCCTGCAGCATCCTGTAGAAAAAACACAAACATTCCCTCTTCCCCATAAAAAAATATCTGGACAGGATCATGTAAATATGTGGATCTCTCTATTTCACATTGGCAGAAGTATGCCTAGTTGTAGGGTGCCATAAACTTTGGCATCCAAATTTTAAAATTGAAATGAAAGGTGTATTATTAAATAATTGTATAGCATACATAACATACAGGGATATAACTCCCCCTTTTTATTTATTAAGATTTTGTTAAAATATTACTTATTAAGATAAGTCCTCGAGGATTAAATTGAGGACACTGAGCACTTGTATTTATAAATTGACTTGTATACCAAATTATTGTCTCCAGCATTATTGTTTTGGATATATAAAGAATGAGATTTTTTGGCTAATTGTTCTTATGTAAGGCCTATTTCTGCCTGGTATTATAGTCTTCCCTTGCTAAGGGGTCCAGGCAATCCAGTTTGAGTTTTTAAATGGCCTATAAAAGAACAGTACTTAGTGCTCTTAACCACTAAGCCATCTCTCCAGCCCCTCTCCAGCTTTATTTACCTAAACATAAGCATTAATTAGAAATGTCAAATTGTGTAAACAAGGTCCAGATTTAGCCTTATTTAGAAATCCCTGACTTGGCAGGGTGAGGCTGGGCGTTGAAAGTAAGCAAATGAAATCTTTCTCCTTTCATGAGGGTGTGTTATCAACTCCATTACCATTTTCAAGGAGGTGGGTCTATGGTTTTGTTTAGTTCTCTGAGCCAGAGCACTAAAAGGACAGTGAGTTGTCAGACAATTCACACTTAAATCATCACTCACTGATTTTATGTAGAAAACCTGCCTCTAATAAAGCATTAAGTAATTGTAAAATTTGAGGGCTAGTAGTATCTAAAAAAAAAAAAAAAAAAAAAAAAAAAAAAAAAAAAAAAACCGAAGACTTTTTAATCAATTGTAAAACTACAAGCCACACATTGGCTATCAGCGTATGAATTGAAAGCTTGAATTTTAACATTTAAAAAGAGTGGCTACAGCACGTAATTTAATAGTCTGTGTTGAAGCAGACTATTAAAGAGAATATACAAGTGACCCAATCATACATGTAGCCTTTTCATTAGATGAACCTCCTATAAATACACTAAGCACATTTTCTAAGGGTTGCATGCACAAATTTACAGTAAAAACAAAAGCATGCAAGGAGTAAAATTATCAATTTTGTCCGAAATTTGTATATGTAATAGGCCAAATATCAGTATTTTGTAATAACCAATTAACTCTTGTTTCGAATAAGATATGTTTTACCAGGTTTCTTTTTAAAATACTTCCATGACTCTAGCCTACAATTTTGTACTAATGACAAAAGCTTTAACTCCAATGAGAATAACAAAGTTAAGTCGTCCGGTAAGGTGAGGTACTTTGGCAATTAACATATCCTTAGAAGCTTAAAATTAGTTTCAAATATTCTTTTCTGGACAGCTACTCCCCAAATATTAAAGATCATTTTGAGAGCAAAGTTTTGTAGTAAAAATTTCCATATACACTTAAAGATTCAAACTTCTAACTTCTTATATTGAAGAAGCAACAAAATTACATAATATAAGGCTATTCGCCACTGTTTTGTAAAAAATTTTAATGATATTACTTCATGGGCTCTCTAAAATTATAAGCAAGCTCAAAAAATAAAAAGTCACAATCGCCAGGATGTAAACAAACTGCATAAAAACAATCCTCTAAATCTATCTTGAAATGTCAGTTGGAGTAAGCAAACAAGCTGTAATGCTCTCACAAGTTCTAAAACCTCATCAATCCTTTGTAAATCTTGTAACAATCTCTACCTGTTTGATTTTTTCTTATTTATAAATAAGTTTGAGTTAGTCAATGCAACACTGGCAATCCTTAATCACAATCCTTGTAACACCAGAGCACAACCACAAGGTCACCTGAGTTCTGAGTAGAGACTAGGCAGCTGTCCTTGGGGCAACGGAATTAGCATTAAAATACAGATAACTTCAGGGCAAACCACAACTATGGAAAGCAAAACTTAACCTCTAACAAACTAGTCTCCAAAATCCAGTCTCCAAAACACCGAGTCTATCCTTCATGCTACTAAGTTTGACTGACAATTCCTACATATAAACGCACGATGGTGCAGTCTCCAATACCTCAACAAAGAGACATTGCCCTAAATTCTTTTAGAAGCCTTGTTTCTAGAATAAGAGTTCCATAATAATATTATCTCAATTTAGACCTATTTCACTAGGTTGGCTCATGCCATAGGTTGTCTAGAATGACTCCATCAAAATTACCAGCTTTATGTCAACTTTCTGTTACCAATATTATACCTTTTTAACCATATCCAATAACTTGAAAGCCAATAGTCCATAACCAAGCATGTAGAGCATATTTATACATTTAAAAGCAATCAGAAACAAAATTGAAGTGGCTACACCTATCTTTAATATTTAGACCAAGCACCATTTTTACTTTTCTAGCTATGATTTTAAGAGAAGCACCTTGTCACCTGCTAAGTCTAATAATAAGTCAGAGATTTTTCTAAGAGAAACAGCCATCAGCTCCTGTACCAAAGAAGCCAAGGAGCTGCTAGAGCATTTATGATCAGCTCATGTAGACGCACATCCCGGGCAGCTTCTTCATCTGACCTATGCCCATAGCTACAGGTGCAGGGCTCTAAAGACCGACTGAAACTGCTTTTCACTCATTTGTTCCATCTCGAAAGGAGTTAAGAGCAAATCAAGATGTGAACGATTGACAGATAAAGTTTTTACCATTTTTTTTCTTTTGAACATGAAACATAAAACATTTAAACAACAGGAAACAAAAACCACAGACATAAACTGACAGACATGGACAGCTTGGTGCACCAAGTACAGACAATAGACATAGAGGGAAAAAACTCAATGGTGTCCCACCGAAGGGACCCATATATCCTACCTATGGAACCCAGAACCAGAAATAAGCATTTCTCCAATAGGAGCCAGCAGAGAGGCAGGACGTCTCCTGCTTTCCCTCTTTTCATAGGAGAGCTCTGACAAGATTTTTCTCTTTCTCCAAAGCATCTGAGGAGAGTCCGGGAGGACTATTTTTCCCAAACCCGTTCTCTCTCATGTCTAGGGTGTAAACTATCTCTAGTCAGGGTCCAAAGACTAAAATATAACTCTAACAGAACACATATGCAAAAACACTTTACCATTATCTTGTCCCTTTTTTATGACAAGTTTTACTCAGGCTAGCCCAAATCATCCAGGCCTTTTCTGGCCCATCTTACCTCAAATCCGTCCCTTCTCCTATGCCGGCCAGGCTCCAGGGACGTCCCATAGGTGGTACCTCCTTTCTTCTCCGATCTCGGTGGGACCTCCATTTGTAGGCGCCAGCACCGACAAGGTACCGAGAATCGGGCGAAAGCCTACAGGATGAAAGAAACACACATCCACACACACAGGTTATCGTGTCTGAAAAGCTCTCAGGGAGAACTTTCCCTCGGGATGGAGACCCTCCAACTCAATGACCAGACCGAGGCCACAGGATGTAATCAGCAAGAGGATTTGGTTTATTGTCGGGATACACAGGCACCTGTGGGCACTTCAGTCACTCGGGGGACTGGCACACCCCACGGAACCAAGGATGGGCTTTTTATAGGAATCTGGGGAGCAGAAGCAAGCATACAGAAGCAGATGCATGGTTACAGGGATATAATTGGTGGATTCTAATGTGGCAAGGGTTCAGCCCAGGGGCAAGTTTTCTAGCTACCTTCCTGGAACATAACGACTGACTCGTCCCCCCACCAGGGTGTGGGACCTCTCCCGGGGCTTTTCTCCTTGTCAGGTGCTCAACCGCAGTCGTCCTGTTGCCAGGCCTTCAACCAAACACATCCTGCTTGGCAGCCGCTGTGTACTCAGTGTTCTAACTATTCCCTGAACCAGTCATCTTAAGTACAGCCTTGCAAAATGGCGTTACTGCTGCTAAGCTGGGGTCTTTCAGTGTCAAGCCAGGAGAGGAAGAGAGGAAGAGAGTGAGAGAAAGAGAGAGAGAGAGAGAAAGAGCAGAAGGAAGAGTTAGAGTGAAGAAAAAGAGTGAGAGACTCCTGTAGCTTCATTCACCACTTATATACCCAAGTACCCAAGTCTCCAGGTAGAAAGTATCTGGGAAGCACAGTGGGAAACCCTGGCTCCTGACAACCTGGCTAGTGACTTCAGTATCAAAAGACCGACTAGGAGACCTGAATTAATTAGGGAGAAGTCCCAGAAGACCAGCCTAAATCTCAAGGATAAAGGCTGAGGAAGTAAAAGGCAGAAGTAAATTGACCACCACCCAGGTGTGGTCCTGGTGTGTCGGTTCCACATGCATCAGCCGGGCTCAGCAGAGGTCATGCAGTGGAGACACTGGGTGTTTACTACTTGGTCTTTTCTTCCTGTGCCATAAATATATGGGAGAGGCCTCTGTCCAACATTCCCATGACTTCTTAACTGTGGCCATGAAGTTACAAAGAAGCCAGGCCCAAATCCAATATGGCAGTACATAACCTAAAGTGAGAAATGCCTGTAATAATAAAAGAATCATATATTTCTACAAATAGATTGGACCAAAAAGAAATTTCTCCCTTCACATAATAGTCAAAACACCAAATGCACAAAAGAAAGAAAGAAAAATAAAGTCAGTAAGCAAAAAATCAGGAAACATATATAGGCATACCTATTAGTATTACACCAGACTTTCTCACCAGAGACTATGATAGTCAGATCCTGAGTGGATTTTATAAAACACTAAGAGAAAATAAATGCCAGCCCAGGCCACTATTCCCTGCAAAACTTTCAATCAACGCAGCTGGAGAAACCAAGATATATTATGATAAACTAAATTTACACAGTATATTTTCACAAATCCTGCCCTACAAAAGATAATAGATGGGAAACTCCAACACAAGGAGGAAAATTATATCCTATAAAAAACAAAACAGTAATCCTCTTTCAACAAACCCAAAAGAAAAGTGTCACACAAACATAATTCTGAAAGACACCAGCTTAGCAGCAGTAACGCCATTTTGCAAGGCTGTACTTAAGATGACTGGTTCAGAGAAAGGTTAAAACACTGAGTACACAGCGCTGCCAAGCAGGATGTGTTTGGTTGAAGGCCTGGCAACAGGACGACTTCGGTTGAGCACCTGACAATGAAAAAAAGCCCCGGGAGAGGTCCCACACCCTGGTGGGGGGCCGAGTCAGCCGTTATGTTCCAAGAAGGTAGCTAAGAAACTTGCCCCCGGGCTGAACCCTTGCCATATTAGAATCCACCAATTATATCCCTGTAACCATGCATCTGCTTCTGTATGCTTGCTTCTGCTCCCCAAAATCCTATAAAAAGCCCATCCTTGGTTCCGTGGGGCGTGCCAGTCCCCCGAGTTTCTTAAGCGCCCGCAGGTCCTTGTGCCTGTGTGAAAGAGCGTACCCCAAAACGGGGAGCCGCGTCTCTCGCTCCGATCGCAGGGTGGGGTGCCCCCAGGAATCACGAGGAGCCATTCTTGATGTAACAGCAAGAGGTAGCTTTATTAACGAGATCCCGGGTCTTAGCGAGATCCCGGGTCGACACGTATCTCACACAGGAGACAGAGGAATCGACCCCGAGCTTCCAAACTCGGGGGTTTTTATAGGGGAGGTAAGGGGCATTCACGCGGTTACACATGATTGGTCAATTCAAAAGGTGCACGGTTACTTTCGGCGCGAAATGACATCAGCAAGGAGTATGTGTTATCTAGCAGCTCGGCAGGCAGGTAGGGTGGCTCATCTCACTCAGGGGGGTGAAGGAAGGGGAGGGTGTCCTTGGGGAAGGAAGGATGGTCAGTGTCCTTGGAGCTGATAGCTGGTTCGGCAAGTCCTATCTCTGGCTCTCCCTCAGGCACGTCCGGCCCTGCACATCGGACTCTGACAATGAGTAACCTTTATGAAACTCTAGTTCTACATTCCCCACTTCTTTTTTTTGTTAATAGTTCTAATCCTAGAACTTCATGGAGAACTCAGCTTCATCTAGCATAACAGCTTGGTATTGTTGTCTTAACATGAGGATTCTAACCTGGACACTATCCAAGCCTATACACCAAGGTCATGACTAGCTTTTAGAACTTCTAAGCTTATACAGACTGTGATCCCTGAGGCACAGTCCCAAGAAGTGTTAAGAGTACTAACATATGCAATGTTACATCATTTGTAATGGAAATCAAGACTATCCCACACCTATCTTGATAGAACCCAGGACAAACATGACTGAATTTCCCTCTAGGTCCCAGCTCTCAGCCCCAAGAGCTAGTACGCTGCTGGTGAGGGCTGAGAATTGACAGCTCTCAGGGTGGTCAGCAGTACCAGGTACGGTCCTTTCCAGCGAGGCTCGAGTGTCTGGGCTCAGTGTAGCTGCAATCTCCGACCTGGAACTGATGGGATGTCTCAGGGGTCTCCGGGGCATAGGCTGCTGTCAGCTGTGAGCTGATTTCTTTCTGTATCACCTGTAGGTCTTTTAGCCTGGCACACAAATCATTATTACTATGGCACTATGACATGTTGGATCAGTAACTTCATCTAATACAGTCAGGGGAGCTGAGGCCCCATATTGGGGCTGGGGATTTAGCTCAGTGGTAGAGCGCTTATCTAGGAAGCGCAAGGCCCTGGGTTCGGTCCCCAGCTCTGAAAAAAAGAACAAAAAAAAAAAAAAAGATCTCAAAGGGGGTAAGGCTGAATCTGGAAGGGGTATTTCTTGCTCTGAAGAGAGCAAGAGGGAAGGAGTGTCACCCAGTCTGCGCCAGTCTCCATGGTTAATTTAATTTGGTCAGGGTCTCTCTTAAAATTTTATTTATTTACTCTACCTGTCCTGAACTTTGAGGTCTGTAGATACAATGTAATTTCCAATTGACCTCTAAATACTTGGCCACACCCTGGCTTACATTGGCAACGAAAGTAGGGCCTTTGTCTGGCCAGATTACCTTGGGCATTCCAAATCCGGGGAAGATTTCTTCCAGTATCTTCTTAATGATTGCAGAGGCCGTCTCTCATTTGGTGAGGAAAGCTTCTATCTATTCCTGAAAAAGTATCTACAAGCACTAGGAGATACTTGTGATTATATTTTTCTGGTTTTATCTCAGTGAAGTTCTTTGCATTAGTCACACTGATCTTTAGCCAGGAATTCTCTTCTGTTGCCAGGTACTATCTTCCTAGGTTCCCTAACTACTGTGGCCAGTATATGTTCCTCTCTCATCTTTTATCTCCCTTTAGCTCTCTAGCTTCCTCTTCTTTTTGTTTCCTTTCTTCCCTAGCTTCCTGCTCTTTTTACCTCTTTCTTTCTTTTTTTTTCAATCTCTCTGTCTGCATCTATTAGGTGCTGTCCTCTTTTCTGCACAGACCCTGAACCATGCATCAACTTATTTTCTCTGCAACTTACAATAACTCTCTCAGTGACTTAACCCTTCAAATTTCTGTAACTTTCTCTTCATTTCTTTTCCTTATCTTAGCCAGATTGTCGGGGCACTTTCCAGCCCCTCAGAGACCCACCCTTGGAGCCTGGCGGCAGACCTGGCACTCCCTACCTACAGGCATCTGAAGAGAGCAGGCAGAAGTGAGGACCTTCTATCCGTGTTGGAACCTTTTTTTTTTCTGGTCTCCAGTAGGATTCCGTCTTCTCCTCGGTGGTAAAGAAGACCTGTAACAGTTACTAACAAGCATCTCAAATGGGATGGTGAGAAAACAAGAGAATCTTGAGAATAGAGGTCTACCGAAGAGGGCAAACAGCATTTAGTCACACAGCTAAACCAGGAGGCCTTTCTTGGAACAAAAAGGCCACTGTCAGTGTAAGCTCCATGGCTTTGCCTCTCAAGAGAACCAGCCTCCAAATGACACTAGGCTTCTAGTAACAACTAATAACAAAAGGATGGAGAGATGGTTAGAACCTGGGTGCTAGATGCCAGGGGGCTGACAAAAGAATCGTAACCAGTTCACCAGGGGCTATCAGGACCTCAGTAGTAGTCCTTTACCAAACTGTCTCACTGGGTTTAAAGGCCCATGGAAAAGAAAACATTAATCCTGACCTTGGCCACCTCCAAGTAATTTAGTGCTGGAGACTGACTCCTCCCTTGGAATAAAGGCAGCAGATAAGGCAGGCTTCCTTAAAGAACTTCTCTAAATGAGCTCTCTCCTACTGTGAGCAAAAGTCAGAAATTCCTTATAGCCCCACCTAGCTCTCAGCCTTTTTAGATTATTCTTCCTGTAGCATTTCTAACGCAGCCTGTCCCCCCTTTTTTTTTTATAGCCTGTTGACAGCATTTCTGATCTTTTAGGCAGCTACGCACTAAGTGCCATACCGGCTGAAACTCCACCTTAAAGATTCCTTGCTCCCAAGCAAAATTTACTCACTTCTCTAGCTTATCTCAGCTGGCTGCGAGCACAAGCACAGATAAAACACTGTTTTAAAAACTAACTTTGGCTATCAACCAACACACCGCCACTAGAGCGGGCTCCATAAGATTAAGTTTCTTACTCACTAAGCATTAAGGGGACCAAGTAAAACTCTTCAACGAACAAAGCAAACAGTTTCATGATTTCAAACACAGTCGTCGGTCCAAGATTTTAAACACGGTTGTCAGTCCAAATTCAAACACGAAACAAAAGTCAAAAAGACACTGGACAATACCACAGAAAACAATCCAGACAAACAAGACCAAGACAAAGCATCCTATAACCAATTTCCACAGATGCCTGGTACCTTCAGTACCTGGCCCAAACTTCAGCTTAACCTTAGCTGCTTCTGGGATACCAAACACAGAAACAGAATACAGACAACAGACACTAACACATCTAAGCACACTTGTCCGTGCCTATACTTTAATAGACAGCCGAACGCGACCTCCAAAGTCAAGTCACAGTCAGATCTTTTTGACTGTCCGTTGCCGGGTCCTCCCAACAAAATTCGTCTCGTGGAACGTCTCTCACGCGTCCCAGAGCCAGGACCCGACAAAGGCTGGCTCGAGGAACGTCTCTCACGCGTCCCAGAGCCTGCTCGATTGGGGCGTCCCCCGGTGAGCTTTCTAAAAAGGAAAAAAAAGAAAGAAAAAGACTATTCGGAGTAGGAATCCTTCATCTACTCACAGGCGCCATTTCGGGGTGGGGAACCTTCTTCCACCTGTGCACAGGGCAGGAATCCTCCTTCTGCCCAGACAGTGCATTCTCAAGCTAGCTTTCTATGGGGTGGGGAACCTTCTTCCACCCGTGCACAGGGCAGGAATCCTTCTTCTGCCCAGATAGTGCCCCAAGACACTAAACCGGTACCGAAAAACAGACTACAGGACTTAATTCATACACACTCACACACAGCGGCCGCTTTCCAGCACTCACACTAACGTACCTCCAAGTGGCATTCGGGGTTCCGGGGGTCACGCTCCGATCCCGGACGAGCCCCCAAATGAAAGAGCGTACCCCAAAACGGGGAGCCCTGTCTCTCGCTCCGATCGCAGGGTGGGGTGCCCCCAGGAATCACGAGGAGCCATTCTTGATGTAACAGCAAGTGGTAGCTTTATTAACGAGATCCTGGGTCTTAGCGAGATCCCGGGTCGACACGTATCTCACACAGGAGACAGAGGAATCGACCCCGAGCTTCCAAACTCGGGGGTTTTTATAGGGGAGGTAAGGGGCATTCACGCGGTTACACATGATTGGTCAATTCAAAAGGTGCACGGTTACTTTCGGCGCGAAATGACATCAGCAAGGAGTATGTGTTATCTAGCAGCTCGGCAGGCAGGTAGGGTGGCTCATCTCACTCAGGGGGGTGAAGGAAGGGGAGGGTGTCCTTGGGGAAGGAAGGATGGTCAGTGTCCTTGGATCTGATAGCTGGTTCGGCAAGTCCTATCTCTGGCTCTCCCTCAGGCACGTCCGGCCCTGCACATCGGACTCTGACAATGAGTAACCTTTATGAAACTCTAGTTCTACATGTGTATCCCGACAACAAACCAAATCCTCTTGCTGATTGCATCCTGTGGTGTCTCGGTCTGGTCTTTAGAGTTGGAGGGTCTCCATCCCGAGGGAAAGTTCTCCCTGAGAGCTTTTCATTTGGTGCGTTGGCCGGGAAAGGAGATCCTCCACCCAGGGACCACCGACCACCCACTGGGTGGTAAGGCGGCCGGCGTCTGTCTGTCTGTCTGATTTTGTCTCGTTCTGCCTTATTCTGTCTGTTCTGTGAGCGCTCAGCCAGGTCTGTTCTGTGAGCACTCAGCCAGGTTCTGTGAGCTCTCAGCCAGGTCTGTTCTGTGAGCACTCAGCCAGGTCTGTTCTGTGAGCGCTCAGCCAGGTTGTTTGGAATTTGGGCGGGACGAAGAAGGAGCTGACGAGCTCAGACTTCTCGCCCCACAGCCCTGGAAGACGTTCCAAGGGTGTTAAGGGCCCGACTTTTCGGGGCCCAATCTGGGACTCTGGTTAGAGGAGAAGGATCCGGACTAACGGCACCTCTGTCTGTATTTTTGGTTTTCAGAGGGCCCCGGACCTTTGCCACCTCCATCTGACTTTTTGCTTTCAGTTTGGTACCAAAGCCGTGCAGCACGCCTGTCTGTTGTTTGTTTGACTGTTGGTGTTGTTTGTTTTCTCTGTGTTATAATCTTCCTTATAACTAACATGGGACAGTCCCTAACAACACCCCTAAGTCTCACTCTTGATCATTGGAAAGACGTCCACGACCGGGCACACAACCAGTCCGTCGAGGTTAAAAAAGGAAAATGACAGACTCTCTGCACATCCGAGTGGCCCACTTTCAGAGCGGGATGGCCAGTGAATGACACATTTAATAAGATCATTATTTTACAGGTTAAAGATCGGGTCGTCCACGGACATCCTGACCAGGTTCCTTATATTATCACTTGAGAGAGTCTCGCCTTGAAACTCCCCCCCTGGGCGGAACCCTTCGTGGACCCGAATTGGCCTCCCCTCAACCCCCAGCCTGTCCCCTCGGCCCCGCCCGGTCCGCCGGCCACGTCTTTCTCTCTCTAAGAAACCTGTCCTCCCGGCAGACCCAAACTCCCCTCTCATAAATCTTCTCTCTGACAGGCCCGGCTGAAACGGAGGAGGCAGAGCCGCCGGCCAGATCAGTTGCCGGGCCACAGTCTGATAAGGGTTTCTCCCCTGTCGCAGGGAGATTGCGCAATAAGCGTGAGGTGATGCCAGATTCAACCGCCCAGGCTTTCCCACTTAGACAGGGAACCGGTGGCCAGACCCAATACTGGCCATTTTCAGCAGCTGACATTTACAATTGGAAACAAAACAACCCTTCTTTCTCCAAAGATCCGGTGGCACTCACCGACCTAATAGAACAGCTCTTACAGGCCCTCTTAACCTCAGAAAAAAAAAAAAAAAAAAACAAAGAGTGTTCCTAGAGGCCAGAAAGCATGTTCTGGGAGATGATGGGCGTCCCACCCAGCTGCCTGAGAAAATTGATGCTACATTCCCACTTAAGAGACCAAACTGGGATTTTAATACAGCTGAAGGTAAGGGACACCTACGCCTTTATCGCCAGTTGCTTCTAGCAGTTCTCCTACTAATTTGGCTCAGGTAAAACAGGTATTACAGGAAGCAGGGGAAACTCCCTCCGCCTTTCTAGAGAGACTTAAGGAGGCCTACCATATATACTCTCCCTATGACCCAGATGACCCAGGACAAATGACGAGTGTCTCTATGTCCTTCATCTGGCAGGCTGTTCCAGATATCAGGACTAAGTTACAGAGGTTAAAAAATTTACAGGGCTATACATTACAGGATTTACTTAAAGAAGCTAAAAAGATTTTTAATAAGAGAGAGATAAAAAAAAAAAAGAATTGAGTCGAATCTTGGCTGCCGTAGTTCAGGGCCAAAAAAGAAGGGAGATAGGGGGGAGCTCGAAAGGGGCTGAAGCTGGATAAAGATCAATGTGCCTATTACAAAGAGAAAGGGCACTGGGCCAGAGAGTGCCCCAAGAAGCCTGGCAGACCCCGAAAGCCTCGAACACGAACCTCCCTCTTGGCTCTAGTTAAAGATTAGGGAGGTCAGGGCCAGGAGCCCCCCCCTGAGCCCAGGGTAACGCTTAAAGTTGGGGGGCAGCCGGTTACTTTCCTGGTAGACACAGGAGCCCAGCATTCAGTCCTCACCCAAGCTTCAGGACAACTCAGCGACCGGACAGCCTGGGTACAAAGAGCTACTGGTGAGAAACAATACCGATGGACTAAGGACTGCTGGGTTCAGCTGGCTACCGGTAATGTGACCCATTCCTTCTTACATGTTCCAGACTGCCCTTATCCTCTGCTGGGCTGTGACCTGCTCACCAAACTAAACGCACAAATTCATTTTGAGGAAGGAGGGGCCCAAATAACTGGCCCCCATGGAACTCCCCTTCAAGTTCTATAAATATAGACTATAGGAACTGGGACAGGACAAGCCACAATCCCTAGAAATAGACACTTGGGTCACGAATTTTCCACTGGCTTGGGCAGAGACTGGTGGGTTGGGGTTGGCGCTCCAACAGCCCCCCTTAATTATACAGTTAAAGGCCACTACAACTCCAGTCTCCATAAAACAATACCCCCTGTCACATGAAGCTTATCAAGGTATAAGGCCTCACATTACGAGGCTTCTAGATCAAGGCATCCTAATCCCCTTCCGGTCGCCTTGGAATACGCCTCTTCTGCCTGTTAAGAAACCCGGCACTGGAGATTATAGGCCAGTACAAGCCTTGAGAAAGGTCAACAAGAGGATAGAAGATATTCATCCGAGTGTTCCAAACTCTTACAATTTGCTCAGTAACTGTTCATCGATGAGAAACAGGGGTATGCTAAAGGTGTCCTAACACAAAGGTTGGGACCCTGGAAACGCCCTGTGGACTACCTGTCTAAGAAATTGGACCCTGTGGCCTCCCACTGGCCACCCTGCCTAAGGATGGTGGCTGCTATTGCTGTCCTGATCAAGGATGCTGGAAAATTGAATTTGGGACAGCCACTCACCATCCTAGCACCCCACGCAGTGGAGGCCTTGGTAAAGCAGCCCCCAGACCGCTGGCTCTCTAAATCTCACACCAAGCCTTGTTACTGGATGCAGAACGGGTTCAGTTTGGGCCCGTAGTCGCCCTCATCCTGCCACCTTGCTTCCTCTACCAGAGGAGGCAGAACAGCATGACTGCCTACAAATCCTCGCAGAAGTACATAGAACCAGGCCGGACCTATCGGACCAGACTCTTCAGAATGCTGACCACACATGGTACACGGATGACAGCAGCTTCTTGGCAGAGGGAGAGTGAAAGGCTAGAGCTGCAGTCACTACGGAGGACAAAGTGATTTGGGCGAAAGCCCTGCCTGCTGGTACCTCCGCACAACGGGCTGAACTCATCGCCTTGACTCAGGCGCTCAAAATGACAAAAGGTAAGAGGCTAAATATATATATATATATATATATATATATATATATATATATACACACACACACACACATATATATATATATATATATATATATATATATATATATATATATATATATATATATATATACAGACAGCCGTTATGCCTTTGCCATGGCACACATCCACGGGGAGATCTACCGGAGGCGGGGGCTGCTCACATCTGAGGGTAAAGATATGGCTAAAATTCGGGCCCTCTTAGAAGCCCTATTCTTGCCCAAAAGACTGAGTATTATACATTGTCCAGGACACCAGAAAGGGCACAACCCAGAGGCACGAAGAAACCGGCTGGCCGATGCCACGGCGCGAGAAGCGGCCGTGAGCAAACAAATCTTGTCCTTAAATAGCCCAGACCAACCCACGCCCCCACCAGTGGGACAAACCAGTTGGGTTTACGCCCATGAGGACATAGAGCTCCTAAAAAAAATGGGGGCCATCTACCACCCTCAACTAAAACAGTGGGTCTGCAAAGGAAAGACAGTTATGCCAATAAAAATGACTTTTGAATTGATCTCCTTTTTACACAAATTAACCCATTTGGGGTTTTAGATGATAAAAACCTTACTAGATCAGGAAGAGATAAATCTGTGTTTTTTTGAATCGGGACAAAGCGATACAAAAGGTGACTGAGAGTTACAAAGCGTGCGCTCAGGTTAACCCGGAAAGGACCACGATTGGACAAGGAGTTCGTCCTAGGGGACACCGTCCCGACATCCATTGGGAAATTGATTTTACTGAAATTAAACCAGGTATATATGGATACAAGTATCTCCTAGTGTTTGTAGACACCTTCTCAGGATGGGTCGAGCCTTCCCCACAAAACACGAGACTACAAAAATGGTCACCAAGAAGCTCCTCCAGGAAATCTTTCCCAGGTATGACATGCCTCAAGCGTTGGGGTCGGACAACGGGCCCGTTTTCGTCTCCCAAGTAAGTCAGTTGGTGGCCAAATTGCTGGGGATTGATTGGAAATTACATTTTGCCTATAGACCCCAGAGTTCAGGTCAGGTAGAACACATGAATAGAACAATTAAGGAGACTTTATCCAAACTTGTGCTTGCAACTGGCTCAAAGGATTGGTGGCCCTCCTTCCCCTAGTTCTATATCGGGCCTGGAATACCCCGGGCCCCCATGGTCTAACTCCTTTTGAAATAATATATGGAGCACCACCCCCATTTGTCCATTTCTTCGATTGAACATTGCTGATTTTGCTGACAGCCCTTCTCTGAGGGCCCATTTACAGGCCCTACAGATTGTGCAGAGAGACGTCTGGAGACCTTTGGCCGCTGCTTACCAGGACAAGCTTGAGCATCCGGTGGTGCCACACCCGTTCCAGATTGGAGACACCGTGTGGGTGCGCAGACACCAGACCAAGAATCTCGAGCCACGGTGGAAAGGACCCTACACCGTCCTCCTGACTACCCCTACCGCCCTAAAGGTAGACGGAGTCGCGGCTTAGATCCACGTACCACACATCAAGGCAGTCCGGTCTGAGGAATTGACTAATCACAACACTACCCCCCAGACATGGAGAGTTCAGCGCACTCCAAGCCCCTTAAACTCCTACGTGGCTCCTCCTAGTCCTTTTGTGGCCTAGAGTCAGTGGGGGAATAAACCCCACCAGACAGAAATTTCTTGACCAAGTCGAGTGAAAGATTTCACTCAAATTTAGCAAAAAAAAAAAAAATGGGGGAATGAAAGACCCCAGCTTAGCAGCAGTAACGCCATTTTGCAAGGCTGTACTTAAGATGACTGGTTCAGAGAAAGGTTAAAACACTGAGTACACAGCGCTGCCAAGCAGGATGTGTTTGGTTGAAGGCCTGGCAACAGGACGTCTTCGGTTGAGCACCTGACAATGAAAAAAAGCCCCGGGAGAGGTCCCACACCCTGGTGGGGAGCTGAGTCAGTCGTTATGTTCCAAGAAGGTAGCTAAAAAATTTGCCCCTGGGCTGAACCCTTGTGGGGCCAAGTCAGCCGTTATGTTTCAGGAAGGTAGCTAGGAAACTTGCCCCCGGGCTAAACCCTTGCCATATTAGAATCCACCAATTATATCCCTGTAACCATGCATCTGCTTCTGTATGCTTGCTTCTGCTCCCCAAAATCCTATAAAAAGCCCATCCTTGGTTCCGTGGGGCGCGCCAGTCCCCCGAGTGACTGAAGCACCCGCAGGTGCCTGTGCCTGTGTATCCCGACAATAAACCAAATCCTCTTGCTGATTGCATCCTGTGGTGTCTCGGTCTGGTCTTTAGAGTTGGAGGGTCTCCATCCCGAGGGAAAGTTCTCCCTGAGAGCTTTTCAATTCCACCTCTACCAAAAAATAATAACAGAAAACCACAATAACTATTCCTTAATATCTTTAGCATCAATGCTCAAATTCCAATAAAAAAGACACAGACTAGCAGACTGCATACATAAAGAAGAACTAGAATTTTTTTTTGCATAAAGGAAACACAGCTCAGTGACAAAAACAGATAGTATCTCAGAATAAAAATCTGGAAAACAATTTTCCAAGAAAATGGTCTATAGAAACATCCTGGAGCGTACATTCCAGTATTAATTCAACCAAAAGTTATCAAAAAAAAAGATAAGGTAGGACACTTCACTTTCATCAAAGAAAAAAATTCCACCAGGGTCAATCCTCTATCCTGAATATCTATAAGCTACATACAAGGGCAACTGAATTTATGAAGGAAACCATACGAAAGCCCAGGGTAATGCATTAGTAGTGGGAGACTTCAACAACCCACGCTCAGAAATGGCCAGATAATAGAATGGGAAACCGGAGACCAGAGAAATTAACAGATTTTGTACCAAATGGATTTAAGAAATATCTATAGAATATTTCATCCTTGAACAAAAGAATATATTTTATTCTCAGGAACTCATGGCACATTCTCCAAAACTGATTACACTTGGTCATAAAAGAGCATCAACAGATACAAAAGAGTAAAATAATCCCATGCATTTTCTCATACTACCATGCCCTAAGGCTGGACTTCAACAACAACAAAAATATCAGAAAGCCCAAATACACATGGACATTTAACAATATTTTGCTCAGTGATAACTTGGTAGTGGAATAACTAAAAAAAAAAATTAAAAATGTTTTAGAATTTAAGGAAAAGTAAGGCACAACAAACTCAAACTTATGGGACACAATGATAGTATAGCTAAGAGGAAAACTCAAAGCTCTGAGAGTATCCTACGAGAAACTGGAGAGAGCATACATTAGCAGCTTGACAACAAATATAAAAGCTCAAAAACAAAAAGAAGCAGACATACCAAAGAGGAGTAGAAGGCAGGAAATAATCAAACTCAGGTCTGAAATCAACTAAAGAGAAACAAAAAGAACTCTACAAAGAATCAATAAAACCAGGAGCTGGATCCAACGGTAAATCAAAATGATAGATAAACCTGAGCTAGAATAACAAAAGGTCACAGAGAAAGTATCCAAATAACAAAATCAGAAATGAGAGGGAAACAAAACAACAGAATCTGCAGAAATTCAAAACATCATCATACCGTATTACTGAAATGTATATTGTAGAAAAGTAGAAACTCTGGATCAAATGATCAATTTTCTATACAGGGAGCAGTTACCAAAGTTAAGACAGGGTCAGACAAAATATCAACTGTACCAGGACTAGATGATTTCAGTTGAAAATTCTATCAGCACTTCCTAGAACCAAATACCAGTATTGTTCAAAATATTCTACAAAATACTAACAGAGGAACACTACCCAATTTTATCAATGAAGTCACAGTTATGCTTATACCTAAAGCACACAATGACCCAATAAAGAAAGTGAACTTCAGAAAAATTTCCCTTATGTATATTGACAAAAAATAGTCAATCAAATCATTGGAAACCAAATCCATGAACACATCAAAATGATCATCCATCACTATCAAGGAGACTTCGTAACAGGAATGCAAGGATAGTTTAATATGGAATTCCTTCAAAATAATCAACTAAATAATCAAACTGAAAGAAAAAAATTACATTCTCATCTCATTAGATGGTGTGAAAACATTTGACAAAATAAAACACCCCTTCATAGCCAAAGTCTTACAATGATAGGAATTAAAGGCCCATACTCAACAAGAGTAAGGTAATGTACTGCAAACCAGTAGCCAAAAATCAAACTAAATGAAGAGAAACTTGAAGCTCTCCCTCTAAAATCAGTGACTAGACAAGGCGATTCATTCTCTCCCTAATTATTCAATATAGTACTCAATGTGCTAGCCTGACCAATTAGACAACAGAAGGAAGACAAAGGGATATATAAATTGTTTTCCTTCATGTTGAATATAATGGAGACAGTGTCTCTTCTAACAATATATGTAGTAATTTTGATGCCTATAAAATTTAATATGTTCATATCTTGGCTAAATATTAATCACAATTACTTATGAAATACTTCCTATACTTTGTGTTTTTTCCTAAATATTGACTTTAAAATGCATTTAGCAGAATAGATATTGAGGAAGATGGAGGGAGTGTGGAAACTGAATGGGAGGGGAGGTAGGGAAAGGAGTGGGCTTTGGAGGAATTAGGTATAGGGAAAGCAGGAAAAAAGAATGGAAATCATAAGTGTGGAGTGCGCATTTCTAGGAAGTGCCAGAGACCTGGGAAAAGGGAGGCTCCAGGGTGTCTATTGGGGTGACTCTATCAGTGGTGATACAGATCCTTAATTGGCCACTTCTATAGCCAGGCATGACTCCTAGTGATGTGTCAAGGAAAAAACCCACCCACAAAACCTTCAATATAAATGAACACAGCCTACAAGAACTTCAGAGACAAAGATAGATAGAGCAGACATGGAAGGAACCTCCAACCAATGATTAGCGCAGATTGAGACCTACGCCATGGCAAGCACCAATCTCTGACACTAGTAAGATACTCTACCGGGCTTACATACAGATTCCTAGCATAATTCCCCTCTGATTGACTTCACCCAACAGCTGAGAGAAACAAGTGTAAAGATTCACCACCAAATATTAACTGGGACTTGGAGAGTCTTTTAAAAAAAAAAAGGTGAAGAATCGAGGCCCAGATGATATGAGGGACTCCACAGGAAGACCAATAGTGTCATCTCACAGCGACTTTTCGGGTCTACCAAAGGCTGAACCACCAACCAGAGAGTGAACGTGGACTTAACCTGAGCCACCAGGACATAGGTAGCCAATGTGTAGCTTTGTCTTTTTACAGGTGCCCCTGACAATGAGTGTTGGCATCCCATGAAGATGGAGCACCGATTTTTGGATGTAAAGTGACTAAATAAATAAATGAATTTTAAAGAAACAGATATCCCATCAACAGACAACATGTTTTGGGAAAGTCTAATCCTAGTTATTCGGGACCCGCATGAAGACTAAGCCTGTGGAGTGCCTATGTCCTTAGAGGTCATTTCCTTTTCATTCTGTTCTTTCATCAGAGTTCCAAGCTCCACCCATGGTTTGACTAAAGGGTTTCTGCATCTGTCTGCGTGAGTGGCTTAATGGGGTATCTCAGAAGGAAGCCAGGCTAGGCTCCTGTCTGCAAGCATAACAGAGTGTCATTAATACAGTCAGGGATTGGTGCTGATCCATGGGGGACATTTCAGTCTGTACTAACCATTGGTTGACCATTGGTTGACTCTCTGCTCTATGCACGGACCCTGAATTTCCTGTGGTCAGAATAAATTTTGGGTCAAAATTTAGTCTCTCTATCACTCCATTTTGGTTGTTCTCTGGCTACAGTAGGAGGGTTGTTCAGGAAGATATCACTGAGGCTGTGAGTCTCAGCTAAGGAAACACCCAATGATTCTTGGGCATCTCTCTTACCCCAGCTCTATGCCTCTTTCTGCATATGACCTCAACCTCCCCACACCTATCCATCTAGGCTTCTTTGTCTGGTCTCAGTAGCAGAGGATGTGACTAGCATCACAGAGACTGGATATGCATCATAAGGGGATAACCCTGTGGGGTCCGAAACTCCTCAGAGGAGAAAGGGCTAGGAGAAAGATTGTGAGAAGGGTGAACGGGAGGGGGGAGTGTGCAGCATGTAAAGTGAATAAATAAACAAATAACTATGAAAATAACTATGTGTCCTTGAAGGGAAGAAGCAGTTGTGTCTGTGTGTGTGTGTATGTTTTGTCTATGTGAATATATATATATATATATATATATATATATATATATATATATATATATATATATGAAGGTAAGAAGCAGTTCTGTGTTTTAAATATTTAATTATCACATTTGAGAAAACAGTGGTCTATGCAGAAGACAGGTGAACTTAGAATCTATATTTTTAAAAAAATGGCATTTGCTGAAGATGAAGAAATGATTCAGTGATTAGTAGAACTATCTGTTCTTCCAGAGAACCCGGGGCCAATCCCCTGTTCCCATGTGAAAGGTTACAGGTGGCTGTAAATTCAGCACCATGGAATCTCACATGCTCTTCAACCTCCTGGGCACTAGGCATGCATGTGTCTCACACGTAAACAAGCAGGTAAAACACTTACATATGTACAACGAAATGTACAAAGGTGTTCCTGGTTGACATAATTTGATTTACGTGAATATTCAAAGTGATAATCACAGTCAAATAAACATTGTATTGATCCATAATACAATCAAAGCCAGAAAAAGTTAGCTATCACCAGAGTCACTTAAAATTTATTTATTTAAAAATTGTAATAAAAATTTGCAGTGTTATAATTTACATTTAATTAATATACAAATTAATAAACATTAGTATACACATATAAAGCAGAAAAATTAAACCAACATATTTGTTTTGCTGTTATAAAGATTGCAGTTTGTGGTTAATGTTTTGCTGGATTTTGTAGGTGTTTATTCCCAGGTATTAACCCATAAGCTCTGTAATCTCATGCAGAATACATTACAGGAACTGAGGTCCTCTTCTGTTGAATCCAGGAAAGTTGCTGTCTGTTTTTCTTCTTGTCTGATCATTTTTCTCTATGTATATATGAACAAGGATATTCATGTTCTGGGATTCTTCCAGTTTTGTCAAGCTGATAGCTGATAGCTGGTAACTGGAGAATATATAATTTTTGAAGATCATTTTTGGAACTATTTCCTGATGTCTGCACTATCAATGTTGTAGATTTTCTAATGCATGTCCAAATGAATAGCTATTCAGGGACTAAAAATGCCTTAGTTACTGTTGTTTTGTCTTTTTAAAAGAAGAAATCAGAAAGGGATCCAGGTTGAGGTAAGGGACTCTGAGGGGGAAAACAGTAAGGACGGCAGCATTTGAGACATAAATAAATTAATAAAATGAATAAACACAAAAAATAAAGCAGAAGTCAAAATATACAGAAAAGTCAGATTTAATTGATAGGAAAGAGTACTCTTTTATATCATACTCCACTCCTGAATTTTATATTCCATAATCCATCTAATAACTAATTCTCAAAAATCAGATAATTGAAAAAATTAACATATTACAAGTACCACAGCAGGTTGACCAAATCATAAAAGCAATGTTTGTACTACTGTAAACTTTCTATGTTCTATGCCCATATCCAATCCAGAAATCTATTGTCATTCAATTATTTTGTATTGTACGTTATTCTATTGTGTGATAATTCATTACTATTTTTATGTTCTGTGACGAGACCTTTGAAGAGAAATAATTACTTTGCTAGAATGTCTCTGAATTCGGATTTGCCTAGCGTTTTTTCTCTTTTAGGTTGAGATTGTATTTACTTGGTGCAGATACCAAAAAGTGTTTGCTGCTTTGTTTGTCTCAGATCAGCATTAGGTGGACGCCTGGCATCTTAATAACACCCAATTAAGGTGCAATGAAATTATTTTAAATTATTTTCCATTTGTAGTTAAAAATATTTTAATGCAATTTTCTATTGGATTTCCTTTTAAAGTAATAGAAGTTGTAGAAGAATTACTTAAAGACTATGGAAAGACTGTATGTCTCTTCAAAACTTTAGGCTTTGTTTTCAGCTTCTCTATCACTTTTTTTCCAGCACTTTGGCCTTAATGGTTCTCACTACTTGTAAGTAGACTCAAAACAATGAGTCTGAAGAGAATATAATCATTGTCTTAATGTTTGGGTTCCTCATGCCTAAAACAATACTCTAGTTCTAGTGTCACTGTAATTTATATTTTAAAGTCTTAAATATTATCTGCATACCTAAATGGAATTCTATTTTTATTTCACTATACACATAAAGACCCAAGATACTAATTTTATTTTATTTTATTTTATTGAGGAATAATAACAAGAATCTAATTATCTGACACTAGCTGACCTTTTTATTAGTCTTCTGTCACTTGTAAACCCACTTATTTTCCTGTATAATGTGTGCAAGCATGCATATGTGTGTTTGTGTGTGTGTGTGTGTGTTTGTGTATGTGTGTTTATCTAAAACAAGAATTTTGATTGTGAGAATCACCTGGGTGAAATTCTTTTCCACCACCCTGTTAGAAATCATAAAAGGGAGGAAAGATTACTCCTGTTCTGAAATTGTAGGCCCTGGGTACCCAAATCTGACATGTGGAGTGATCTAATGGTAAACAAAGCAGAGGTTAACAATTCACTGCTCTGAGAACTACTTAGGAATTCCAGTCCAGTGAAATGAATTTACATGTACTGAGGAATATGGAATTGTAGCATAATGAGCTGAGATCACTTGGAAGTAGTTTCTTGGAAGATCTCCAAATAGCTAAGAATGGATACAGAGAACTGTCAAGGCCCCTGAAACATTAGTATGTGGTTTAAACTCTGCCCAGATCAAAATCTTTAAGTACTGGATTAATCTACTAAAGTTACTTAATAGCACACATACTTTACCACTCTTTGCAATTAAGAATGGTGGTGAATGTAGAGAACACTGTAAAACAAAGTTATGTTTTTTAAAGTTTGTTTCAAGACAGCCAGAAAGAGCACAATGATTTTGTTCTCTTTCTTTCACATATTTTGCACCTTTTTGAAAGAGTACTTTGGGATCCTCAATTACCTATTTATTATCACAACTTTCTTTGGACCCAGAGTTTTTCTCAGTGCTGCATTGACGCCTTGTTTACTTAGGCTTTAGATGATGGTGTTCAGCATAGATGTCACTGCTGTATAGACCGAAAGATTATGAACTCCTGATGGTGGTTAGGTTTTGGCCTCAAGTAGTTTTGTCCCAAACCTACAAGGCAACCCATTCCTCATGAAATAATTACCAAATGGACACACACACCATGACTCATTTGGGTTGCATAGTGAAGCTCGGCCATACACTGGGCAAAGGCATGGCTGCCAATAGGCATCACTCAGTTATACCAAAAAGTGTGAAGGAAAACATCTGTGTTGTACATCCCTCCTTAAAGTGCCCTTATCTCACTTACAAGGCTCTCCACACATTGGGTATGACAAAGCCCATGTAACCAATGTCCAGGATACATAAGTTCACCAGATAGAAATACATGGGGGTGTGTAGAGATGGACTGGTGCAGATAGCAAAGGCAATGAGCACAGGTTTACGGTGAAAAAGAGGAAGCATTCTCCAGGGACCTCAGAGAACTTGGCAATTGCAAAGCATTTGACAGACAAGCCCTTCTTCTGCCACAAAGAGCAAATGAAAAAATTGACACCCATCTCCAGAAACACAGAGCTGTATGCAATTAGAAGGATTCTTGCAGATGAGTGATATAACTTTTTAGTATTTTAGAGCCTCAGTTACATCAGGGTCAAAGTCTGTGTCTGCAGTCACAAAAATCAAAGCTCAGAAAAGATTTTTTCTCACATAATTTCATATCTAATACTTTCTCTGTTAACACCAGGGGATTTTTCAAAGTGTGCTAAGCATTGAGCCAAGTGTCCAAATAGTTACAACACAAGGTGAAAACATGTAGTCCTGGTACTAATGAAGTTTAGGCAGAAGATTTACCTTTGGTTTAATTTCAGTTTCACATGTTGTATAAGCTATCATTCAAATGAAGGAAAAGAAATCATTGAGTGTATCTCAATTTTTACAGATTCTTATCACTAACTAGTTATCAATGTTATACAGAAAAACTGATCAACCCACTCATATCTATGCTTTCATAATGACACAGGTATAGTCAGTCCAACCACCCTGTGTGTGTGTGTTGGGCCCCGATTATTCTCTGATTGCTTTTAAGAATATTCAAACCCACACAATAAAGGTATCATTTCCTCAAGACTCATTATTTTTGAAGATAAAGTAAAATGAAATAATCATTTGATAAATAAATAATTACTGGTTTTAATACATAGAATTAAAGCAAGGCACATCTCGATGTTTGCATAGTAATGATCTGGTCAGAGAAGCTTTGTAAGATGTGTAAAGTGAGCCATGAAAGTGAAGAAGGATCAACCAAATAACACCATACCACTTCATGACACAACCTTCAATATGACAGCGGGTATTTGTAACTTAATAGTTCCTGACTCTTTATAGAACATGTTTCCTTACCAGGAGAATCACTGCATAGGCATTAAATTTCTGTTTTCTTAATATTCTTCATGATATATTATCAATCAGACTATTGATTTAAATAAAGAAAAAAATAGAAAAGATGTATTGTCATGATATGTAGTCCAGGATAACCTGAAATTCCTAATTCCTCTCCCTTAGTCTCTTAAAGGTGAGTATTCTAAGAGCAATACATGGTGTCTGGCTTGATAGAAATTTCTTCCTATCCTTTCTTCTCAACATCTTAGAATTCCACCAAATTGCCTGTATTTCTGTACATATAATATCTTTAGAGTTCATTCCTCTTTGCTCACTTTTGCATCAGGCAGCTGCTGTGTGCTTGCTTAGTTACTTACATTGATAGCTGTTCAATTCCAGCACAGCCTTTTCTGTTTTCAGATATCATCCTTCTCTTCTTTCTACAGTTACATTCTGTTTTTCACACTGTAACTTGTAAAGTAGCTGTTAGCATTTTGGCGTTGACTACTTTTCTTCTTGTTCACAGTGTAGCCTTATATGGAGACTGAGTATGGTCTGCAAATTTCTTATTATTATGTGTGTATCCTTACCAATTCTTGAGCTCTCATTTAATGATAAGCTCAAGTGTTTAGCTTATTTTGGCTCCTTAGGGATTCTTCCTGTCCCTTCCCATTATATCTTCTCAAGTTCAATCCCATGTCTCTCAAGTATTGGAGATGTGGCAAACTCATTTTTCTCCCAGTCTGATATCTTTCCCTTCAAATGACATAACCTTTCCTGTTTTGTGGGGTGTATATGTCTTTGCTGAAGTTTGGGTTTTCTTGCCAAAAAAATACTTTTTCGTGACAAGGGTAGAATAGGAGGTACCACCAGCCTACTATGTTCTTTCTCTTTTCACTTGATATAATGGGATTTCAGAGATATGTAAGTAGATCAGTCGCATGGTTGATCCACAAAACAAATGTGAGTTTCAGTATTTTCAAATTTAAATACACATGTTACCTATGTTTACAAATACCATATAAGACACACACACACACATACACACACACACACACATAGACACACACATGCACACACACTCACATGTATGCCACATACACATATATGCCTATATATTCATGCAGAAACACAGACACAGAGAAACACAATAGAGAAAGAGCACGTGGAGATTATACATAAATTAAAATGTTAGTGTAACAACAATGCAGGGAAACAGTATTTGTTTACATCCAGTTTCACCATTTTGTCACTTAAAGACATGGCTAAGAAAAAAATGTATTCCCCATGAGTTTGCTTCTAAATTCCAAAATCACTTAAGTTGATCTGGTGTTGAATGCTTGTCATCTACCTGGGTCATGAGCATGTGTGCATGTCTACCCATACACATTTCAGATTTACCTTTGTGTACACTCTCTTTTGGGGAATTTCTCATCATCATACATAATTTTCATTTCTTTTTTTTTTTTTTTTTTTGGAGCTGGGGACCGAACCCAGGGCCTTGCGCTTCCTAGGTAAGCGCTCTACCACTGAGCTAAATCCCCAGCCCCATAATTTTCATTTCTATTAAATAATTTATCACTAGAATAATTTTTTATTGGTGATAATGAAAAACACAGCTCCCCAAACAACAATAACAGAAAAGCAAAAAAATACAGTTTCTCATGGGGGCAGGAGACATAGTCAGGTATACTAGCTTATTAGATCTATTAGATTAGATCTGCACCCATTCATGCAAAAGTTATAAAAATCTAAGTGTAGAGAACATGAGACAGACTTAAAATTCGGACAATTATGAAGCAGGAGGTCTGTTGTACATACTTGACCTCTCAGTGGACTCTGATCTTGTAGAAAAATTGCTGGAATGCAGAGGATACTATTGTGATGCATTTCATACTTATTTTGATGTGCTGTAAATATTTCTCCATATTAAATTAAAACAAACAAACAAACAAACAAAAAACATATAAACAACCTTCCCACAGCCAATACAGAAAATGATGACATTTTTAATTTGAAATATTTTTAAAGCAACTTCCTTTTCATTAGTAGTTTCTGTATTTGTAGGCCTTGCCTCTCCCAGTTAAATTTCCATAATATCAACTCAAGAACAAAAATGTTATATTTACATTTGAATTTGTGCAATAAAAATAATTCACGAGAAAACCTGAGGTTTCACAAAAGAAACCTTACTAAAGCTAAAAGCACACATTTCCCGTGACATGATAATAGTAGAAGATTTCAACACCCCACCCTCATCACTGGAGAGATCTTGGAAACAGAAAGTAAAGAGAGATGTAGAGAAAGTAATAGAAGTTATGAACCAAAAGGATTTAAAAGATATTTATAGAATATTCCATCATAAAAAATAAGGATATACATTATTTTCATAACCTCAGGGAACCTTCTTCAAAATTGACCACATAATCGATCCTTCAACAGACCTTAACAGATACAGGAAGATAGAAATATTCCCATACATTCTATCAGATCACAACACACTAAGACTCGTCTTCAATAATAACAATAAACAGAAAGCCCACACATACATGGAAGTTGAAAAATGCTTTACTCAATGACAACTTGGTCAAGGAAGAAATAAAGAAATTAAAGATTTCTTAGAACTTAATGAAAATGAAGATACATCATTCCCAAACGTATGTGACACAAGGAAAGGGGAGCTAGGAGGAAAACTTATATCTCTGAGTGCTTTCTAAAAGAAACAGGAGAGAGCATATATCAGGAGCTTGATAGCACATGTGAAAACTCTGGAACAGAAAGAACTAAGTAAACCCAAGGGGGATAGAAAGCAGGAAATTATCAAGCACAGAGCTGAAATAAATGAAGTAGAAATGAAAATGATGGTACAAAGAATCAACAAAACCATGAGCTGTTGTTTGAGAAAAAGACTAAGATAGATAAACCCTTAGCCAAACTAACCACAGGTCAAAGGCACTGTATCCAAATTAACAAAATCAGAAATGAAAGGGAGAGATCTAAAAAACCCCATAACTCCAAAAGAAATAGAAGCAGATATTAAAAGTCTCCCAACCAAACACAGCCCAGTCGAGATGGGTTCAGTGCAGAATTCTATCAGACCTTCATAGAAGACCTCATACGAATATGGTCCAAACACTTTGACAAAATTGAAACAGACGGAGCACTACCACATTCATTAATGAATCCACAATTACTCTTATACCTAACTCACATAAAGACTCAGCACAGAAAGAGAACTTCAGATCAATTTCCCTTATGAAAATTGATGAAATAAAACTCAATAAAATTCTTGCAAACAGAATCTACGAAACAAACTCAAAGTTAAGGAGCACATGATCATTTCATTAGATGGTGATAAAGCACTTGACAAAATTCAACAACCCTTCTGGATAAGAGTCCTGTAAAAATCACGAATTGAAGGCTCATATCAAAAGATAGAATAAGAAACATAGAGCAAAACTATAGTTAAATTAAACTAAATGGAAAGAAACTTGAAGCAATCCCACTAAAATCAGGAAATAGATAAGGCTGCCCATCACAGGAGATTTGGGTGTAGGATGCATTTTGGACTAATTCAGATCCAGGTGCAGTTTGGACTGCAGGGCTCCTGCAGTTTGACTTCTCCTATATTCATGTGTCCAGAGGCACTATGCAGTTCTTCTTGGGCTAGGGATGTGGGCAAAGGTGGGCAGAAGTGCCAGTACCTCCTTCCCTGAGGTCTCAGTTTTGCCCACTCTTCTGGGTGATCAGCTCTCTGTACCACAGAGTTTCCAAAGGAGTTTCCAATGTTTATTCCCTATCCTGCAGGCCTCCATTATTTCCAATACTCCTCCAAAGTGTGTTGGTTAAGACCCCTCTGGTCAAGGGTATGTACAACAGGCCCCATCAGACAAAGAGGGCTGCAAAACTTCTTCTCTTAAAGGTAATCTCAGTGATTACTCATATTCCATAAATGGATTAAGACATGCCCCCTCTCCACACGAGACTTTAATACCATCCACAGCTGCCAAAGCAGGGCAGAGAGCTATGTCAAATCTTAAAGACAGTCAAAGATGTTGCCCATCACCACCAAAGTGACTAATGGAATCTGCTTCAGGTACAGTGAGTTTTAAACCTGATTCTGCTGACAAAGGGGATTTTGGATCTTCCCTATTAAACCAAGAGGAATTTCAAAGTCCTCCACTATTAAAAAATGAACTTAAATCATCAATTATGGTCCAAAGGGGACAAAATGGAGTCACAAATCTTCAAGTGAACCTCATAACACACATACCAGCCCAAGCAGAGACAAAATCTTTCTGCATGTACAACATTAGATCAACGACCATTGACAGTTTCAGAAGGGGCACTTGAGTGTTCCATACCCAAGCAAGATGTAGAAAATTCTGAGTCCACACAAGGAACCCGTGTGCCTTCTGCACATAAAAAAAATGTGACCTAGCATCATCACCATCTCCCGCAGTACTTCCAATGTCCCTATACAACAGAGAATTATTCAAATATCCTCTACCACCGTAAAGGAACCTCCTGACTTTTCATCAGGCCCAAAAGAGCCAAATTTATCACAACACACAGTCAATAAGCCATGCAGACTCCATATTTATACAATGAGCAGAGAAGGTAAAACATCCCCTACCTCATCAGGGGACTCTAGGTCATTCTGTACTGAAAGGAGAGGCCCCAAAATTTTCCACATATACATAAGAGATGCTAGAGTTTCCCAAAACTGAGCATGATTCTCTGAGTAGTACTCTATCTCGTAAAGAGACTGTGGGACAAGAAACATCTACAAAAGGAGTTCTACCCACATCCACATCTTTAGAAAGGTCTTGTGGATGTGACACATATACAAAAGATGTTCTAGGACATATTACATCTGTAGAGAAGGTTATGGATCCAACCATATGTGAACGAGGAGTGGCGGAACATGATATGCAAACACCAGTGTTTGTAGAATCCTCGGCATCTGAGGAAAGGGATTCCTTGGATTCCATTTGTGCAAAGAATGTATATGACCTCGGGAAAATTCATAGGACGCTATAGGAACTTCCTTATCTCCTGAAGATCAGAAATCTTCCCCAACTACAGAAGATGCTACACATTCTTCCAAATGTGCACAAAGTGTTTCCAGTCCTACTTTATACACACAAGCAGACACAGAACATCTGCCAAATACCTCAAAGGCTCTGGATTTTACCTAGTCTCCTGAATGGGCCTTGGAACCTGTTTTGCCAAACAAGCAGGCTAGGGAACCTCACACTTCTATATGAAAGTCTGTTTCCTCTTCTCCAGCAGAAGAAATTTCTCTTGGAACTTCCTCAATTACACAACAATATCTAGAAACATCCTTATCTGCTAATGAGGCTCTCAGACCTCACACATATGTCCATGATGGTCTAGGAGAGGTCACATCTTCAGAGGTAGCTCTAATACCTGACCCCCATTCTGATGTCAGTCAGGATTTCTACACATATACATGGTATATTAAGTCCTTCCTCATCTGAGAAGGATGTCTTAGGATCTACTGCATCTGAACAGCATGCTTTACAACTATCCCCATCTACCCAAGTAGATTTATTTCACTTGTCCACTTCTGGGAGAAATAGTCGACATTCTCCCTCTACCAAAATGGACCACAGGCATCCAGTTTCTAGAAACAAAGGGTTAAGATATGATACTTGTGATGGAGTCTTGAGAAATTTCTCCTCTAAGGAAGACAGTTTTAACCTTCCCCCTTCTGCCAAAAGGGATCTTGTGCCATCTTCTTCTGCAAAAGAGACACCAAAAGCTACAACTACTCCTCAGGTGAGACCCACACCTTCTCCATCTGTCCATTGGGCCTTGGAATTTTCCAAAAATGACGAAGGAAATGTTGAAAGTTACCAATCCTTTCAAGGGAATGCTCGAAATCCCATGTCATCCAAAGATGCTGAAAGTGATTTGTTATTGTGCAAATTATACTTCAACAATACAAACCTATTTTAAATTTCCAATGGGCTGAAGGAATGTCCACCTCGAAAAAAAATCATTTGGACCTTATGCCATTAGCCCAAGTATATCAGAAAAATCACATTTCTTCTAAAACATCTAAATATCAATCTGGCTCTAGCACTCATCCTGGGAAACATTGACCATCATCAAACAATCCCCAGGACAATTGAAATCTAAAAAGGACTATCTAGAAACTTTACCATCTGTGCAAAAGTCTTTAGGATGTTCAGCAACTTCTCCAAGAGCTCGGTGCACCTAGAGAACAAAAGAACTAAATCCATCTTCCCAGGGTTTTTTCCCAAGAACCACATATTTCTTCTTTTATGTTATACCAAGAAAGAGGGCCAGCTTCCTTCTCCAAATCTCTGATCTCTTCATCCTATTTTTATCCCTCCCAAATGGCTCTTTGCTCTGAATTAGAGGCCAGTTAGTAAACCGTAGATATATGGAAGGAATATCTGAGAGGCAGTTGCTGTCAAGACGACACTTGTGACGTCACAGAAGAAGCCACGGCTCTCCAGGATACAAGAGATTTTTTAGGCAGGGCCTAATGATGGTGTCACTGAGGACTGTCATGGCCTACTTGCTGAACAGATCTCCTTACAATGACCAGATTCAAGGGTGCCGTGTCTGGGAGTGTCTCCTGTGACACAGTAGAATCCTTTATATGCTACATCGCTCCAAAGCTACAGACTTCTCTTTGCTTCATTAGTGGATACCTACTCTGAATGAAGAGAGTTAGTTACAGTCTTGGCATGGGTAGAAAAGACCTAAGAACACGAGGAGGAGGAGATTCTTCTGGAGATTAATTTTATTCCCAGTTCCAATCCTGTGACATACAGTTCAATTCCCTAGGTGTTCTTGTTTTCCCACCTGCCAGTATTTTCCCTACAGACCTTTAATTGAGTGAATATTGTGCTACATTTTCTGATTGTACATTCATTGATAGGGGACATTATATATGTTCCTGCATGTGTACTCAAAATTTTAATTTTTTCCATTTCCATTTTTTGCAATGAATTTTGCTACAAACGGGGCCCAGCTATAGAGTGAATATAATAGTGTAAATATTGTGTACCTCCTTCAAATGATGAACTCCCAAATCCTTATTTTATCCATAAATTACCAGAAATCAGTTAAGCAAAGGACAACATGGACTAATGAATGCGGTTTTGTAGCTCTATTAGATCAGTTCTCTAATATCGACCATACTGTGTTCCCAGAGAAAGACTTGAGGGTTTTGCATGTTTTACCATGATTCTTTCTTCAGGACAAACATGAGTTTCCGGGTAATGGGCAGCAAGATGAATGGCTTGTGGTCCAGTGAAACCTCAAATTCAATAGGTTATTAAAACAGGAGGTAATCTAATTGGCATTGTCATTTGTGGATCCTATATTCTTGACCTAGTTACACAGAATACAAGTAAGTATTCCATCAAAATTCATAGTAGTAGGAGCCACTATATATATATATATATATATATATATATATATATATATATATATATATATATATATATATATATATATATATATATATATATATACCTGGCACCAAACCTAGATGGGATTGTTGAAACTAAGAAAAGCATGGTGACAGGAACTAGATATACATACTTCAGGAGAGACACAGCTAGAGCATGTCAATTACAGAAGTGAATGCTAGTGGCAAACCAAAGAAGTGAAAATGGACATCATCTTTGTAGATGTTGAGAAATGAATACAAGATCTGAAAGGACTTTCAACCCCATAAGAACAATTCAACTAAGATGAGCTTTCTGGTACTAAACCAATATTTAAGGACTGTGTATGGATAGACCTATGGTTCCAACTGCATAGGTAGCAGAGGATTGCCTTGTTGGGCCCCAATGGAAGGAGAAGTTGCTCTTCCCTAGGTTTGCCTCACAGTTCAAGGGAAAGTCAAGGTGCAGTAAGGGGGATTATAGAAGTTGGTTAGTGGGACTCTAGGATCTCAAGGACAGGAACCTGGGAAAGGATATAACATTTGAAATGTAAATGAAAAATATCCTATTAGAAAAACCAATAAAAATTGCTAAAAATAAAAAAAAAAATGAGAGAAAATAAAGAAAGGTTAACTGCCAGCTAATCACACCAATTGACTCAGAAATCTAAAGGGTAACTGTCAGGGAATGGTAGTCTGAGTAATACTAGCAGAAAAAATGAGATGATGAAGTCTCAAATAGAAGCATTTCTCTCTCCCAGATATCAGTGTCAGACCCAAACTGCACTATAGGAATCCAAAGCAAGGAAGATTGTACTCTGAGCTGAGGACACAATACTTGTCTTTCCCTTCTTCTTTAGGACCTTTCTCTTCTGGGAAAATTATAAAAGACATGAGCTCTCAGGAAACAACTGGGCCCTTCCAACACCTGTCTTTTGCAATAAAGAAATTAATGATATAAACTCTGACTTTAAGGAACCATAATAAGCAGGGATGTCCAGATGTTTCTGGGAGACTCACAGTTCGTGATTCTCATATGTTTAAGGCTCAGATAAAGGATATCGCTACAGCAAACCCATTCAACCCCGAAACAGGGCTCACTGAGGTTTCCAAGGGACCATGTATCTCTTCCTTTTTTTTAAACAAATACAGAAGGCCAACTTCTTTCTCCCTGTCACTGTTCTCTTTACCCTCTTTCTTCTCACTCCTAAATGGCTGTTCACTCTGAATTAGAGGCCAATTAGTAAACCTTAGAGGTACTGAAGGAATATCTGAGAGGCAGTTGCAGTCAGGACAACACTTGTGACATCACAGAGGAAGCTAGGGCCCTCCAGGATACAAGATATTTTTCAGGCAGGGCCTAATGATAATGTCACTGAGAGCTGCCATGGCCTACCTGCTAAACAGCTTTCCTTACATTGAACAGATTCGAAAGTGCCTTTTCCAGGAGTGTCTCCTGTGACACAGTGGAAACCTTTACGTACACCATCTCTCTAAAGGTAGATACTTCTCTTTGCTTCATATTTGGTTACATGCTCTGAATGGAGAAAGTTAGTCAGGGGATTAGCATGGGTAGAAAATGTCTAGGAACATGGAATGGAGGAGATTCTTCTGGATAATAATTTTATTCCCAGGCAAATTCCTGTGACATACACTTCGATTTCATAGGTTTTCTCTGTTTCTCAAAGGAAAGTATTTTTCCTACAAACCTTCAATTTATGAAATATTGCATTAAATTTTTTTCTACATTCCTTGAGAGGGGACATTATATATATTCCTGAATGT
This sequence comes from Rattus norvegicus, assembly GCF_021556685.1. NCBI lineage: Eukaryota > Metazoa > Chordata > Mammalia > Rodentia > Muridae > Rattus > Rattus norvegicus. The sequence goes on from NC_141555.1 coordinate 10,587,201, forward strand.
GTACACAAAAATGGTTTTCCAATTCAATTTTTTGAAATGATCATGGCAAAAAAGGGGTCCAGGTACAGAGTGAGTATAACAGTGTAAATATTGTGTACCTACTTCAGATAATAAACTCTCAAATCCATATTTTTTTCAAAAATTTTCAGACATCAGAAAAGCAAAGGACCACAAGGAGTATCGAGTGTGTTTCTCTAGATGTTTTTGATATCAGTACTACAGTATCAACCTTCCAGTGTCTGAGGGACAGGTTTGAGGGCTTTCAATGCTTTACCATGATTCTTTCTTCAGGCCAAACAAAAGATTCAGGAGGATGGACATGGAGAGGAATGACTGAAGTCCAGGTAGCCCTGACCTTCTGTAGGTTCATTAAAACAGGAGGGAGTCTATTTGGCATTTTCATTTGTAGATTCTACATTCTTGACCTAGTTGTGCAGAATCCATGTTAAAATTCCACCTTACTTCATCACTGCAGGAGCCATCAAAGTATATATATGCATGCTACCAAAACTGGATAAGATTGATGAATCTAAGAAGTGCATTCTGCAAGGGACCAGATATAGATCTTTCCTTAGTGACACGCACGTCAAATACAGAAGTGCTAGAGACAAACCAGTGAACTTAAAATGGACCTCTTGTTGTTAGATTTTGAGAAAGTATTACAAGAGGTGAAGGGACTTTAACCGCATATGAACAGCAATGTAAATGAGTCAGTACTCTCTGGTACTAAACTGATATTCAAAGAAGGTACACAGACAGAACTATGGCTGGAACTGCGTATGTGGCAGAGTATGTCCTTCTTAAGCATCAATGGAAGGACAACCCATTTGTTCTCCCTGGGTTAGACTCACAGTTCAATGAAATGTAAAGGGGCATAAGAGGCATAATAGAACAAGAGCAGGAACATGGTTAGGGATTTTATGGGCAGGAAATTGGGAAAGGAAATTAACATTTGAATATAAATATGGAAATATCGAATTAATAGTAAGGAATAAAATATGGTAAAAATAAAAAAAAATAATGTAATTAAAGACAAGAGCATGACCAACTAATCACAACTATTGACTCAGAAATCTAAAAAGTCACTGACAGGGAATGGTAGTCAGAGTAATACTAGTGAAAAGACTGCGATGAAGTGTCTACTAGGATCATTTCTCTATCCCAGATAACAGGGTCAGACACAAACTGAACTAAATGAATCCAAATCATGGAAGAGTTTACTCTGAACTGAGGACACAATACCTATCTTTCCCTTTTTCTTTAGAAACTTTTTCTTCTGTGACAAAAATAATAAGAGTCATGAGCTCTCAGGTAAAGAACTATCCCCTTCCTTTGGAAGAAAATACTGATATAATCTCTCTGACATCCAGGAACTATAACAAGCAGGGAAGTCCAGATGCTTCTGAGAGGCTTCCAACTCCTGATACCCATATGTGGAAGGCTCAGATCAAGGCTGTCTCTTCAGCGAATTCATGCAACCCCAACGCATGACTCACCAAGCTTTCCCATAGACCATGCATTTCTTCCTTTTTTTATACAAAGAGAGAAGGGCATCTTCCTTCTCCCCATCTCTGATATCTTCTTCTTCTTTGTTCTCCCCCTGAAATGGCTCTTTACTCTGAATTAGGAGCCAATTAGTAAACCCTAGAGGTACTGAAGGAATATCTGCGATTCAATTGCAGTCAGGACAACACTCGTGACATCATAAAAGAAGCTAGGTCTATGCAGGATACAAGAGATTTTTTCAGGGAGGGCATAATGATATCACTGAGAATTGCAATGGCCTACCTGCTGAAATGCTATATTTACATTGACCAGATTCAAGGGTGCACTTTACAAATGAGTCTCCTGTGACACAGGAGAAACCTTTAAATACTACATCTCTCTAAAGCTAGAGCATTCTCTATCCATCATTATTGGTTACATGCTCTTAATGGAGAAAGATTGGGGCTTGGTATAGGTACAAAATATCTAGGAACATGGAGTGGAGGAGATTCTTCTGGATAATAATTTTATTCCCAGGTCCTTTCCTGGGACGTACAATTCAATTTCCTAGTGTTTCTCTGTTTCCCAAGGGCCAGTATTTTCCCTATAGACCTTTAATTGAATTAATATTTTATTATATTTTCTTATTGTACATTCCTTGATAGGGGACTTTATAATATTCCCGAATGTGTACTCAAAAATTCTGTTTTCCTTTTCAACTTTTTTTGCACTGACTTTGTCAACAAAGGTGGCACAGATATTGAATGAATATAACAGTGTAGATACTTTGTACCTACTTCAAATGATAAACTCCCAAATCCTTATTTTATCAAAAAATTACAAGCCATCTGTAAAGCAAAGGACAACATGGACAATAGAATGTGGTTCTGTAGTCCCATTAGATGTCAGTTCTCTAATAACTACCTTGCTGTTTTCCCAGTGCAAGACTTGAGGGTTTAGGATATTTTATCATGGTTCTTTCTTCAGAGAAATCATAAGATTCATTTGGATGGGCAGGGACAGCAATGGCTTCAGGTCCAGGGACACCTCAAAATTACTAGTTTCATAATAACAGGAGGGAGTCTATTTGGCATTGTCATTTGTGGATTCCAAATAATTGAGCTTGTTCCAAAGAAACAATGTTAAAATTATACCTAATCTCATTTGTAGGAGCCACATATATATATATATATATATGTGTGTGTGTGTGTGTGTGTGTGTGTGTGTGTGTGTGTGTGTATATATATATATATATATATATATATATATATATATATATATGATCAAATATATACACCAGCCACCAAAACTAGATAAGAGTGTTGAAGCTTAGAAGTTCATGCTTCCAGGAACAGGATATAGATGTTTCCTGAGAGACACAGCTAGAGCACATCCCATACAGAAGTGAAAGCTAGTGTCAAACCAGTGAACTGAGAACGGACTTCTTGTTGTTAGATTTTGAGAAAGGACTAGAAGAGCTTAAGGGGAGTTCAACACCATAAGAACAAAAATGCCAACAAACCAGAAGTTTCAGGTTAAACCAATATTCAAAGAATGTATATGGAAAGACCTAGTGCTCCAACTGTTTATGTAGGAAAGCATGGCATTTTTGAGCAACAAAGGAAGGAGAAGCCCTTTGGTTTCAGCCCTAGGAGTAACTCTCAGTTCATGGGAATGTCAAGGGGCAATAAGGGTGTTTATAGAGTAATTGGATGGGGGCCGCCTAGAGATCTTATGGACAGGAAACTGGAAAAGGTCATAACATTTGTAATGAAAATACAGAAATATGCAATTAAAGAAGCAAAAAACTTGTTAAAAATAAGAGAAAATGAAAGAAGTTATAGAGAAGAGAACTGCCCGCTAGTCACATGTATTGACTCAGAAATATAAAGAGTCACTGTCAATGCATGGTAGTCAGAGTAATACTAATTGAAAGATTGAGATGATGAAGTCTCAACTAGAAGCACTTTTCTCTCCCAGATATCAGTGTATGACACAGTGTGCAGATTGTAATTTCTTCATCCCACACATAAGTGTTGCCTTTTATTTTTGATGTTGAAAAATAAATCGAGGCTTGGATTTGAGAAGCATCACTGATCATAGTATTCTGCTAATGCACTTTATCCAAGATTCTTAAATACAAAGAAAACTGCCGACAGATCCCAGAACTCACAATTTCCTTATTACTAAGAAAAATTAGCACTTTAAAGTGTATTTCAAGGCTGTGCCATTTTGGTAACTAGAACTCGCAGGTACTAATCTGTAGTATTTTTTTAATTTACTGTTTAAAAGTATTCTTCTCTTATGTCTGTTAGTGTTTGCTGGCATATATATATATGTGTGTGTGTGTGTGTGTGTGTGTGTGTGTGTGTGTGTACCTGGTGTGATCCTGGTACCTTCAGAAGCTAGAAGAAGACAATGAGTACCTGGCATTGGAATTGCAGATGGCTATCAGCTGTCATGGGGTACTGGGAACTGAGCAAGTTCCTCTCCAAGATCAGCAGGTTTCCTTAGGTACTGAGCCATTCCTCAAACCCTATTTTAACTTTAACAAAGTGTATTCATCACCACTAGAAGGTTAACAAGAACCTACAGTCAGTCCCCTTGTACTGCTCTCTTTCTCCACTCCCTAGAGACAATATTTGTAATTATCCATCCCATTTGCCTCCATAATTTTAAATGATTGATTAGTCAGTTTTCAACATTATCAATGAACTGACAATTAGTTTATAAATAAAAAAAAGTATGCCAGCAAATATCAACAAAAGGTTTCCGTAAGACATCTTCACAGTCTTCATTCTGAATTCTTCAGATCTGTTCCGGCCCCCTTGCCCTAACCCTTCTTCTTGCCACACAGTGGCTCCTATTCTATTTTCATGTCACAAGTGGTGATCACTCCCACCCCTCTTCCTTAAGAGATCTTTTTAACCCTTTAATGGTCCCCTTCCCAGTTTCATTACACACACACCCAACCTAGGTTCTCATTTGAGTGGAGGCATGCAGAATTTGTATGAGGATTGTAACAGGCAGAATGAATGTAAACTGGACTGCACAATGGCTTCTTTACTTTTTTCTTATAAACATGAAATTATATTTCAAGAAAATATAACATTATTTTCTTGATCAATAAAATATGTAATAATAAAGAAACTGACTGACAGAATCTATTTGGCAATCTAACCGTATGGAAGTCTATAAATGAGAAGTCTATGAGAGAAAACAAACTAACATTGATATAGAGACACTGAACTCGCACAGTCAGCACAGTAAACAAATGTGTCCCAGTGTTTACCAATCACCACAACAGTAATAAAAAGCACACATGTGGTGAACATGAAGCAGCTTTACCTAACCCTGCTTTCATTTTTTCTTTAAAACGGTACTAGGGACTGAAATCTGCATCCTGTGCCTGCTTGTGCCTGCATGCTGTCACCTAACCCTGCTCCTTGTTTCCCTTTACTTGAGAATTATAAAAAGCATGTTCAGTGCTCAGTGATGTTTGCTAAATTCTCATGTGAGAATCACTGCTTCCCTGCAAGGGCTCAACAGAGGCCCCTATGCACACAGCATTCTGCTCACACAGGCTGCTCCAGTCCTCGCAGGTAGCTTTCTCTACCCAGCACCCCAGTCACATACTTTTCAAAACACAAATCTGACATAATGGTGACATTTTGGTATAGTTCAAAACATTAACTCAGGCTTAGAGAGATTGCTCAGCAGTTAAAAGCACTGACTACTCTTCAAGAGGTCCTGAGTTCAAATCCCAACAACCGCATGGGGACTTACAATCATCTATAATGGGATCTAATGCTCTCTTCTGGTGTGTCTGACGACAGCTACAGTGTAGTCATATACATGAAATAAATATATAAATCCTTAAAAATTATTAACTCAATCTCTATGCTATCCACAGCAGAACTTTAAGCCAATAAAAATATCAAGAGCTAATGTAGTCTAACACCCTTACTTTGATAATCTTCTGCGGTCTTCGTTGTCTGAATGGCCTAGGTGGTGTACAGCTTGGATTGGATACAGACAGCTAGATTCCCAGTTCATGGCTTAATGTTTTCAATATCTAATCACCACATTTACCTTTACTAAATCATCTGTGTAAGGATTCTTGTTCTTTTAATTTAAAATTCAGCATCTCATTGCCCTATAACTCTAAAATGCCAGTAAAATCATAAAATAAAATATTGTATATAAAATATATTATACACAATGTATAACGTATATATATTTCTTTCACTCTGATTGGGTTGGCACTCACTTCTAACAAATGTCCCACTGCATCTACTATACAGCAGACAAACAACATAAGGTGTTTTGTGGACTAGATTGGTATCTGGGATAACTGTTTTGAAATCATATTAGTTAACTAGATCTGTATCAGTACTGCTGTATGACCTAACTACAGATATATCTAAGGTAAGTGTTAACATTCCATACATGCTTTTTGAGGGTATAAATTTCTTCACAGAGGAAAGAGTTTTCACTTGCATTCTTATCAAAGATACCCCAGTCCATCTTGAGATCCCAGATGAGGGTATAGCAGGAACTGATGATACAAAAGAAGACCTCAGGTAAAAGAACACCATGGTATCAGAGTGACTTCGTTCTGTAGAAAGAGGAGAGAATAACAAAAGGAAAACATTACTAGATTGAATTACAGTTCCTTAGTAAAGGTAGATTCTTCATAATGCCATAAAGAAATCAACTGTTAAAATAAACATCCTTAAAAGAATCATTGTCAATCAATGGTTAATAACAAATATGAATTCTCTGATGTGCCACAACAATCAGTATACAAACTTATACAAATGTTTACTAGGGGTCTGTAACATTTCAGTGTACTCTTTGGATATCTAAAAAAGAAATTTAAACTTCTACCACTAGATGACAGCTTAGGGTAAAAGATGGGGGAAAAACAATGCAGAAACAACAGGAAGAGACTGCACCACTTTCTCTCCAAGAGCACCTGGAGTGTTTTTTACTTTAGAGCCTCCTTCAGACACTGGATCTCCAATGCTTACCATTCAGGAGCACAGAGGGCACCAGAGAAAGTGTTGAAAACACCACAGAGGCTGTGATGAGGCACTTACTTGCCATTTATGTTTATTGAGCCGAGCTTCCCTCAAGCTACAGAGATCCATGACTTCCCCCTCCCACAGCTTCCCCCAAATGAGGCATCACCCATACAAAGGCTAATCTGTCTTCATGCTGGAAACTTTTGGCTTTATTCTGAGAACACAATAAAGAACATTATATCAGAATAAAAATAATTTGTAAACATAGTTATACATTTAAACTTTTTGGTGTTGAGTGCCCTTTGCTCTCTGAAATCCTCCTCTGGTAACTTCATGAGTCCCCATGATGTTCTCCTGTTTCAAGATATGGGTAGATAACCAATAAGCTAGTTCTGAATTACCAGGAAAAATAATGGTGTATATGATGTAACCTCAAAAAGTTATAAATTTTGGTCAGTTTCTCATACTGTCTCACGAATTATCCTCAATTTGTCCTATTAAACAAGTAATTACTGATCATTTTAAAGTTATTAATGAGTTGAGTATGGAAATAAACAGTATTGCGATTGCTAGGAGGATAAAGTGAGGCCATTTAAGGTTGAAGACATTTTGAGAAGTGTTTAGCTATGAAAGTGTCTTATGTTTAAAAAATTGTTGCTTATAATTAGGGTTTATAAGACATAAGACAACGCACAAGATAGTTCGTAACCACTTGAAATAACATTAGAAAAGACATATGTCTTGAATTCTGAATGCTTTCTTGAGCCTTGGGATCATTGTTTTAGTAAAATAAATGCTCAGACATTTACTGACACCAGAATTACACAGTTAGAAAGAATTGATACATTACAGGTCTAGAACAACTGGATTCAGTATGTCTTATATCATAAGATACATAACTGTTTGCCGACAGAATCATTATTAAATGGTAAGGCATATAAAATTACAGCCAGGTATATGTTAAAATAATAGACACTCAGAATTTATCACTTCTTCCTGGTGTTACACTCTGTTATTCTCTACCCTTCCCAGATTGCATTCATTGTATCTGCATGACAGAAACACTGTGCATTACTGGTCTACTGTACATCTTCTTTCAATTACACATGCAAGAGTCAGTGGGAAAAACTAGGTCTGATAGAGAAATTTATGTCATGGAAATCAAGAGACACTACAACCCAGTGTTCCCAATCTATACTCCCACCCCAGAGCTGGTTTATTAAATAAATATACACAAGCATATCCCTTACTTAGCTTCTTTTAGACAGTTAGTACGAAGTAAAGGCAAGTGATCCTAATTGGATCTATCAAAAAAGAAGAATATGGAGGAAGAGGAGGAAGAATAAAATGGAGGAAGAGGAAGAAGAAAAGAGAGATCAGAATAGAAAGGAGGTTGTTTGGATAGGATACAATCTCCAGGTTTAATTTATAATCACTGCGTTTATTTGAATAGGTTTGGCCCAATAGACTGAAACCTGGGTCCAAAGAGAGTGGCACTATTAAGAGATTTGGCCTTGTTGGAAGAGACAGGCTTTTAGGTCTAATATGTTCATGCTAGGCCCAGAGAAATATACAGTTTCCTTATGTTCTCTGTGGGTCAAGATGTAGTACTCTGAGCTCCTTCTCAGGATCAGTCTTCCTGTACACGGTCATGCTTCACACCATGAAAATGGATTAAACTTTTGAAACTGTCAGCCAGCCCCAATTAAATGTTTTCCTGTATAAAAATTGTTGTGATGATATTGTCTCTTCACAGCAATAAAGTACTGAGAAAGTCATAAGAATTTTCTTCAGAAGCATATTGGTCTAAATATTTATATTAGAACACTGAATTAGAATTCTAAATGTGTAACACATAATTTGTTATCTAGGTATATTTGGATTTGTTCACAGGTCAGCTAAGTAGGAGGGATTATCAGCTTCACAGGTCATTAAAACATGCTCACAATTTATCTACCAAGTTTTGCAAAAATAAAGAAATTCAGGAATGGAATAAAATCCAGTCTTCAATATTTAAAAAATAAGATGAACATAGAGATTAAAAGATAAGATATTTGATGGTAGATTAGCAACTTTTAAAATGAAATGTTTATGATAAGCCATGTAATCTACAAATTTTATTTCATTTTTATAATAATAATAATAATAATAATAATAATAATAATAACAATAATAAATAAACTAGCTTGCTAGTAAGTGAGGACTTGCGATGAATAACAGGCATATATTCAGTAAGTCAAATACTGGTGTTTGTCAAGTGAGCATACGTAGTATCAAGTCTTATAATTGAAAGCAGATGCTCTTTATTAGTTACTGAAGAAATAAATATAAACTATTGTCAGAGGAAAGTAAATTAATACTGAAACAAAGCACAGTATACTAATCTTCCTGCATTTCTAGATTTTTGACTTGTCTTTATACTACAATTGTTAAGAGGGTGTGAGCAGCTTCCTCTTTCTAATCCCATTTAATCTATGAAACTTATAGGAGAAATACATGTAGATGTACTGACTTTTAAATATCTTCACAGACTATTCCAGAGTAGGTAATAGTTTACCTCAGATTTCAATGATGCACCCATGCTATGATTGGTCTCATTTTATTATCTTCCCTATTTCCCTAATAAAGAATGTTCCTCCTTTAATTCCTTTAAATTCCTCCTTTAATTCCTCCTCCTTCTTTGGTATTCAGAGGACATACTGGAAGGATGCTACCACCACTTTAGTCAAGCAATTACACCTTATTCTTTCTTGGCTTACCCTGCTTGTCCACTTTAGTTGTGGTAATAATCACAGAAAATCAAGTAATTCCTATTTTACCAGAGGAGTCTCTCTCTTATACATCTGCCACATTTGAAGCAGAATATAGGGAACAAATTTTTAGAACTGACATCTATTGAATTTAAAATAAAAATAAATTTCATAAGGGTTGTGGAGCCACAGCCATGATAGGAATGAAAGTGAAATAAGAAGGGAAAGGAGTGAAAGGCAGGAAACCAGAGCACCAAACAGCAATCCATCTCTTTTTGAAGGGTGCTTAAAGGGGAAGCATGGGGAGGGTGTCTATTCTCTCAAAAGTCACCTACTCTGATAATTAACACTTTTCAACCCAAATTTAGATAAAAAGCAAAGTGGAGCAGACATTGTTTTCAAAGTCCAAATTATGGAGTAAAGTGAATTATGCCTGAGATTTGCACCTAAAAAATGTTGCATTTATTCCTACAGTCCCCCAGATCAAACTACTGACTTTTGATATTCTACTGTTCTCTGAGAAATGAATAGACAGAAAATCTGCGACATATAATAATGTAAAAGATGTATGACCTCAGAAAAAATTATACCCCGTATTTTGACTGAAAAAATTATACCCCCTATATGCTGCATGACATTCTCACAATGACAGGCAGCAGCAGTGGGCACAACTCCAACAGTCATGAGTTCATGACTTCCAGCAGCTGGTTCTCCCCAGTGCAAAAGCTATGGTGTGTCGTCGGCTAAGTGCATGAAATCCACTTTGACTGACCATATTCTCAATGCACATGAGTTACAGGACACAACTTTCTCATCTGTCAGAAGTTTGGGTGCTCAGTCACTGGTCATCAGTGAGTTTTAGTGCACATATGGTTGCACATGGTACTCCTTAGGTGATGACCATCTTCAACTTGGAGTGTGAAAAGCAGCCATTCTCATTTTCATTCACAGTTAAAAATACTACAATCCTAGAGACAGGAGTTAAAAAATAACTGGTTTTGATCTGAGTTGGAATCCAGACTCTGTCACTTCCCAACCTTAGGGTTACAGGAGACTTGTACACTTATATAATTGGAAATAGAATGGGGCTAACAAGTCCTAAGAATAAAAGAGGAAAAGGGAAATAGCAATTCTATTTAGAGACTTTTGTACATCAGAGCATGCTTCCCTGATCCCCTCTCACATTTAAAGTGAAAAGGAAGTCCTAGGAGTTTGTAGTACCATTAAAAATATTTCTGCGATAATGCAGGGAAATAATTTTAGACCATACATAGAGGCTAAGGGAGCAGCTCTGTGGTAAAGGAACGCTCAGCCTGTGTGAGACCTGGACGTGACCTTCACATCAATAAATCCCCGCTGGAGGGTATGTGGGCAATGGGAACATTCATTCATTGCTGGTGGGAGTGCCATTTGGAGGTTTCTCAGAAAACCGGGAAATAGTTCTAACCCAAGACATAGCTATACCACTCCTGAGCATATACCAAAAGATGTTCCAACATCCCTCAAACACTTGCTCAATTTTATTCATTTTAGTCAGACACTGAAAACAACCTAAATGACCCTTTGCTGAAGAATGGATACAGAAGACGTGGTACATCTACAGAATGGAATATTATTCCAGTATTAAAAAAAAAATGACATCATGAATTTTGCAGGCAAATGGAGAATATCATCCTGAGTGCTGTAACCCAATCCCAAAAGGACATGCCTGGTATGTATTTACTAATAAGTGATTTTAGTCATAAAACACAGGATACTCATGCTACATTCCACAGACCCAAAGAAGTTAAACAAGAAGGAAGACTCAATTGAGAATGCTTGAAACTCACATAGAAGATGAATAAAAAGGTCATTAGAGTCAGATGGAGGGATGGAACTGGGTGGAAGAGGGAATGAGAAGGGGAATGGGGGCAATTCAGGACTAGGTGTGGGAGGAAAAGGAGGGATGGCCAAATGGCCATGAGAATTAGTGGAAATCTGCAACTAACGGGTAGGAGTGGGCAACTCCAAGATGAGACAGATATGGGATAAGGGTGGTTCCCAAGATCAATGGGAGCATCCTTAGCTGTGACTCACAGCACTGGGGATATGGTACCGAAAGAGGCCACCTCCTGTAGCCAAGGCAGAAACCTTGGTGGAACAACACATACACCATCCCATCCATGAAACTTGACCCAAAATCTATCCTGTCTTCAAGATATGCAGGGACAGGGGATGGATCAAAGACTTAGAGAATGGCCAACCAATAACTGGCCCAACTAGAGATGCACCCTAGGACAAACACTAATCCCTAACACCATTAATGATGCTCTGTTATGCTTGCAGACAGGAGTCTAGCATGGCTGTCCCCAGAGAGGCTCCACCGAGCAGCTGACTCAGACAGATGTAGGTACCCACAGCCAAACAGTAGGCAGAAGTTGAGGACTCTTATGTAAGAATTAGAAGGAAGGATTTGGGGACCAGGAGGGTACTGGAACATCATAAAAAGACCAACAGAAGCACTAACCTGGATCTTTGAGGATCTCAGAGACTGAACCACCAATGAAAGTACATACACAGGTTAGACCTAGGCCTCTCTGCACAAATGCAGCCTGGACTTCATATGGGTCCTGAACAACTTGTGGTGGGTGTTCCCAAAAGCTGTGCCTGCATGTGGGATGTTTTCTAACTCGGCTGCCATGTCTGGTTTAAGTGGCAGTGGATATGCCTAGACTTTTAGAGACTTTATGTGTAAGGGTAGGTGGATATTCAGGAAGAACCCTACCTGGTCAGAGGAGAAGGGATTGGGGAATGTGGAGAAGGAATGTTGGAGGGGTGACCAGGAGGGGGCAATGGGCAGGATGTAAAGTGAATTAAATTAAAAAATAATAAAGTTGAAAAAAAAACACCTGAGAGGTGGTGTCACATGTCTTTAATCCCAGCACTTAGGAGGCAGAGCCAGACAGTATATAAGTGATATGTGGGTTCAGTATAATTCTAAAATTAGTAAAAGAATGTAAAGAAATTAAAAGAGGCAAAACAACCTGGAAACGAATAGTAAGGTTGGGGAATCAGTTTACCAAATTGATATTTAATATGCAGTTCCAGTATGGCAAACATGAAACACAAAGGAAAAATCTGGGAATGGACCCCACAGTCCCCAAAAGGCCTAATTGATCTTGAAAGTAGACATTCAATAGAGCAGAGACAGCTCTTTCCAATAACCCTAGTGTTACTCAAACCTGTCAGTCAGAGATCAAATAGAAACTTTGACTACTTCAAAACTTACATAGAAATTCAATCAAAATAGATCATGGACTTAACTGTAAAACAATAAAATAGGACACCAATAAAAACGTTAAGACCGAGATTAAAAAAAAAAAGAAAAGAAAAGAAAAGAAAAGAAAGCTTCAGACCAAGGCCTTGGTAAAGAGTCATTCATACAAGGAAATATTGATAAACTAAACGTTGCCTGTTAAAGGCCACGTTAGGAGGAAACGCTGCAGCAGAAGCTTCTTTGTGTAGCCCTGGCCAACCTGGAACTCTCTGTAGACCAGACTGATCTGAAACACAGGGATACACCTACCTCTGTTTCCCTAGTTCTGGGATTAAAGACATGGGCCACCACTGCATGTGCGGGGAAATATATTTTTTAAAAAAAACTACCAGATTGTAATAAATACCAGATGAATTTTACCTAATATGTAAAGAACTAAACAAATTAAAAAACTAATAGGAAATTCAACCAAGGGTGTATTAAAAATATTCACTGATAATTCATCAGGAAACAAGAAATTCCAAATGAAACGACTAAATTCCAAATTAATCATCTAGCAGAGTGGCACTGTGCTTGCAAATTCCTCTGCAGAATGACAGAGGAGAACTGAAGCGACCTCTGATCTACTGAAGTTCTCCTGAAGTGTGCTAAAAACAAGACAAAGCTCCTTTCTGGGACTGGGTCAAGGTTTGAGATGGCTAGATGCTCTTCCAGAGGACCCAGGTTTATTTCCCAGCATTCATATGGTTGTTCACAACTACCTAAAACTCTAGTACCAGAAGGTTCCATATTGTCTTCTGACCTCTAAGTACATCAGGCTCACACATGGTGCACACATACATGCAAACTCAACATTCACATTCATAAAAATATTAAAAGGGAGAGAGAGACATACTCTAGTATTTCACTCGTGCTTTCTACATGCTTCTGTCACACCATGGAGTTCAACCAACCAAGCTCAGACACAGGAGTCTTACACATGTAGAAAAGGAAGGGTATTTCACCTTTATAAACCTGTAATTTAGATGAGTGCCAGGGGTTGGTGATTTAGCTCAGTGGTAGAATGCTTGCTAGTACAAGGCCCTGGGTTTGGTCCCCAGCTCTGAGAAAAAGAAAAAGGAAAAAAAATTAGATGAGTGCCTCTTTCAGGGTAGCACAGTTCATAAGGGAGCATAGTAAGCCACTCACACTCTGTCTATATTCCCCAGGCCATGTTCCAATTCTTACATATGAGGGCTTTTCACTCAAATGCTTCTTTAAAATTCTTTCTGGCAAAGGACTTGGTAAAATTCAAAGAGGGAGGTAATGAAAGCTTAATGTAGGCAATGCAAAATTAGGTGGGAGATTAGAAAAAAACAATTAGAATCTTTTCATTAGTGTTCGTTTGAGGAGGAGACTTGGGTGGGGAGGTGTTTGAGACAGGTTCTTTGTGTGTAGCTTTGGCTGTCCTCAAACTCAAAATCCTCCTGACTCAGGCTCTCAAGTGCTGGTATTACTGGGCTTGCCCCCACACCCAGCTGTGAAGTTCTTGATATAGGAAACAGAATAGTGTGTGTGTAAGTGTCAGGGACAAGAAGGACTACCCAACAGTTTCTACACTTAGTATCAGTTTTCTTTGCTTTAATCTTTCTGTACCAGAGATGAAATAAGCTGAGTAGGTTATAATATTTCACTTTATTTGGTAAGTGTTGATTTCCCTGTGTAAACAGGTAAAAGTTTTGCCTTTAAAGAAGATATGCTCTAGGATCTCCTTCAAAACCATTAAAAAATATGTACCAAGCAATAAGAAGCCTGCCTGACTCAAATGCAAATGCGTGTCAATGAACTATTAGGTGATGACTAGATTTTTCTTTTCTTTTCCACTAAATAGAACAGAAGAACTATTTTACTGTATGAAACAAATTTTCTATCAATGTTTCAATGAAAACCTTATACTGCATACTATAGAGAGTATCACTCAAGAGGCCAAGGTGTAGCTGAGTATAAGGATATGGTTAGTATGCTCAAGGCTTTGTTGTAAATTCCAAACATGTGTATGTGCATGTGTGCACATTTTTTTCCACTACATTCTAAGAGATATATAGATGACATGTCTTATTTATTAGCAAAGTAGCCAACTTCCTAATTTTTTTTCAATACTTCCTTTAAAATGTATTTTATTGGGGCTGGACAGGTGGCTGTTCCTCCAGAGTATCCGGGTTTAATTCCTAGGACTCACATGGCAGCTCACAACTGTCTGCAACTCCAGTTCAAGAAGAATCTGAAGATATAGATATAGATATAGATATAGATATAGATATAGATATAGATATAGATACACAAGGTACTGTACTGTACTCAAGGTCTTTGGATATTGGCCCACTGGGGGGGGGCATAGGAGCACAGTGCATTGGGTCCCTGTATCCACAAAACAGCTGGGTGTGCTTCCCTTCTATCTCTGTGCATAGCCATCACTCCAGGAACAAGAGGCTTTCCATTGGCTCCTCTTGTTCTTTCTTGGGCAGTCCCTGACCCAGTGTCCTTTTTCTTTGCATTAGGCACACTGATCTTTAGCCAGGAATTCTCTTCTGTTGCCAGGTACTATCTTCCTAGGCTCCCTAACTACTGTGGCAAATATATGTTCCTCTCTTGTCTTTTATCTCTGTTTAGCTCTCTAGCTTCCTTTTTTATCTCTTTTCTTCCCTAGCTTCCTGCTCTTTTTACCTCTTTCTTTCTTTTTTCAGTCTCTCTGTCTGCATCTTCTTCTACAGCTATTAGGTGCTATCCACTTTTGTGTACAGATCCTGAACCACACAACTTATTTTCTCTGCAACTTACAATAACTCTCTCAGTGACTTAACTTAAGCCTTCAAATTTCTGTAACTTTCACTTCATATCATTTCCTTACCTTAGCCAGATTGTTGGGGCATTTTCCAACCCCTAGGAGACCCACCCTTGGAGCCTGGGGGCAGACCCAGCGCTCCCTACCTTCAGACGTATTGAAGTCCACAGTCAGGAGTGAGGGCCTTCCATCCATGTCTTGAACATTCTTTCTGGCCTCTAGTAGTATTCTGCCTTTCCTCAGTGGTAAAGAAGACCTGTATCAGCAAGCATCTCAAGTGGGATGGTGAGAAAACAAGAAGAGAATCTAGAGAATAGAGGTCCACTGAAGAGGACAAATAGCATTTAGTAGTACAGCTAAACCAGGAGGCTTGTTTTGGACAAAAAGGGCATTGTAAATATAAACACAAGGTTTGTCTATGAAACAGAAAGGCGAGAAGAGGGGCAGCCTAGCTGTTACCGGCTGTCTCTGTACTTAGATTTTCCCTTAAGGAGTACCTATCTTCAGTGTCAGCTTGGTGGCTTTGCCTCTCAAGAGAACCAGCCTCCAAATGACACTAGGTTTCTAGTAACAACTACTAACAAAAGGATGGAGAGATGGTTAGAACTTGGGTGCTAGATACTAAGCAGCTGATAAAAGAATTGTAATAGTTCACCTGGGGCTTCTTGTCTCTTGCATCTAATAAAGAGATTGTTAATACTATCAACTTTTAATATTAAAAACTATACCTCTCTCAGTGTCTTTGAATACCAGGACTGCAGTAGTAGTCCTTCACCAAACTGTCTCACTGGGCTAAAGGCCCATGATAAAGAAAACATTAATCCTGACCTTGGCCACAGCCAAAGCCTGAATTCTAAATATTGACTGGCAAAACAAAGTTCTTCACAGTTGGTTGTAGATTCTTTTAAAAACTATTTAAGGGCTTCTCTGTCCCCAAAACTGAGGCATCTCTCCTTGAGGAGGAGGCTCAAGAGGGAAAGATAAAAACTCCCCGGCAGAAAACAATTTTTCTCAAGCAAAGTATTTTTAACTTTTATCTTAAGCACCAAGAGGACCAAGTAAAACTCTTTGACAAACAAAGCAGGTTCATGATTTCAAACATAGTCTTCAGTCCAAGATTTTAAACACAGTCATCAGTCCAAATTCAAAAACGAAACAAAATCTAAAAAGACAATACCACAGAAACAAACCAGACAAACAAGACCAAGACGAGGCATCCTATGAGCAATTTTCACAGATGCCTGGTACCTTCAGTACCTGGCCCAAACTGCAGCTTAACCTTAGCTGCTTCTGGGATGAGAAAGACGATCTGATTCTACCTCCCAACAGAATTCCAGATTGTCCTCTTGCCCTAACATCCGTTCAAAGGTCCACCATCAAAGACAAAGGGGTTATCACAGTCTGCCCCATGGCAAAGAAAAAGAACACCAAACACAGAAACAGAATACAGACAACAGACATTAACAAGTCAAAGCAAACTTGTCTGCGCCTAAACTTAAATAGGCAGCCGATCGCGACCTCCGGTGGAGTGGGATTTTTTGTCAGCTCCCGCCTAGGCAAAAGGAGCACTCCATCTCCTTTCTTCGAGAAAACCACAGCCAGTTCCTCCTGACTACCCACAGCTGGGCTCTCCCGGCTATTCTCTGACTGTGGAACATCTTTCAGGGGCTGCAGCTTGTGGGCTCTGGTTGTCCCCCCTTCCACAGCCAGAGGATCCTTACGGATCTCAAAGGCATCTGCACAGAGTGGGATTCCACATATACTCTCCTCTTCTACATAGTGGGATTCCACATGCACTCTCTTAACACTGACTGGTACTAAGACACACATATATACACACACGGCAAAACCAAAGCAGAGACATACAAACTGACAAATGCGGTGCCGCTCATACAGAAACACTCAGACAAACATCCAACTCACCTCCAAGGGGTCTTCTGAGTATGGGGTGGTTGCCAAGATCCCAGACAAGCCCCCAAATGAAAGATCCCAAAGAGAGACCCTTTCTAAAGTCGCGGGAAATCGTGGACCCCAGACACAGAGAGACCATTTTGGATGTAATAAGCAAAGGCGAGGTTTATTACGGAGATCTATTACCGGGATATCTGGGTCAACACGTATCCTGCGCAGGAGACAGAGGTGTCGACCCCGAAGCTCAAAAGTCAGAGGTTTATATAGGGAAGGGTAGGGGTTTGGCGTGGTTACACACAATTGGCTAATTCCTGGCGTGGCTATAAGTGATTGGCTCATTTAAAAATGGCAGTGAGATTACAGCACAGCAGGAGAGTACGTATTGACTGGAGTGTACAGGATTTTAGAAGCTAGGGGCGTATCAGGGTTTGAAGGACATCTGGTTAAGGTGTGACTCTGAGTAAGCTGGGGGAGGTGCCCTTCAGCCAGATGGTTTGGGTCAGTCCTGAAAACTCCTGCTGTTTCCTGAATTCCTTTTCTTTATTTTTATGGTCTGTTAGTCCTAGCGGCAGGACGGGGTTGCCTGGATTTGATTTTCACAGTGTTTAGCCCAGAGTTTGTGAATTTTGAAACTTACTCTTTTAACTTCATATTTTTAAACCTTAAATCTGTATAATTTTCCTTTCACCTGTAGATATTTTAGCCTGGCATACAAATCATTACTACTATGACATGTTGGTTCAGTAACATCATCTAATACAGTCAGAGGAGCTGAGGCCCCATATAAGATCTCAAAGGGGGTAAGGCTGAATCTGGAATGGGTATTTCTTGCTCTGAAGAGAGCAAGAGGGAAGGAGTGACACCCAGTCTGTGCCAGTCTCCATGGTCAATTTAATTTGGCCAGAGTCTTTTTCAGTATTTATTTATTTACTCTATCTGTCCTGAACTTTGAGGTCTGTAAATACAACATAATTTTTAATCGACCTCTAAATACTTGGCCACACCCTGGCTTACCTTGGCAATGAAAGTAGGCCTGTTGTCTGACCAGATTACCTTGGGCATTGCAGACTAGAGGAATATTTTCCATTGTCTTCTTGATGACTAACAAGGCCGTCTCTTGCTTGGTGAGGAAAGCTTTTATCTATTCTTGTAAAGGTAACTAAAAACACTAGGAGATACTTGTAACCATATTTTCTCAGTGAAGTTTACTTCGACTTCTTGTTAAACTCTCTAGGTCTCTTTGCCCTGTTTGTTTACTAAGGATTCACTTAGTGACATATCTTATACTTTTTTATTGCCTCTCTGGCTAGAATCTTAAAGTCTATTATATATACCTTAACTATTTGGACAAACTTTTCATCTCCTAAATGAGTCTATTTCTTTATTTGGCAAAGTGAGTCTTTTGTTTCCACTCTGTGGAGTATAGCTTTCTCCCCAAGTGTGTCATTCTCCTTTTATGTTTAAGCAACTTGGGCCTTTTTTTCTGTTGTACATTTTAAGTGAGGCCATCCCTTAGTCTAATTCCAGTTCATAGTGGCTGTCTCCTGCAGGCCTGTAACCAGGATAGGCTCCTGTATAGCCATTTCCTGAGTCACTTTATCTGTTTTGTTATTTTCCCATGTCACTGAATCTCTTCCCTCCTGATATCCTGGGCAATGAATAGTACTCACAGTTGCTGGATTCATCAGGACATCCAAGAGTTGGTAAAGGATCTTGTGTTGGAGGGTAGAGATTTGTCCATCCCAGATGACATTGTATTGTCCACCACAGTAGCACCCACTTATCTCTGACCTTCTTGAAGGGGACTGTTCTCGTCTGTGGACAAGGTAGCCTTGGCTTTCAGCAGGGGTCAATCAGCCAGTCGCAAAATTCTTTTTTCTACCCATGGGCTTCTGTCAGTACTTGACACTCGTGTTATGGTGGCTCCAGGTCAGGATTGGGCAGCAAGGTGACCAGACTGTCCCCAACCAGTGGAGAATCTAGTCCATGGCAACTGACCAGTGGTCCCATCCTCTGGGACATTTTACTCAAAGGCAAAACATCAGCCACTCTATCACAGTTTATGTCCTGGATTAGGTGATAATTGTTAGTGCCTGGCTGGCAGGAATGGTGTGCTCTAGGCAGAAGAGCACTAACCCACACATCTCCCAGTATCAGGTCCTGGTATACTGAGATAGGTCTTAAGGTCCACATATACAGTCTATAGATATGTATATAAATGCACTCACCCAGCCATTTTAGCAAACGCAAGCCATTTTGGAGAGCAAATTTTTAATGTGCAAGGTATAGGGGCAGTGAGGGATGACCATGGACTAGTGGGTTACCAAGCCCACGCCAAGGTCCACTGCTCTTCAGGTAGTCCATAAGGATTGTTTGTTGTCAGTAGACCCCGTACCCAAGGTCTTTGGATATTGGCCCACTAGGGGGAATAGGAGCACTGAGCACTGGGTCCCTGTATAAATAAAACAGCTGGGCGGGATTCCCTTTTATCTCTGTGCATAGCCAGCACTCTAGGACCAAGAGGCTCTCTAGTGGCCCCTCTTGTTCTTTTTTAGGCAGTCCCTGACCCAGTGTCCTTTTTCTTAGTATTAGGCACACTGACCTTTAGACAGGAATTCTCTTCTGTTGCCAGGTACTGTCTTCCTAGGTTCCCTAACTACGGTGGCCAGTATATGTTCCTCTCTTGTCTTTTATCTCCCTTTACCTCTCTAGCTTCCTCTTCTTTTTTTCTTTCTTAGCTTCTTGTTCTTTTTATCCTCTTTCTTTTTCTTTCAGTCTCTCTGTTTAACCTTACTTTCTCTGTAGTTTATACTAACTGTCTCAGCAACTTAGCTAACCCTTCAAATTTTTGTAACTTTCTCTTTATATCTTTTCCTTATCTTAGCCAGATTGGTGGGTCATTTTTCAGCCTCTCAGAGACCCACCCTTGGAGACTGGTGGCAGACCCAGCGCTCCCTAACTTCAGGCATATTGAAGCCAACAGGCAGAAGTGAGGGCCTTTCATCCATGTCTGGAACATTTTTCTCTGGTCTCTAGTAGGATTCTGTCTTTCCTCGGTGGTAAAGAAGACATATAACGGTTACTAACAAGCATCTCAAATGGGATGGTGAGAAAACAAGAGAATCTTGGAAATAGAGGTCCACTGAAGTGGGCAAATAGCATTTAGTCACACAGCTAAGCCTGGAGGCTTTTTTGGGACAAAAAGGCCTTGTGTCTGTGAAACAGAAAAGTGAGCAGAGGGTCAGGCTATCTGTTACTGGCTGTCTCTCTGGACTGAGATTTTCACTTATGGGGTACCTCTTTTCAGTGTCAGCTCCGTGGATTTATTGCTCAAGAGACCCATCCTCTAAATGCAGTAGGCTTCCAGTAAGAACTAATAACAAAAGGATGGAAAGATGGTTAGAACCTGGGTGCTAGATGTCAAGTGGCTGACAAAAGAATTGTAACCAGTTCACCTGGGGCTATCAGGACTTTTTTTTTGTCATTTTTGAGGCAGGAGTAAAAGTTGAACTGGGCTTCCTTCCACTTACATCTAATAAAGAGATTGTTAATACTATAGTATCAACCTTTAATAAAACTATAGCTATCTCCGTGTCTCTGAATACTAGTGCTGCAGTAGTAGTCCTTTAAAAAGCTGTCTCACTGGGCTAAAGGCCCATGGAAAAGAAAACAGTAATCCTGTCCTTGGTCACAGCCAAAGCCTGAAATTTAAATTTTGACTGGCAAAACAAAGTTCTTCACAGTTTGTTGTAGGTTTTTTTTGAAACTATTTTAGAGGCTTTTCTGTCCCCCAAACTGGGGCATTTCAATCACAGGGGCAGGAACTGGCTGCTATGGGGATAGGAACAAAGGCATTCCACATGTCAATGATGACTAACATGGAAGGTTATATAATGTTGGAGATTAACTCCTCCCTTGGAATAGGGCCAGATGATAAGGCAGGCTTCGTTAAAGAACTGCTCTTAATGAACACTCTCTTTCTGTGAGGAAATGTTGAAGGTCAGGCCACAAAAGGCAGAAATTCCTTTCCTGTTTTTCTTTTCTTTAGAATCCTCCCCTCACTTTCAGCCTGTTCAGATTGTTCCTCCTGTAGCATTTCTAATGTAGCCTGTCCCTTTAATGTTCCTTGTTCACAAGCAAAATTTAAATCTTTCCCAGCTTTTCACACCTGTCCACTGTGAAATTCCCAGAGATAGTGAACCAAGATGTAGCAATTCACTAAGAAATCTCTCTATAGTGTTTCTTTTCATCATAAGTCTGCTTTTTTTTCAAGCAGCTTTTGAAGAGCCAGAAAAATTGGGTGAGATTGAGAAGACCCCATGCTCACTGCAGCAGCTCCACAACTAGTTTCGCTTCCCCCTATTGTTTGGGCTTCGAGCACAAGCAGAGATAAAACACTGTGCTTCACAACTTAAAATTGGCTCTCAACCAACACACCGCCTTAGAGCGGAGTCCATAAAAGTAAATTTCCTACTCACAACACTTGTTCCATACAGGAGGCCTTATCTGGGGAAACTTTTATTTAAGGACTTTTTTTCTTCAAGGGTCTTGTTAACGTCTGTTTTAGACAGGGTCACTCACTAACCTGGAGTTCTTTATATACAACTGTTAATACTGGATAGACTGGAGAAGGGGAGTAAAGGGAGGGGCATCTCTCCTTTGAGAGGAGGCTCAAGAGAGAAAGATAAAACTCCCCGTCAGAAAACAATTTTTCTCAAGTAAAGTATTTTTAACTTAAGCACCAAGAGGACCATGTAAAACTCTTTGACGAACAAAGCAGCTTCATGATTTCAGACATAATCATCAGTCCATATTTCAAAAACAGTCGTCAGTCCAAATTCAAAAATGAAACAAAAGCCAAAAAGACACTCAACAATACCACAGAAACAAACCAGACAAACAACACTAAGACAAAGCATCCTATAACCAATATTCCCAGATACCTGGTACCTCAAGTACCTGGACCAAAGTGCAGCTTAACCTTAGCTGCTTCTGGGATGAGATGGACCTTTGGATTACACCATCAGTATTCCAGAGTGTACTCTTGTCCTAACATACAAGCACATATGTCCACTCCTATACTTAAATAGGCAGCCAAACGTGACCTCTGATGGAGTGGGATTAATCCCGCCTAGGTGAAAGGAGCATTCCATCTCTTTTGTTCCAGAAAATCACAGTCAAGTCCTCCTGACTGCCCATAGTTGGGCTCTCCCGACTGCTCTCCGCCCATGGAACATCTTTCAGGGGCTGCAGCTTGCGGGCCGGGGCGTTCCCCCTTCCTAGCCCAAGGATCTTCAGGAACCACAAAGGCATCTGCACTGAGTGGGGATACGCATCCATTCTCCTAGCACAGGGGAGGAATACACATCTTCCCTATTAACCCTGACCGGTACTAAGACACACACATATACATACATGGCAGAACCAAAACAGAGACAGACACACACTGACAAATGCGGTTCTGCTCACACAGATACACTCAGACAAACATCCAACTCACCTCCAAGGGGTCTTCAGAGTCTGGGGTGGTTGCAAAGATCCCGGATGAGCCCCCAAATGAAAGATCCCACACAGAGAGACCCTTACTCAAGTCTTGGGAAATCGTGGACCCCAGACACAGAGAGACCATTTTGGATGTAAAAAGCAAAGGCGAGGTTTATTATGGCGATCAATTATGGAGATCTCCGGGCCGACATGTATCCCTCACAGAAGACAGGGCTGTCGACCCCGAGAGGTTGGGAGAAAGAGTATTTAAAGGCAGAGGCTGTGAGCCCCAGGGGATGGAGGTATGTCAAAGGGGAATGTACAACAAGTTACAGGATTGTTTTATGGCTCCAGGAGATAAGGGGACGCCAAAAGGTTTTATGGCCCCCTAGTTCCTAGAACAGCGCTACTAAATCAGGAGAAGGGTCGGGTCTTCAGGTCCTCATTATTTTTAAAAGTTTGTCAGAATTAATGAAGCATCTGTATTTGAAACACCTCTGGTTAGGCTTGGGCCGCCGTTTTCCTGGAGTGCTCTCTGTAGGACGCAATGGCTGGAAAGCACAAGCAGGGGCTTAAATAAACATCACAGGGGCAGAACAAAGAACAGTTACTCACACCGGATGAAAAAGCAAAGTAGTTCCCTTGTATTTTTAACAATCTGTCTTCCAGAGACAGGTCCTGTTGCTGAGTTTTGGGCTAATTTAAAACTCTATCTCTCACTACCATCTCCCGTCAACCCAGCATCCCTGGTTTAACATCTTTTAAATCTATGTTTTATCTTTGGTGCCCTGTTACCTTCTGGGAAACACCCCACTTCCCAGTATGGTTCTATTCTCTTTCACCTACATGGTAGGCTGCTTTGTCTCCTGTAGCTCTTAACTCTGATCCTTCTAACACTGGATCACTCTTCATCCCCTCTCTCCTAATCCCTTGCCCTGTCTTTCTGTCTTTCTGCTCAGCTATTGGCTATGGCAAATCTTTATTATCAGTTGTAGCTCTCAGGGACTCTCATGTCTGGAAGTGTGGCATTTGGGGAGTCAATATAAAACAATTCTCAAAACCAGATATTGGTACTTTACACATACATTCCTGATATTGAATAAAGAAACTATATTTAAGAATATAGGAATTTGATCCTCAGTACTAGGTAGGGTAAGCATAAAGATGAAAATAGCACACATTTTGACTGTGTAATCTGTTCATATTTTGCTGGCTAGAAATTAGGCACATGCATACTCTTGTGTAGTGAGCCATTTTGGATTTGGGCCTGGCCGTTTTGTGAACTGTTTAGCTCAAAGTGGCTACGTGACTCTTGGCCACACATACTCCTCTCAGAGCCTCTCCCAGGAAGACCCTGGGAGCAATGACAGAATGTTTCAGCCTGAGCAAAACACCGGATGTCCCTGAGCAGATTCCTGAAATGGGTTTGACCTTTTCAAAGAACATGTACCCAGAAGATTGTTGCCTCGTTGTAATAGGAGGATATCTTGCAGTGTAGTGATTCACCTTATATCCTTGGACACTTCCCAAACTCCCCCTCCCTAAGCTTTAGTTCCCACTTCTATTCCTGCCTTTAAAAGTGCTTTAAATGCTGTACATTTCTCTCAATAAATGAGACCTTGACAACGGAACTTTTGCTTGGCCTCATTCTTCTCCTGCCCCCCTTTTAGGCCGAAGTGTAGCGCCCCTTTGGGACCCTGAATAATTGGGACCTAAACAGGGACCCCAAAGTACAGCCAATTATCAGACAACGGACACAGAAGATCCGCGGAGAGATTGAGGACTCTTCAGGCTTCATCGCTTGTGCATTGCTGGAGAAGGAAATAAGACTGGTCAAATAAGTGTCATCACATCGCCATGGGGAAAGTATTGGCTAAGGAGGCTTGATTCATAGGAGAGATCAAGCGCTCACTCAGGGAGAGAGGAAAGAGTTAAGAAACAGGATTTAATCAAATTGTCTTGCTTTGTTGATGAAAAGTGTCCTTGGCTAGTTTTAAGGGTCCCCAATATACACCCCCTTACTTGGAATAAGGTGGGTCAAGACATTAATAAACTGTTGAAAGCTGGTGACCCAGTGTCTGTGGCATTTTTCAGTTATTGGGGTAAGATGATCTAGAAAAGGCCTTGATGATGTGGGCTAACGTAAGTAAAACTTGTAATAAAAAAGGGACAAGATAATGGTAATGTTTTTTTATGTATGCGTTCTTTTAGAGTTATGTTTTAGTCTTTGGACTCTGATCAGAGATAGTTTACACCCTAGACATGAGAGAGAATGGGTTTGGGAAAAAGAGTCCTCCCGGACTCTCCAAGGATGCTTTGGAGAAAGAGAAAAACTTTCAGAGCTCTCCTAGGAACAAAAGGAAGGCAGGAAATGTCCTTCATCTCTGCTGGCTCTTATTGGAGAAATGCTTATTTCTGGTTCTGGGTTCCATAGGTAGGATATCTGGGTCCCTTCGGTGGGACATCATCTAGTTTTTCTCCCTCTATATCTATTGTCTGTCCTTGGTGCACCAAGCTGGCCATGTCTGTCAGTTTATGACTGTGGTTTTTGTGAAAGACCCCCTCCCAGAAAGGGAATTGTGCAAGCCCAAGGCCCTCAACTATAAATGTAAAAAGTAAGTTTTTAGATATGTGGGACAAGCTGACCCATCATTTAGACGAAACAGACCAGAAAAGAAAACATAATGTAGAAACCAGACTAAATTATGGGCACTGCTCCATAGGCCACCTGGCAGGAAAAGAAAAAGTCCCTGACCCCCCGGAAGCCCTGACCACCATGTACTTTTTGCTAACTCACTGTTATGATTGTAGCCAAAGTAGGTAACATACACGTATGCCTCATTTACTCCACCAATCACATCCCTGTAACCATGCATCTGCTTCTGTAAGCCTGCTTCTGCTCCCCAATATCCTATAAAAACCCGTCCCTGGTTCTGCTAGGCGCGCCAGTCGTCCGAATTGACTGGGACGCCCACAGATACCTGTGTATCCTGATCAATAAAAATCCTCTTGCAGATTGCAGCCTGTGGACTCGGACTGGTCATTGGGCTCGAGGATCTCCCTCCTGAGGGAAGATTCTCTCTGAGTCTTACATTTGTATCTCGTTGTTTAAGTGTTTTATGTTTCATGTTCAAAAGAAAAAAATGGTAAAAACTTTATCTGGCAGGCATTCACACTTTGACTTGGTTTTAACTCGTTTCACCAAAAAAAAAAAAAAAAAGGAACATATTAATAAAAAACTGTTTTCAGTTTGCCTTTAGAGCCCTGTAGCTTTTGCTACGGTCCTAGGTCAGCTGCAGAAGCTGCCCGGGGCTGAGCGTCTGCAGGAGCTGAACTTAAAGGCACCAATAGCTAGCTCCTCAGCTTCTATGGTATGGGAGCTGATGGCTGTTTCTCCTAGAACAATCACTGACTTATTATTTGACTTAACAGGTGACAAGGTTCTCCTCTTAAAATCACAACCTGAAAAGTAAAAATGGTGCTTGGTCTAAATATTAAAGACATGTGTAGCCACTTCAATTTTGTTTCTGACGGTTCTAAATGTATAAATATGCTCTACATGCCTTGGTCATAGATTATTGGCTTTTAAGTTATTGGATATGGTTAAAAAGGTTTAACATTGGTAACAGAAAGTTGGCCTAAAACTGAATTTTGGATAAAGTCATTCTAGACAACATATTGCATGAGCCAACCTAGGGAAACACGTCTAAATTGAGACAATATTTTCATGGAATTCTTATCCTAGAAACCAGGCTTCTAAAAGAATTTAGGGCAATGTCTCTTTGATGAGTTATTGGAGACTGCACCATCATGTGTTCATATGTAGTTATTGGCAGTCAAACTTTGTAGCATGAAGAATAGACTCAGTATTTTGGAGACTATAGAGACTAGGTTGTTGGAGGTTGAGTTTTTCTTTCCAAAGTTGTGGTTTGCCCTGAAGTTACCTATATTTTGATGCTAATTCAACTGCCTCAAGGACAGCTGCCTAGTCACATACTCAGAACTCAAGTGACATTCCAAAGCAGTCGCTGGTCTCTGGTTTTACGAGGAGAACTTAAAGATTGTGATTAAACATTGCCAGTGTTACATTGACTTGCTAAAACTTATTTATTAAAACAAAAAAAAAACAAAAAACAGGTTGAGATTGTTACAAGATTTATGAAGGATTGAAGAGGTTTTAGAACTTGTGAAAGCATTACACCTTGTTTGTTTACTCCAACTGCCATTTCAAGATAGATTTAGAAGATTGATTTATACAATTTGTTTACATCCTGGCGATTGTGAGTTTTCATTTCATGAGCTTGCCAATAATTTTAGAGGGCCCAAAAAGTGATATCATTAAAAATTTTACAAAAAAATATTTATAATAACCATATATTATGTAATTTTGTCACTTCTTCAATGTAAGAAGTTAAAACTTTAAATCTTTAAATGTAAATGGAAATTTTTACTACAAACCTTTCTTCTCAAAATGAGCTTTAATATTTGGGGAGTAGCTGTAACACTACTCCAGAAAAGAATATTTGAAACTAATTTAAAGCTTCTACGGATATGTTAATTGGCTAAGTACCTCCCCTTACCAGAGGACTTAGGCCTTTATTTGTTATCCTCATTGGAGATAAAGCTTCAGTTTTGTTAATACAGAATTGTAGGCTAGAGTCTTTTTTTTTAACTTTTCTTTTTTTCTGAGCTGAGGACCGAACCCAGGGCCTTGAGCTTGCTAGGCACGCGCTCTACCACTGAGCTAAATCCCCAACATCTCGGCTAGCGTCTTGGAAGTGTTTTAAAAAGAAACCTGGTAAAACATCTTATTCCAAACAGAAATTAAATTGGTTATTAGAAAATACTGATATGTGGCCTATCACATATACAAATTTTTCAGGCAAAGTTGATAATTTTGCTCTTTCCATGCTTTTTTATTTCCTGTAAATTTGTGCATGCAACTCATAGTAAATGATCTTATGGTATTTATAGGTGATTCATCTAAGGAAAAGGCTACATGTATGATTGGATCACTTGTTATTCTCTTAAGTTTCCCCTGCTTCAGCACAGATTATTAAATTATGTGCTGTAGCCAGTTTTTAAAATGTTAAAGACAATAAGTTTTCAATTCACATACAGATAGCGAATGTGTAGCTTATGGTTTACAGTTGATTAAAAAGTTTTCTTTTTTTAGATACTTCTAACCCTTTAATTTTACAATTAGTTAATACTTTATTGGAGACAAGTTTTTTACATGAAATCAGTGAGCGATGATTTCAGTATGAATGTATGACAACTCACTGTCCTTTTAGAGCTATGGCACAGAAACCTAAATTAAACCATAGACTCATACCCAGCTCTTTAAAAATGGTAATGGAGTTGATAACACACCCTCACAAGAAGAGGAAGACTCCATTTGCTTACTCTCTATGCCTAGCCTCACCCTGCCAAACTCAGGGATTTCTAAATAAGTCTAAATCTGGACCTTGTTTACAGGATTTGGCATTTCTAGTTAATGCTTATGTTTAGGTAAATAAATCTGGTGAGATGCTGGAGAGATGGCTTGGTGGTTAAGAGCACTAAGTACTGTTCCTTTGTAGGCCATTTAAGAACTCAAACTGGATTGCCTGGACCCCTTAGCAAGGGAGATCAATGATACCAGGCAGATTATAGCCCTTACAAAGGAACAATTAGTCAAAAATTCTCATTCTTTATCACCAAAACCGTAATGCTGGAGACAATAATTTGGTATAAAAGTCAATTTATAAATACAAGTGCTCAGTGTCCTCAATTTATTCCTCAAGGAATTATCTTAATAAATAATATCTTAACAATATTTTAATAAATAAAAAGGGGGAGTTACATCCCTGCATGCTATACAATTATTTAATTATACTCCTTTTATTTCCAATTTTAAAATTTGTAAACCAAGGAACACTCTGAGTTAATGCCACCGTAAAACTAGGCATACTTCTGCCGAGGTGAAATAGAAAGATCCACATATTGGCATGATCCTGTCCAGGTATTTTTATGGGTAAGAGGGAATCTTTGTGTTTTTTCTACAGGATGCTACAGGAGTATGCCAGCTGCCAGAGGTGGCTGGTGAGACTTGCTGATACTGGGAGCATGAAGATTCAGCTCTTGTGGTTTGGGTCCCTGGAGTCTTTCCTGTGCCCTTGGAGTAAAATGGAGGATTCCCCCTCATCTTTTTTCATCACAGAGATTTTGGCATTGCTCCAGTCATTGTGTCCCGTCCCATCGCAGCCTGCGCCCTGACCCTCTATCCACTGCTGCTTTCTTGAGAAGACTGGACTCCAGCTGCTACCGCCTGCCCCCCTCATTCTCCTGGTGACTCTTGCTGCCTTAACTGGTGTTGTCATTTTGCAGTCTGTAGCCTCACAGGAATCCAATCTGCATGAAGCTGCTGTGGACTGGGAAACTCTGCCCTGGTTCTGTAGACCTCAGACATGATTCCATTGCCTGCTGGTTGATCCAGAGAAGAATGACCAATCCTGAACTGTCCTGGGAAAGACCTTGGCATTTTTGCTGCTAGTGTAGCAGCCATTACTGCTCCAGCCTTTGAGTCTGCAGTGTCTGGATTTACACTCCCCCAGTCTATTGTTAGACAAGCACAGTGGGTGAAATTTCTGGAGTAGTTGCTAACAATTGGGAATCCTAAATGTTATTACAGGAGCAGCTTGACTATGGGTGGTATGACCATAGCAGCTGAGGAGAACCAGATGATGTGCCAACTATTTATCGGAAGAGGCTCAACTTCCACAATCTCTTAAATTAATGCCATCTGGCCCCTGCTCTTTCGACCCTAGGCTCAAATAAGAGGAATGAGAAGATGATCCAATGTAGCCATCCTCAGCAGTGGGCAACTTCCTCTGACCCTTGACCAATCTAAGACATAGTGCCTTGGGGGAGACAAGGTGATCCTATGATGGATAAGGCTGGGGTCCGAGAGATCAATCCTAAGACAGAGGTGGCTATACCATGTTTAAATGTACGACCAGTCAAATGCTCCTCTGCCCAGTTTCTCCCCCCTAAACACACACTTATAGCCCAGAATGGTCTCTTACAGTATAAGTTCATTCCTAGCCATTGGGGTGCAGTCCTAACTGCAAGAGTAGCTTGCCATGGCCAAGCTGGGCACTATGTAAGGCACGTCTGATCTGATTCCTGTGAAGGGTTCGACCTTTTCAAAGAACATGTCCCTGGAAGACTGTTGCCTCTTTGTAATAGGAGGATATCTTGCAGTGTAGTGATTTACCTTATATCCTTGGACACTTACCAAACACCCCAACCCTAAGCTTCAGTTCCCGCTTCTATTCCTGCCTCAGAGTTTTAAATGCTGTACATTTCTCACAATAAATGAGACTATGACAACAGAACTTTTGCTTGGTCTCCTTCTTCTCTTGCCCTCCCATTTAGGCCCAAGGGTAGCACCCCTTCGGGGCTCTGAATAACTTGGTCCCCACTGGTGGGGACACTCTTGAATTGATACTCACCTAGAAAATGTAATTCATAGTTCACAACTCCGTACCCTATTAAAGATATAGGAAATGTGAAAGGAAGATAGAAAATAACAGTACAGACTCTCTCAAAATTCTCTTAGGACTCTGGGTTTGTATTCCGTTTATTTAACCATTCCTGAGTGCTCTGTATTCTCTTAGTGGCCAGTCTCTGATCCACATTTTTATTTTCAAGCCATTAAATACAGCATTTAAAACTGTGGTGAAGTGATAAAATGCTGAAAACATAAAAATATAACATTTTGATGATCTTTATTTATTTATTTATTTTTGTATAAAGGTGTTTTTGCTTGCTTGTGTGTCTCTACACCATATTCTTGCCTGGTAAACAAAGAAACTAGAACACAGCATTGGGTACTCCCAGTATTAAAGTTAAAGACAGTTGTGAATCACCATGTGGGTGCTGGCAATGGAGCCCACCACAGTCCTCTGAGAGAGAAGCAGTGCCAATGGCTTCTCAGCCATCTCTTTGAACCCAACCATTTTTACATGGGTTGTTCAGTAACATTGCAGCAAAATTATTAACTATTTCTATACTTAAAAACTGAGCAGTAAATAATGCCGGCTAACTTTATTTGGACTTTGCCTTATTTATTTATTTATTTATTTATTTATTTATTTATTTATTTATTTATTTTTAATGTCTAAAAGTACACTGTCACTCTCTTCAGACAAAATAGAAAAAGTCATCAGACAAAATGCAGATGGTTGTGAGCCACCATGTCATTTCTGCGAATTGAAATGATGATCTCTGGAGAACAGAAAAACACCACCCAACAGAATTTTCAAAGGACTGTAAAGTTTCCACTTCATAGTTCTGTTTTATTTCCGAAAGCAGAAAATCTACCAACCAATGTAAACTTGAAGAATGAAGAATTGAGCAACTGAATGTAATCAGTTGTCAATCAAAAAAGTGAATGTAGAAATGAATGAATGGAAGGATGTATATACTCCTGTATACATATAGATACATACACACACACACACACATATATATATATATATATATATATATATATATAACTATATATATATATAGTTATATATATACTTATATACATATATACAAACATACATATGTGTGTATACATAATATGTATATGTTTTTCATGTGGTTTCTTTGGTTGGAACAAAATTCCTGACAAGAAGAAAATAAAAAGAAGAGAACTTCCTTTGGCTCATCCTGGTGAAAACATGGTAGCAGGAGCTTAAATGAGTGCAGCATGTAGAATTCACAGTCAAAGAGGAGAAAGAAATGAATATGGCCACTCCACTTGCTTGATCTTCCTCTCTTTTTCAGTTCAGCCTATGTGCCTACTCCATGCCAACAATCATGGTGAATTTTCCTTTTTCAGCTAGACTTTTGGGGAAATTCTCAACGATAGGTGCGAGTTGGTCATGATCAAGTTAATCATGTATATTAATAGTCCCACTTTTTAAGGAAGAAACTAACAAGTGTGAATACCTTTTGAATTATGTTGAAAACAGACTATTTCCTGTACTATCTAAGTAATAAAATATTACTATGTGTACGTTTTTCTTCTTTGTTTTTAGTTTTAATTTTTTTTAAGATTTATTTATTATTCTTGAGTTACAGGACATCAGATTTCTGTATAGATGGTTGTGAGCCGCTATGTGGTTGCTGTGATTTGAACTCAGGACCTGTGAAAGAGCAGTCAGTGTTTTTAACCACTGAGCCATCACTCCAGCACTGGTTTTAATTTTTTAAAACAGAGTTTCTCTGTCCATCATTGTTTGTTGTGGAACTTACTCTGTTAACCAGGCTGGCCTCAAACTGTCAGTGATCCACCTGCATCTGCTTCATAAGTACGGTGATTAAACGCATATATAACTACTACCTAGCGCAGTGTATTCTTTTTAAAAACTATTTTATTTTTAGTTCTAATTGTATGCATGTCTATCTCACCGTATACATACATTAGCTTTAAAGTGCCTGTGGAAGACAGAGATGAACATGTAAAGGCAGATGTTTCAGAATAACACCAGACTTCTCACCAGAGACTATGAAAACCAAAAGATCCTAGACAGATGTCATACAGACTCTAAGAGAACACAAATGCCAGCCCAGGTTACAGTATCCTGCAAAACTCTCAATTAACGTAGATGGGGAAACAAAGATATTCCATGACAAAACCAAATTTACACAATATCTTTCTACAAATCCAGCCCTACAAAATATAATAAATGGTAAAGCCCAACATAAGGAGGCAAGCTAAGCCCTAGGAAAGGCAAGAAACTAATAGTCTTGGCAACAAAGCAAAGAGAAGGAAAGCACAAAAAAACAACCTCACATCCAAATATGAATATAACAGTAAGCAATAATAATTATTCCTTTATATCTCTCAAGATCGATGTTCACAAATCCCCAATTAGAAGACATAGATTAAGAAACTGGATATGTAATGAGGACCCTGCATTCTGCTGCCTACAGGAAACACAATTAAGAATGCAAAGACAGACACTACCTCAGAGTGAAAGACTGGAAAACAAATTCCCAAGCAAATGGTCAGAAGAACCAAGCTGGGGTAGCCATTCTAATATCGAATATAATCAGTTTTGAACCAAAAGTCATCTAAAAAGATAAGGCAGGACACTTCATATTCATCAAATTAAAAGTCCACCAAGATGAAATCTCAATTCTAAATATCTAAGCTCCAAATACGAGGGCAACTACATACATATAAGAAACCTTACTAAAACGCAAAACACACATTGCACCACACACTATAATAGTAGGAGATTTCAAAACCCCACTCTCATCAATGGACAGATCATGGAAACAGAAATTGAGCAGAGACATAGACACACTAAGAGAGGTCATGAACCCAATTGACTTAACAGATTTTTATAAAAGATTCTATCCTAAAGGAAAAGGATATACATTTTTCTCAGCACCTCCTGGTAGTTTCTCCAAAATTGACCATATAATTGGTTATAAAAAAGGCCTCAACAAATACTGAAAGATAGAAATAATCCTGTGCGTCCTATCAGACCACCACGGGCTAAAGCTGGTCTTCAATACTATAAGGGAAGAAAGCACACATATATATGGATGTTGTACAACGCTCTACTCAATAATAACCAGGTTAAGGAAGAAATAAAGAAAGAAATTAAAGACTTAGATTTTAATGAAAATTAAGGTAGAACATACCCAGACTCATGGGACACAATGCAATCTTTGGTAAGAGCAAAACTCATAGCTCTGAGTGCCTGTAGAAAGAAACAGTAGAGAGCATATGTCATCAGCTTGACCGCACACCTAAAAGCTCCAGAAGAAAATGAAGCAAATACACCCAGGAGGAGTAGAAGGCAGGAAAATATTAAACTCAGAGCTGAAATCAACCAATTAGAAACAAATAGGACCATAGAAAGAGTCAACAGAACCAAATGTAGGTTCTTTGAGAAAACCAACAAGATAGATAAACCCTTAGCAGACTAACGAGAGGACACAGAGAGTGTGTCCAAATTAACAAAATCAGAAATGAAAGGGAGACATAACTACAGAATCAGAGGAAATTCAAAAATTCATCAGATCCTACAACAAAAGCCTATATTCATCAAAACTTGAAAATCTGCAGAAAGTGGACAATTTCCTAGACAGATACCAGTTACCGAAGTTAAATCAGGAATAGGTAAACCATTTAAACAACACCATAACTCATAATGAAATAGAGGCAGTCATTAAAGTTCTCCCAACAAAAAAAAAGCCCAGATCCAGACGAGTTTAGTGTGGAATTCTATCCGACCTTCATAGAAGACCTCATACCAATACTATCCAAACTATTCCACAAAATTGAAACTGATGCAGCACCATCGAATTCCTTCTATGAAGTCACAATTACTCTTATACATAAAGCACACAGAATCCCACAATTAAAGAGAAGTTCAGAGCAATTTCCCTCATGAATATCGACACAAAAATACTCAATAAAATTCAAGCAAACCAAATCAGAGAGCACATCAAAATAATCTTCCATCATAATTAAGTAGGCTTCATCTGAGGCATGCAGGGATGTTTTAATATACAGAAAACCATCAACGTGATCCATTATATAAAGAAACTGAAAGAACAAAACCACATAATCATTTCATTAAAAGCTTACAAAGTGTTTGAGAAAATTCAACACTCCTTTATGATAAAAGTCCTGGAAAGAGTGGAAATTCAAGGCATATCCGTAAACATAGTAATAGCCATTTACAGCAAACCAGTAGCAAATACTAAATGAAACGGAGAGAAATTTGAAGCAACACCAGTAAAATCAGGGACTAGACAAGGCTGCCCACTCCCTCCATTCTTGTTCAATATAGCTCTCAAAATTCTAGCCACAGCAGCCAGACAAAAAAGGGAGATCTAGGGGATACAAAATGGAAAAGGATGTCAAAATATCACTATGTACAGATGATATGATAGTATATTTCAGTGATCCCAAAATTTCCACTGGAGAACTATTAAACCTGGTAAGCACCTTTAGCAAAATGGCTGTGATAAAATTAATTCAAATAAATCAGTACCCTTCATCTACAGGAAAGAGAAACAAGCCGAGAAAGATATTAGCCAAAAGACACCCTTCATAATAGTCCCATATAATATAAAATACCTCAGTCTGACTTTAACTAAGCAAGTGAAAGATCTGTATGATAAGAACTTCAAGACTCTGAAGAAAGAAAATTAAGAAAATTTTAGGAGATGGAAAGATGTCATATTCTCATGGGTTGACAGGATTAACATAGTAAAAATGGCCATTTTACCAAAAGTGATCTACAGATTTAATGCAATCCCCATCAAAATTACAACCCAAGTCTTCATAGAGTTATACAAAATAATTTGCAAATTCATCTGTAATAAGAAAAAACCTAGGATAACTAAAACTATCCTCAAAAATAAAAGGACTTCTCGGGAATTACTATGCCTGAAATTAAGAAGTATTACAGAGCAATAATGATAAAAACTGCAAGGTTTAGGTACAGAGACAGGCAGGGAGATCAGGGATATAGAACTTAAGACCCAGAGATTAACCCACACACCTATGATCACTTGATATTTTACAAAGGAGCCAAAAGCATCCAAAGGGGAAAAAAGAAAAGCATTTACAGCATATATTGCTTGTTCAACTGGAGGTCAACATGGAGAAGAATGCACATCAATGGATTCTTATCACCCTTTACAAAGCTTAAGAGCAAGTGGATCAAGGACCTCCACATCAAATCAGATACCCTCAAACTAATGAATAAAACGTGGAGAAGAATCTTGAACACATTCTCACTGGAGAAAAGTTCCTGAACAAAACACCAATGGCTTATGCTCTTAGATCAAGAATCAACAAATCGGGGTCTAATAAAATTACAAAGCTTGTGTAAGGCAAAGGACACATTTGTTAGGAGAGACCGACAACCAACTGATTGGGAAAAATCTTTACGAATACTGCAAGTGATAGAGTGCTTATATCCATAACATTCAAAGAACTCATGAAGTTAGACTGCGGGGAGGCAAAGAACCCTATTAAAAATGGAGTACAGAGCTAAACAAAGAATTCATAACTGAGGCATGCCATATGGCTGAGTAGGACCTAAAAAAAATGTTCAACATCTTTAGTTTAAGGGAATTGCATATCAATACAACCCTGAAATTCCACCTCACCAGTCAGAATGGCTAAGATTACAAACGCAGGTGACTTCAAATGCTGGTGAGGATGTGGAAAATGAGGAACACTCCTCCATTGTTGGTGGGATTGCATACTGGTACATTCTGGAAATTAGTCTGGAGGTTCCTCAGAATATTGGGCACTGCAATACCTGAGAACTCAGCTATATGTCGCTTGGGTATATACCCAAAAGATGCTGCAACATTCAACAAAAACATGTGGTCCACTATGTTCATAAAAGCCTTAATTATAATAGCCAGAAGCTGGATAGAAACCAGATGCTCTTCAACAGAGGAATAGATACAGAATATGTGGTACATCTACACAATGGTCTATTAATCAGCTGTCAAAAACAATGAGTTTATGAAATTCATAGGCAAAAGGATGGAACTGGAAAATATCATCCTTTGTGAGGAAACCCAATCACAGAAAAACACACATGGTATACACTCATTGATAAGTGAATATTAGTACAAATGCTCGAAATACCCTAGATTCAAAGAACTCGTGAAACTCAAGAAGCACGACCAAAATGCAAATGCTTCACTCCTTCTTTAAAAGGGGAACCAGAATACCCTTGGGAGGGTATAGGGAAGCAAAGTTTAGAACAGAAGCAGAAGGAACACCCATTCAGAGCCTGCCCTACATGAGGCCCATTCATATACAGCCACCAAACTAAATAAGATGGATGAAGCAAAGAAGTTCAGGCTGATAGGAAACGGTTGTAGATCTCTCCTAAGAGACACAGCCAGAATATAGCAAATACACAGTCGAAAGCCAGCAGCAAATCACTAAACAGAGGATGGGAAACCCGTTGTAGGAATCAGAGAAAGGACTGGAAGAGGTTGAAGGCCTAGAGACCTAATACAAACAACGTTAACCGAGCAGGTCTTCCAGCGACCAAGCCACTACCCAAAGACTATATACATGGACTGACCCTTGACTCCAACTGCATAGATAGCAATGAATAGCCTAGTAAGAGCACCAGTGGTTAGGGAAGCCCTTGGTCCTGTCAAGGCTGAACCCCAGTGAACGGGATTGTTATGGGGAGGGCAGTAAGGGGATTCAGATGGGGACAGGAGAGGTTAGGGGGATGTTTGCTTGGAACGCCAGAAAGGTAATAACAATTGAAATGTAAATAAGAAATAACCAATTTAATAAAGATAGAGAAAAGAAAAAAAAAAGAATACAGGACAACACAGGTAAAGTGGTAGCAGCCCTTTAAGAGGAAACACAAAAATCCCTTAAAGAATTACAGAACACAACCAAACAGATAAAGGAATTCAACAAAACCATCAGGAAGTAAAAATGGAAACAGAAACAACAAAGTAAACCCAAAGAGAGACACTATGGATATAGAAAACCTGGGAAAGTGAAAGAGAGTAGGAGTCATAAATGCAAGCACCAACCAACAGAATTCAAGAGTTAATAAAGAATCTCAGGGGCAGAAGAAACCATAGAATACATTGACACAAGTG
The DNA here is from genome assembly GCF_021556685.1 of Rattus norvegicus. Lineage (NCBI taxonomy): Eukaryota > Metazoa > Chordata > Mammalia > Rodentia > Muridae > Rattus > Rattus norvegicus. Next base: position 10,624,596 of record NC_141555.1, read on the forward strand.
TCAAAAAATACAAAATAGAAAAAGTTCCTACCCAATACATCCGGGAAATTCAAGACAGAATGAGAAGATAAAACCTAAGGATAATAGTTATAGAAGAGAGTGAAGACTCCCAACTTTAATGTCCAGTAAATATCCTCAAAAAATTATAGAAGCAAACTTCCCTAACCTAAAGAAAGAGACATCCTTAAACATAACAAAAATATACAGAATTCCAAAAAGATTAGACCAGAAAAGAAATTTCACCCATCACATAAGTCAAAATATAAAATGCACAAAAGAAAAAAAATATTAAAAGCAGAAATGGAAAAAGGTTGAGTAATATAAAAAGGCAAACCTATCAGAATTAAACCAGACTTCTCAAATGAGACTATGAAAGTCAGAAAATCCTGGGAATATATCACACAGATCCTAAAAGAACATAAATGCCAGCCCAGGTTTCTATCAAAACTCTCAACTACCATAGATGGAGATACCAAGATGTACCACAAGTAAAGGAAATTTACACAATATCTTTCCACTAATGGATTCCAACAAAAGATAATAGATGTAAAATTTTAACACAATTAGGGAAACTACACAGCAGACAAGAAGAAAATAATCTTCTTTAAAAAAAAACACAAAAGAAGAGAAAGAAGATAGCCACAGGAACAGAATTCGATTTCTAACAACAAAAATAAGAGGAAAAAGCAATCATTGGTCCCTGATATCACTAAACATCAATGGACTCAATTCCCCTTAAAAAGACAGACACTAACTGACTGTATATATAAACAGGATCTAGGATTTTTCTGCATAAAATAAACACAATTCAATGACAAAGACAGTTACTTAGTCAGATTGAAAGGCTGGAAATCAATTTCCCATTAAATGTTCCCAAGAAACAAGCTGGGGTATGCATTCTAATATCAAATGAAAGAGACTTTCAAGCAAAAGTTATGAAAAAGGATAATGAAGGACACTTCATACACATTTAAAAAAATATACCAGGAAAAACTCTCAATTCTGAATAACAATGCCCTAAATTCAAGGGCATAGACATTCATAAAAGAAACTTTACTACAACTCAAACCACACATAGTACCTCATACAATAATAGTTGGAGACTTGAACACCACACTCTCATTAGTGGACAGACCTTGGAAACAAAAACTAAAAAAGACACAAAGAAACTAACAGAAGTATGAATCAAATGTATTTAACAAATATTATCAAAAGAATATTTCACCATAAAACAAAGATTATACCTTCTCTCAGCCCCTCATGGTGTCTTCACCAAAATTGGTGATATGATCCAACACAAAACAGGCCTCAGCAGAAGATTGAATTAATTCCATGCATCAAAAGAGATCACTACAGACTAAGAATGGTCTTCAAGAACAACAAGAACAACCAAAGACCCACATATACATGGTAGCGGAGAAATGATTTTCTCAAGGAGAACTTGGTCAAGGAAGAAATAAAGAAAAAATTAAAGACATTTTAGAATTTAATGAAAATGAAGGCATAACTTAGGGAAAACAATGAAAGCAGTGCTAAGAATTCATACTTCGGAGTGCCTCCACAAAGAAACAGGAGCTATGATACACTATCATCTTGACAGACCACCTGAAATCTCAGAACCAATAAAAAACAAATGCATCAAGAGGACTAGACAGCAGGAAATAATCGAACTCAGGGCTGAAATAAACCAAGTAGAAACAAAAGGAATTATATGAAGAATCAACAAAATCAAGAAGTGGTTCTGTGAAAAATCCAGAAGATAGATAAGACCTTTGAATTCAAATTAAAAATTAACAAAATCATAAGTAAAATAGAGATATAACCCTGGAAAATGAAGAAACTCAAAAAATTATCAGAACCCAATGCAAAGTCCTGTACTTAACAAAACTGGAAAGTGAGGAAAAATGGATAATTTTCTAGTCTCATACAAGGTACCAAAATTGAATCAGGATCAGTTAAACCATCTAAATACTCCCATAACCCCCAAAGAAATAGAAGCTGTCATTAAATGTCTCTCAACCAAAAAAAAAAAAAAATCCCAGAACCAGAGAGGTTTACTACAGAATTCTCTCAGACCTTGATAGAATACCTAATACCAATATTCTTTGAACTATTCCACAAAATAGAAACAGAAGGAATACTACACAATTCTTTCTCTGACACCACAATTATGCTTATATCTAAACCAAACAAAGACCCAACAAAGAAAGAGAATTTCAGACCAATTTATTCATGAATATCCCTGCAAAAATCTCAATAAATTTCTTGCTAGCCAAATCCAAGAACACATCAAAACAATGATCCATCATAATCAAGTAGGCTTAATCCTGGAGATACAGGGATAGTTCAATGTACAGAAAATGGTCACTAATCAACCTAATCCCACTATAATAACAAATTCAAAGAAAAAAAAAACCCAAGCAATCATCTCATTAGATGCCCAGAAAACATTTTTTAGAACTTACCCCTTCATGTTAAAAGTCTTGGAAATATCAGAAATACAAGGACCATACTGAAGCACAGTAAAAGCAATATACAGCAAACTATTTAGCTAACATCAAACTAAATGGAGTAAAACTAAACACAATCCCACTAAAATCAGGAACTAGACAAGGATACCCACCCTCTCCCTCCCTTTTCAATATAGTATTCAAAATCATAGCCAGAGTAATTAGAAAACAAATGTAGGTAAAGGGATACATATTGCAAAGGAAGTATTCAAAATGTCACTATATGCAGATGATGTGGTAGTATATTTAAATGACCCCACAAATTCCACCAGTGAATTTCTAAGCCAGACAAACAACTTTAGCAAAGTGGCAGAGTATATAATTGATTTAAACAAATCAGTAGCCTTAACTGCTCAAAAGAGAATCAGGCTAAGAAAGAAATTACAGAAATGACACCCTTGACAATAGGGAAAAATCATATAAAATACCTCAGTTTGACTCTAATATTGAAAGATATATAGAACAAGAACTAGAGTCTCTGAAGAAATTAATTGAACTAGATCTCAGAAATTAGAAAGATCTCCCATGTTCTTGTATTGGCAGTATTAATATTGTAAAAATGGCCACCTTGCCAAAAGGAATCTACAGATTCAATGCAATCCCCATCAAAATTCCATCTCATTTCTTCAGAGACATAAAAATGGCAGTTTGAAAATTTATTTGGAATAAAATAAATCCAAGGATAGAGAAAACTATTCTCAAAAACACAAACATTTTGGGGAAATCACCCTTCCTGAGCACAAGTTTTATTACAGAGCAATGAATGATGAAAAACTGTATTGTATTGGTATGGTGACAGGCAGGTACATCAATGGAACAGAACTGAGAATCCAGAAATGAATCCACACAGCTATGGAAACTTGATAATTGACAAAGGATCTAAAACCATCATGTGGAAAAAAAGATAGCATTTTATAAAAACTGTGCTGTTTGAATTGAAAGACAGACAGTAGAAAAATACCAATCTTATCTCCTTGTACAAAGCTGAAGTAAAAGTGGACTAAAGACCTCCATAAAAACCAGATACACTGAAACTAATTGATGAAAAAGCAGGGAAAAGCCTTGAACACATTGGTACTTGGGAAAATTTCCTGAATAGAACACCAATGGCTTTTGCTCTAAGATCAAGAATTGACTAATGGGACTTCATAAAATTTCAAAGTTTCTGTAAGGCAAAGGACAGTCATTAATTCCATACAGCAACTAACAGATTGGTAAAATATCTTTACCAATCTTATATCCGATAGTGCAATAATATCCAATATATGCAAAAAACTAAAGAAGCTATACTCCAGAGCATCTGATAACCCTATCTAATAATGGGCTACACTTCTAAACAAAAAATTTCAACTGATGAATAGTGAATGGCTGAGAAGCACCTAAAGAAATGTTCAACATCCTTAGTCATTGGGGAAATGCAAATCAAAACAATCCTGAGATTCTAAATCATACCATTAAGAATGGCTAAGATAAAAAAGTCAGGTGACAATAGACTCTGGCAAGGGTGTAGAGAGAAAGGAATGCACTGTCACTGTTTGGATTGCAAGCTCTTAAAACCACTCTGGAGGCCAGGCTGGAGGTTCCTCAGAAATTTGAACATCATATTTACTACTTGAGGACCCAGCTGTACCATTCGATGGCATATACCCAAAACTTGCTCAAACCTACAACAAGGATACATGCTCCACTATGTTCACAGCAGTCTTATTTATAAAAGACAGAAGCTGGAAAGAACTCAGATGTCCCTCAAAAAAGAAACAGATTCATATAATGTGGTACATTTACACAATGGTGTGGTACTCAGCTATTAAAAATAATGACTTCATGAAATTCATAGGCAAATGGATGAAACTAGCAAATATCATCCTGAGAGAAGTAACACAAACACAAATAAACACAAATAGTATGCACTCACTGCTAAGTGGAAATTAGCCCAAGAGCTCAGAATATCCAGAATAAACTCATATACACTCTGAAGCTTAACAAGAAAGGACAAAGTGGGATTGCTTCTATCCCAAGTAGAAGGGGGAAGGAAATTATCATGGGAGGCAGAGGTAGGAAGCACCCTGTGTGGGAGAGGGGAGTGAAATATCAAAACAGGAAAGTAGGATCAGATGTGGGAAGAGACAGGAGAGAAGCAGAGAGGACCAGGAGAATGAGTGTAGTGGAGGATGGGGGTTACCTCTAAGACGTCCCAGATACTAGGGATGTGACAGGAGACCCAACACTGATGACATTGGCTAATATCAACAACAACAGTGAAATTGAACCTGAAGACACCACATACAGTAGATAGACATGTGCCCCAGTGTAAGGATGGGACCACTCACCCATCTCAAATATATTCATAATTATCCCTGTCTAATGGAAATTTAGGGCCAAAAATGGTGCAGAGGCTGAAAGAAAGACCATCCAGAGATCTGCAGACACCAAGATGGACACTGTTGCTGCTGCTGAGAACTGCTGGCAAACAGGAGTCTGATATGGCTGTCCTCTGAGTGGCTCTGGCAGAACCTGACATAGACAGATTCAGGTATTCACAGACAACCATTGAACTGAGCCTAGATATCCCAATGGAAGATGTAGGGGAAGGGCTGAGGGAGCTGAAGGAGATTGTAATCAGAGGTAGAACAACGATATCAATTAACCAGACCCATCAGGGTCCCACGGACTAAACCACCAACCATAGAATATACATTGTCTGGTACCCTACATATATATCAGAGGACTGCCTCATCCCACATCAGTAGAAGGTGAAGCACTTGGTCCTTTAGATGGTTGACGTCCCAGAGAAGAGCGATTCTAGAGGGGTAAGGAAAGAATGAATGGGGAGGGATTGGGGACACACCCTCTTAGAAACAAAGAGGAATACTATGTGTTGGAGAGGTTTATTGAGGGGTACCGGAAAGGGGTAATGTTTGAAATCTAAAAAAATACAATGTTAAATAATACTAATAATAAAGGAGTGGTATTTTCCATACTTTATTTTACTGCACACTTTAGCTTGGAACATTTATTGTTACCTAGATGAGTATTTCTTCCTACGGTACCTGATATCTTGTTTCTCTGAGGAGTGTAGCCTTCTTATATCTTCCTCTTCATTCAAAGAAGGCATAACATTTAACTCCTTTCTCCTACAAGGGTGGTTGTAGAAATGTCTGTAAAAGGCAGGAGGCATTTGTACAATATAATTTCGGGTCAACAAAAGAATTTTTTACAAGCAAAGCTTGTAACACAAACAGTTTGTGTTCAATCAACTTACCAGTATTGAAAGCATCTCAGAATTTCTGGCAATTGCATACAATGTCAAGAGACACTGAGAATTTCAATGTATGTGACTAGAGAAAATATTTTCCATTGTGTAGCATACTCAATATTTCAAAAATATCATCACGGAAAGAATATTAAGAACTTTAGGACAAAAAAATAGTGAGACATCAAGGCAGAAGCATCACAGAAACACCTGGAATTCACATGGAATTCTAATATCAATCCCACACATTCTATGCTCTATTCAAATCCTATCACATGTTTATTCCCTAACATAGTCCACCAGTGATTTTCTAGTTCCTGCAGTCACTGAGGATCAAGGGTCCGGATCAGCCTTTCCCATTCGGTTTTGAGGTTCCAAGACAAATCAGTGCAACAACGCTGGTGTAATAGGCGCTTGACAGCACAGTCTCCTAAGCACCCTTTGCCCTTTCCATTCATGTTGCTCCTTCAGTAATCCCTTGTCATGGCCCCTGACAGTGTGCAGGAAACAGGTAGCACTCTGCACTCAAAGGAAGAGAATCGACAGGGTTTCTCCTCATTCAGAAAGCTTGGATGATCGCACCCCTACTACAGGTACTGACAAGTGAGGCAGCTCCTGAATGGCCCGTGCAGACCTCGCGACTGCCGCGTGCAGACCTCGCTACTGCCCCGAGAAAACGCGAGGACAGCCCCTCTCGAGCTTATGTTGTTTCCTGAGATCAACAGTCACTTGAGATTTCCCTGCTTTGGCTTCCGGACTTGTCCACAGTCTCGAGAGAGAGAGCAATACTCAAAGGATACAGCTAAACTGATGCTTATCAAGACTCACCACGGTCAAGTACAATAACTGCCCCTTCACGTAGAAGTACCCCATTCGCCATTTCTTGTTCAATTTCCTTAACGATTAAATGGCCAGATGTGTGGAGAGAGGCCAGCAAGCGTCATCCCGGACTTTACCTCTGACCATGCAATGCCGATTTCCCAGCCTCCTTGGCCTGGGAACCCCTTCAGTGTCCCTCAAGATGATTATTACACCGGAGTGCAACAGGGGAATCAGTTGAAGGATTCCCAGCCTCCACAGCCTGGAAGTCCATTCAGTGGATTATAACACTGGACTCCACTGGGGGAAGCACTTTAAGGTTTCCCAGCCTCTGCCACATGAGACCGCCTTCAGTGTCCTCCAACCGGATTATAACTTCCTACCAACATGGGGGAAGCAATTGAACGGCAAAGACACGAGCGACTTTCCACCTCCAGGACTACTTAGATGGACTTGAAACAAGTTGAGATGCCCAAATCCCTATGAAGACCATAGATTCAAAAAACCTGATGCTCATGTTACAGAAAAACTACAGAAACTCAAAGATCATATAAAGGCTTCAGTCAATAAGAAGGACCTCGACCCCAGAAGGGAACTGAAAAAGAAGAAATGGAAAGTTCCACTTCCTCTGAGGGTTCCTGAGGGCATGAGTAATCCACTGACCAAGGATAGCAGATCTCTGAGTAAGCCACTGACCAGGGATACCAGAACATCTACTTTTCATCCTGTTACTAGAAAAAGAGTGGCCTCATCTTTAGTGCCCATTCTTGGGAAGGTGAAAAAAATTAAAAAGCCGGGTTATGTCTACTGGGTTTGAAGAACATGTGAACTATGAGGAGTTGTTAGCCAGAGTGCCTGCAACATCTACAAAACACTGTACTGGAGAGAACAGTGAAATATTCAAAGAAGATCACACTGTGCCTGGGACACCTTCTGCTGACACTTCTACTGACAAACTTGAACAGGTAATTTCCCCACACATTCCAGGTTCACAACAACCTTCCTCTCTTGCCATAGAGATCTTGGATCTTCCACTTTTCCAGGAGTTTCTGGAACTATCCAAATGTTTCCAAGGATCTATAGGTCATTCTACATTTTCCCAGGTGTCCAAAGTCTTCCCACAGATCCAGAAAAGAAATCATACATTCTCCTCTTCCAGGAGGAATCTTTATTTCTTCCATCTTTATTAAATTGGGGACTTCTTATTTACATTTCAAATCTGATTCCCTTTCCTGGTTTCCAGGCTAACATCTCCCTAGCACCTCCCACTCACCTTCTATAGGGATGTTCCTCTCCTGATCCACCCCCACATTACTGCCCTTCTCCCACCAATCCCATTCACTGGGGAGTTCAGTCTTGGCAGGACCAGAGACTTCCTCTTCCACTGGTGCACCTAATAGTCATTCATTGATACATATGTATTTGGAGCCCAGGGTCAGTTCATGTATAGCCTTTGGATAGTAGCTTAGTCTCTGCAAGTTCTGGTTGGTTGGCATTTTTGTTCATATGGGGTCTAAAGCCCATTCTGGTCTTTCAGGCTTTGCTCTTACTCCTTCAGCAGGGGTCACACTCTCAGTTCAGTGGTTTGATGCTGACATTTGCCTACATATTTGCTGTATTATGGCTGTGTCTCTCAGGAGAGATCTACATCTGGTTCCTGTCAGCCTGCACTTCTTTGCTTCATCCATCTTATCTAGTTTTGTGGCTGTATATGTATGGGCCCCATGAGGGGCAGGTTCAGAATGGGTGTTCCTTCAGCCTCTGTAAACTTTGCCTCCCTATTCCCTGACAAGGGTATTCTTGTTCCCCTTTTAAAGTAGGAGTGAAGGATTCACATTTTTGTCATCTTTCTTGAGATTCATGCGTTCTGTGCATCTAGGGTAATTTGAGGATTTGGGCTAATAGCCACTTACCAATGAGTACACACCATGTGTGTTTTTATGTGATTGGGTTACCTCACTCAGGATGATATTTTCTAGTTCCATCTATTTGCCTATGAATTTAGTAAAGTCATTGTTTTTGATAGCTGAGTAATATTCCGTTGTGTAGATGTACCACATTTTCTGTATCCATTCCTCTCTTGAAGGCATCTGGGTTCTTTCCTGCTTCTGGCTATTATAAAGAAGGTTGCTATGAACATAGTGGAGCATGTGTCTTTGTTATATGTTGGTGTATCTTTTGGGTATATGCCCAAGACTGGTATAGCTGGGTTCTCAGGTAGATCAATGTCCAATTTTCTGAGGAACCTCCAGACTGATTTATAGAATGGTTGTACCAGACTGCAATCCCTCAACAATGGAGGAGTGTGCCTCTTTCTCTACATCCATGCCAGGATCTTTTATCACCTGAGTTTTCATCTTACCCATTATCACTGATATGAGGTGGAATCTCAGGGTTGTTTTGATTTTCATTTCCTTTTTGACTAAAGATGTTGAACTTTTCTTTAGGTGTTTCTCTGCCATCGATATTCTTCAGTGTGTTTTCTTTGTTTTGCTCTGAACCCCATTTTTCAGTAGGGTTATTTGTCTCCCTGTAATCTAACTTCATGATTTCTTTGTTTATTTTGGATATTAGCCTTCTATCTGTTGTGGGATAGGTAAAAATCTTTTTTCCAATCTGTTGGTTGCCATTTTGTCCTAACAACATTGTCCTCTGCCTTACAGAAGCTTTGTAGTTTTATGAGATCTCATTTGTCTATTCTTGATCTTAGAGCATGAGCCATTCTTGTTTTGTTAAGGAAATTTTCTCCACGGCCCATGTGTTCAACATTCTTCCCCACTTTTTCTACTGTTAGTTTGAGTTTATCTGGTTTGATGTAGAGGTACTTGATCCAGTTGGACTTAAGGTTTCTACAGGGCAGTAAGAATGGCGCAACTTGCCTTCTTCTACATGCTGACCTGTTGAACCAGCACCACTTGCTGAGAATGCTATCTTTTTTTCCATTGGATGATTTGGCTCCTTTCTCAAAAATTAAGTGACCATGGGTGTGTGCGTTCATTTCTGGGTATTCCATTCTATTCCACTGGTCTATTAGACTGGCTCTCTCTCAATATCATACAGTTTTTATCACCGTTGCTCTGTAATATTGCTTGAGTTCAGGGATAGTGATTCCCAAAGAAGTCCTTATATCGTTGAGGACAGTTTTAGCTATTCTGTGTTTTTTGTTATTCCACATGAATTTATGAATTGTTCTGTCTAACTATATGAAGAAATGGATTGGAATTTTGATGGGAATTGGAATGAATCTGTAGGTTACTTTTGGTATAATGGCCATTTTTACTGTATTTATCCTGCCAGTCCATGAGCATGGGAGACCTTTCCATCTTCTAAAATCTCCTTCAGTTTCTTCAGAGACTTGAGGTTATGCTTATATGCTCATATTTTTACCTGCTTGGATAAAGTCACCCCGAGATATTTTATATTATTTGGGGCTATTGTGAAGGGTGTCATATCCCTAGATCCTTTCTCCGCTTGTTTAGCTTGTTTAGCTTTATGCAGAGTTATTTTTATACCCAGCCACTTTGCTGAAATTAGTAATTCTCTTGTGGAACTTTTGAGGTCACTAAGTATACTATCATATCAACTACAAACAGTGCTATTTTGACTTCTTCCTTTCCAATCTAGATCCCTTTGATCTCCTTCAGTGTCTGCTTGCTCTGGCTAAGATGTCTAGAATTATGTTGAATAAGTTGTGAGAGATTGGACAGCCTTGTCTAGTCCATGATTTCACTGTGATTCCTTTAAGTTTCTCTCCACTTAGTTTAATGTTAGCTATGGATTTCCTGTATATGTTTAGGTATGGGTCTTAAATTCCTGTACTGTCCAGGACTTTAATTATCAAGGGATGTTGTACTTTGTCAAACTTTTCTCAGCATCTAATGAAAGGATCATGTGGTTTTTATCTTTGAGTTTGTTTACATAGTGAATTACGTTGTTGGTTTTCTGTTTATTAAAGCATTCCTGCAAGCCTGGGATGAATCCTACTTAATTATAGTGGATGATTTTTTAATGTGTGTAGGATTAGGTTTGCAAGAACTTCATTGAGTATTTTTGAGTTGATATTGAAAAGAGAAATTGGTATGAAGTTCTCTTTCTTTGTTTGGTCTTTCTGTATATCAGTTATAAGAGTATTTGTGGCTTCCTGAAAGCAATTTGGTATTACTCCATCTGTTTCAATTTTATGGAATAGGTTTTGTAGTATTGGTATGAAATTTTTAATGAATTTTGGATGGATTTCTGCACTAAACCCATCTAATCCTGGTTTCTTTTTGGTTGGGAGAGTTTTGATGATTGCTTTTATTACTTTGGGAGTTATGAGTTGTTTAAATGGCTTATCTTTTCCCGATTTAGCTTTGGTACCTTGTAATTGTCTATAAAATTGTCCTTTTTCTCCAGATTTTCAAGTTTTGTTGAACATAGGCTTTTGTAGTAGAATGACTTTTTTTAAATTTCCTCTGATTCTGCTGTTATGTCTCCCTTTCTAATATTTGATTTTATAAATTTTGACACACTCTCTGTATCTTCTGGTTAGTCTGGCTATGGGCTAATGTATCCTGTTGATTTTCTCAGAGAACCAGGTATTAGTTGTGTTGATTCTAATATAGTCCCTGTTTTTCTTCTCGGTTTATTTCAGCCCTGAGTATGATTATTTCCTGCCTTCTACTACTCCTGCATGTATTTGCATCTTTTTGTTCTAGAGTTTTTCGGTGTGCTGTCTAGCTGCTGATTTATACTCTCTCCTATTTCTTTCTGCAGGCACTCAGAGCTATGAGTTTTCCTCCTAGCATAGCTTTCATTTTGTGACAAGAGTTTTGGTATATTGTACCTTCATTTTCATTGAATTCTAAGAAGTCTTTAATTTCTTCCTTTATTTCTTCCTTGACCAAGTTATCATTGAGTAGAGCATTGTTCAACTTCCATGTATATGTGGGTGTTCTTTCCTTATTGTTATTGAAGAACAGCCTTAGCCCGTGGTGGTCTGATAGGATGCATTGGATTATTTCAAACTTTCTGTATCCTTTGAGGCCTGCTTTTTGACTGATTATATTATCAATGTTGGAGAAAGTGCCAAGAGGTGGTGAGACGAAGGTATATCCTTTTGTTTTAGAATAGAATGTTCTCGGAATATCTGTTAAGTCCATTTGGTTTATACCTTCTGTTAGTCTGTCTATTTCTCTGTTTAATTTCTGTTTCCATGATCTGTCTAGTGATGAGAATAGGGTGGTGAAATCTACTATTATTGTTTGCAGTACCATATGTTCTTTGAGCTTTAGTAAGGTTTCTTTTATGTATGTAAGTGCCCTTGTTTTTGGAGCATAGATATTTATGATTTCGAGTTCATCTTGGTGAATTTTTCTTTGATAAATTAGAAGTGTATTTCCTTCTGCTTTTTGATGAATTTCATTGAAAGTAGATTTTAAATGATATTAGAATGGCTACTCAAGCTTGCTTCTTCAGACCATTTGCTTGGAAAGTTGTTTTCCAGCCTTTTACTCTGAGGTAGTGTTTGTCTTTGTCTCTGAAGTGTGTTTCCTGTAGTGCAAAACTCTGCGTCCTCATTACATATCCACTGCATCAATCTGTGTCTTTTTAGTGGGGAATTGAGTACATTAATGTTGAGAGATATTAAGGAATAGTGATGGTCACTTTCTGTTATTTTCAAAATTGGAGTTTAGTTTATGTTTGTGTGCCTCTTTTTTCTTTGTTCTGAAAAGATTAATTTCTTGCTTTATCTATGATTTCACTTGCCTCCTTGTTTTGGGGTTTGCCAGTTAGTGTCCTTTGTAGGACTGAATATGTAGAAAGATATTGTGTGTATTTGGTATTGTCAAGGGATATCTTGGTTTGTATATTAATTGAGAATTTTACTGGATACAGTAGCCTGGCCTGGCGTTTTTGTTCTCTTTGTGTCTGCATGACATCTGTCCAGGATCTTCTAGCTTTCATAGTCTTTGGTGAGAATTATTGAGTAATTCTGATAGGTTTGCCTTTATATGTTACGTGACCTTTTCCCTTATTGTTTTTCATATTTTTATTTGTTTTTGGCATTTGGTGATTTGACTATTATGTGATGGGAGGATTTCCTTTTCTGATCCAATCTATTTGGATTTCTGTAAGCTTTATGTATGTTTATGGGTATCTTTTTCTTTATATTAGGGAGGTTTTATTCTATAATTTTTTTGAAGACATTACTGTCCCTTGATGTTGGCAGTCTTCACTATCTTCTATACTTGTTATCCTTAGGTTTGATCTTCTCATTGTGTCCTTGATATCCTGTATGTTTTGGGCTAGGTGCTTATCCGTTTTACATTATCTTTGAGAGTTGTGTCAATGATTTCTATGGAATCTTCTGCTCCTTAGCTTATGTCTTCTATCTCTTTTATCCTGTTGGTGATTCTCACATCTATGACTCCTGGTCTCTTTCCTAGGTTTTCCATTTCCAGGGTTGTCTTCATTTGTGCTTTCTTTATTGTTTCTATTTCCCTTTTTAACTCCTGGATGGTTTTGTTCATTTCCTTCACATGTTTTCCTGTTATTCCAGTAGTTCTTTAAGGCAGTTTTGTGCTCCCTCTTTCTGGGATTCTACTTGTTTACTTCTGTACTTTCTGTTGTCCTGTATTTTCTTAAGGGAGTTATTTATGACCTTCTTAACATTGTCCATCGTCATGATAAAATTGGAATTTAAATCTAGATCTTGCTTCTCTGGTGTGTTTAGATATCCAATTTTTTTTTTTTTTTTTTTTTTTTTTGGCGAATTGGGTTCTGGTGAGCACAAGTAGTCATGATTTCTGTTGCTTGTGCTCCTGTGCTTGCCTCTAGCGATCAGGTTGTCTCTGGGGTTAGCTTGTCTTGCTCTTTCTGACAGTGGCTTGACCATCCTGTAGGCTCGTGTGTCAGGACTGCTGTAGGCCTGTTTTCCTGTTTTCTTTTACCCAGTTATGGGAACAGAGTATTCTGCTCTCAGGCATGTAGTTGCTCCTGTCCACTGGCTTTCACCTGTCCCTGTGGGCAGAAACCAGAAGGAAATTCCCATATTTCTCCTAGGTTCCTCTGTGGGGGGAGGGGGCAAAGTTCGCACAAGATGTTTTCCTCTTGATTCAGGAATCTGGGCAGAGAGTAGTCTCCTCTGGTTGCCAGCAGTGTCTGCTTCTATGAAGGTCTAGTTCCCCCACTCACAGGATTTGTGGACAGGGAGCTGTTTGATCAGTTCAGTTCAGATCCAGGCACAGTCTGGAACAGGGTGCTCCTGTAGCTTTACTCCTCCTACATTCCTGTATCCAGAGGCACTATGCTGTTTTGTCTTGTGGCGGAGATGTGGGCAATGTTGGGCAGAAGGGGCAGTCTCTGTGCCTTGTACGCTCGGTATTACTCACACTCCTGGGTGATCAGCTCTCTTTCCCACAGTGCCTAGGAGCACGGAGCACTGGGCCAGCATCAGTGAGGTTCAGAAGCCAGCTAGAAACTGGAAATGCCTGGTCCCAGAGAAGTTCTGCTTTTGCATGTCCTGAGTCCACCAGTCAGCTCATTTTGAACTGGAAAGTTGGATTCACCACTTTTCTCAGTCCTGAACTCTCTATTTGTGCTGACTTTCAGCTTTCCATGAGGGCTGTAACCAGAAATGGCATGCTCCTACTGCTCCAAGGTCCCTATGCACAGTAGGCCCAGATGGAGCTAGGTTTTTTTTTTCTTAAGTCAGGAATGTGAGCATAGTTCTCAGGGGTTACTGGCTCAGTATAAGACTTCCTCACACCACATGAGATTTGGGTGTAGAATACTGTTTGGATCAGGTCAGATCAAGGTGCATTTTGGACGGCTGGGCTCCTGCAGCTTGACTGCTCCTATACTCATGTTTCCAGAGGCACTATGCAGTTTCCTCTTGGGCTAGGTATGTGGGCATAGATAGGCAAAAGTTGCAGTCTCTCCTTCCCTGAGATCTCATTATGGCCCACTCTTCTGGGTGATCAGCTCTTTGTCCACAGTGTTTCCAAAGGAGTTTCAAATGCTCATTCCCTATCCTACAGGTCTCCAGTCTTTCCAATTCTCCTCCATGGTGTGTTGGAGAAGACCCCTCTGATCAAGGGGAGGTACAACAGACCCCATCATACAGAGAGGTCTACAAAACTTCTTTTTTTATTTTTTTAAGATTTATTTATTTTATGTATATGAGTACACTGTAGCTGTCCTCAGACACACCAGAAGAGGGCATCAGATCTCACCACAGATGGCTGTGAGCCACCATTGGTTGCCAGGACCCGAACTCAGGACCTCCAGAAGAGCAGTCAGCGCTCTCAACCACTGAGCCATCTCTCCAGCCCCAGAACTTCTTATCTTAAAGGTAATCTCAGTTTTTTCTCATATTCCACAAATGGATTAAGTCCTGCCCCATCTTCTCATGAGACTGTAATACCTAAGCCAGCTGCCAAAGCAGGGCAAAACTATGTTCACTCACAAAGAGAATCAAAGATATCACCCATCTCCACCACAGTTCCTTAAGCAATCAGCTTCATGTAAAATGAGTTTGAAACCTGATTCTGCTGAAAAATGGGATTTCAGAATTTCCCTATTAAACTAAGAGGACCTTCAAAGTCCTCCACTATTAAAAATGGACTTAAATAATAACTTATGGTCCAAGGGGGACAAAATACAGTCGCAAATCCCCAAGTGAACCTCATAATACACATACCAGCCCAAGCAGAGACAAAACTTTCTGCATGTACACCATTAGTTCAAGGACCATTGCCAGTTTCAGAAGGGGCTCTTGAGAGTCCTACACCCACACAAGATATGGTATAAAATTCTGAGTCCACCCAAGTAACTCTTGCGCCTTTTGCACATAAAAACTATGATCTAGCACCCTCACCATCTCTCCCAGTACTTCAAATGTCCCTATACAACAGAGAATTTTTCAAATATCCTCTACCACCAAAAAGGACCCTCCTGACTTGTCATTAGGCCCAAAGGAGCCAGGTTTATCACAACACACAGTCAATGAGCCAGACAGACTCCATATTTATGCAATGTGCAGAGAAGATTAAACATCCCCTACCTTCCCCTGGTGACTCTAGGTCATTCTGTCCTTAAACGAGAGGTTCCAAAATTTTCCACATATACATCAGAGATGATAGAATTTCCTAAAACTGAGCAGGATTCTCTGAGTAGTACTCTATCTCATAAAGAGACTGTGGAACAAGAAACATCTACAAAAGGAGAATTACCCACAGCCACATCTTTAGAAATGGCTTGTCGATGTGACACATGTACAAAAGATGTTCTAGGATATATTCCATCTGTAGAGAACCTTATGGATCCAACCATATGTGAACGAGGAGTGGGGGAACATATGAAAACACCAGTGTCTGTACCGTCCTAGACATCTGAGGAAAGGGATTCCTTGTATTCCATTTGTGCAAAAGAATGCATACAACCTCTGCAAATTTCACAGGAGTCTATGGGAATTTCCTTGTCTCCTCAATATCAGCCATCTTCCTCAACAATAGAAGACGGTACACATTCTTCCAAATGTGCATCCAGGATTGTCAGTCCTTTTTTATACCCACAAGCAGACCTAGAACATCTGCCAAATAGCACAAAGGCTCTTGATTTTACCTATTCTTCTGAAGGGGCAAGTCATTAATGCTATTAATCTCAATTAATGTAAGAAAAAACAACAAAAAAACCCTCAAAAACAAAAACAAAAACAAAAACAAAACACTCTAAACCACTAAATTAAAACCCAAGGCACCCATAGGTTAAAACCACTCAGCAACAGACAGGATTGAAACAGAATTGCAATTCTTACCAAATGACTGAAAGTCTTACTGATAATAACTGTCAAATGAAATGAGATTAAAACTGTATTCAAGGCTAAACTTAGATGGCTGGGTTCTGAAGCCTCAGCACAACCAGCAGCAGGGATGTCAGAGTCCAGGGCAACAGATTGGAGTGGTAAGGGCTCAGATGGGAGACCTCAGCCTATCGTTTTGAGTGCTGTAAAGGGCTGGAAATGTCACGATGAAGAAAGTCGTAGAGTATTTGCCAGGCAGCATTTACTGGATGAGAAAAGCCTCTTCTTCTCTCACAGTACCAGCATGGGCACTGGATGAAGCGAGGCCAAGCAGGAATGCACTGAACACTGGCTTGCACTCCATACGTATATCTGTGGCAAAATTCTGGTTCTGTGAAGATTTCAAAGAAGAAGGAAAACAATATCACAATTCACATAAGTTAACTGTTCATACCATTTAGTCACACAGTACAATCATCCTTCAGCTTATCCATAAAACCCTAACCCGTGGGTTCACATTCACTTTCTCTTATGCAGACACTACTTGCTCAACCTCTTTAGTGGCTGAGAAACTGGGATAGGCTGAGGTGACTACTGGGCAATGGTTTTTGAGATTTCTGAATATCCTAGAACCAACTCAAACAATTTTGTCCTTTTTTCAAGTGTAATAAAACTATAGGAAAAGAGTCTATGAATAAAAGGAAGAAAAACACATGCTTTGTTCTATGACTTTAAACATAGGAAAATGTAGAAATATCGCGGATACTGAGACAGCTTTTTAAGTCGCAAATTACTATAAACATACACCCAGAGCATGTGTTCTATGTCCACCTCATAATCAGAAAAAGCTTATAGCTCATTATTGTTTTTTATTGCTGCTCTGTAGTACTTTTTGTTTTGGGGACAGGATTTCATCTATGCACCCCAGAATGACCGACCATCCTATGGCTTCAGCCTCTTCAGTGCTGGGATTGCAGGGTCGTGGTGGCCATCCGTAACCAACTTATCATTATCTTTTGTGAGTACATGCTAGATCTGTCTACAGTAGATCTTTGTTATTAATGCAAACTTCCTAACTAAATGAACTTGGCGTCACCTAAGCATGGGTAAAGAGCCAGAAGAAGGTCAAGACTTCTGAATTGACCAGGATTTTCTTTCTCAAGGCATCTGACAAGTTTCTAAGCAATCAGTACTTGGACCAGTGCACCTACAATGGCATTCTGAGCATTTCTATGAGTACAAGTTGCTGACCCTCTAGCAGTTGTGATACAGCTACCAAAACATATGATCATTGAGCGATAACTGCAGAATTCTTTCTGTGTCAGTTTTAAATGTGTTGGCAGGTGGTTGACTAAAATCCTAACACAACTTAAAAGCCAAATAATTTATTTCAGATAAGGAGATTGCTAACAGGGTGCCAAGCACATTTATTACATGTGTAATGCTATTGGATGAGTTTTCATCATGACCTTAGCTGGCATTGTTATTATTCTGAATAGTTCTTGTTTATTCTGGAAATTCACTAGTGTGAATACAAAATCATACCCTAACTTGCCCATCGCTTGGCAACAGGGCCTTACTCTCATCCCATTTACGTTCAAATTGTAAATGCAGATCATACATTCCAGGTCCATGTGAATAACTGACAGGCTGTTCAGCTGATCAGTCAGCCAGAAATAGGAAAAGCCTACCTTATGGAAGGGAGCAGTAAAAATTTGAAACTGAGAAAAAGATAGGAAAAAAAATAAGAATATATAGAAACAGTTCTCTAGTTCAAGGCTGACCATTCAGAGTGCCTGCTGGTAAAAAGGAAACCAATAAATAAAACACATACACAAAGTCCAGACAACGAGGTTGGTAAAGTTGTAAAGTAGGAAGGAGTTGAAAGTAAAATTGGAAGGTAAACAGTGGATGAGTGTGTGGTTGTTGTTGGGTAAAGCAGAAAACAAGGGGAGGAGAATATGCTAGCAATAGTGGTTTGTTCCTGTAGGCCTTCACTTAGAAGGCTGAGGCAGCAATGCAACAAGTTTGAGGCTATTCTGTGCTACGGAGTAAGACCCTTTCAAGAAAAAGTAAGTGATGGAAGCACAAGAGGCAACCTGGTATTAGGCTACACAGCATTTGTTGGACAGGGGAACACTTGGCGGACTACAAAGCTCTTCTTTGCCTATAAAAGAGAGGAAGGGCCAGACAGTGGTGGCTCATGCCTTTAATCCCAAAACAGGGAGGAAGAGGCAGGCATATCTCTGAATTGGTGGCCAGGCTGTTCTACAATGTGAGTTCTAGGACAGCCTGGGCTGCACAGAAAAACCATGTCTCAGAAAATCAGGGAGAGAAAAATAGGCAGGGAGTGTAATTACATCATCTGAGGCCTGTTGCATTCTCTAACCTAAATGACACTCTTAGACCATCGGGTTTCCAGCCCAGGATCCTATGCATATGAGGCATGCACTCTACCACATGACTGCACCCCCAGACTATATAAAATTGACTTCACTAATGTAATGGTAATGACTGTGTTTGCCTCATAATTTCCACCAAAACCACCTCTGGCCATTATTCTGAAAATAATGATAAATCTGTTAAGCAACTAACTCATGCAATATATACTCTTAGAGTTTATAGAATGGTATAGCTCAATTCTTATAACAATTCTATTAAGTGGAGTAGGTTGAGACAGACATCTCTATGTAGCTCATGGTGGCCTCAAACTTGAAATTCTCCTGCCTTTATTCACTAAGTGCCAGGATCATAGTGTGTAACAGCATGCTAAACTTACTCATAGCAATTCCTAAGCTAGTCCTTTGTTATTCCCATTAACACAAACTCACCTTGACTTGTTCTATGTAAACCTGTTATAATTACAAAAAAAAATCCTGGCATTGCAGAGCAGAACCAGACAGTGGTGCAACCATCAGGAATATACTCAAGTTGTGCAGGGGAAACGGTTGTGCCTGCATAGAGGAGAATGGATAGAGATAGCTTTTAACTTTATCCTCTTAGACTACCTTGACTTTATAATACAGAAGAAAAAGCATAGATAATAATTCATTCCTCTGACACTGTAGTAATTCTGAAAATGAATTAAAATTCCTAGCTCTCTGGATGTGTAGCTGTATTCATTTCGTAGAGACATTCAACCTGGGAATCTATGGCTGGCCTCCCCTCAGATGTGGTTGGTTCTTTCTCTTTATTCTATAAGCATTTCCCTTCAGAGGGATACATGACTATATAATATGAATCAATCTTGTATATCATCTATAACAGATACTGTTCGAAGATAGCTATGGAAACAATAATAACAAGTTTTGAGATACTGGTCTCTGGAGCCGATATATTTTGATTCCATGATTCTCTGCCTGTGCTGTTAACCACTGAACCCTCTCCAGGTCCCTTGGGTTCATGACTGTGCACACACAATTTTACTCAAAAAAAATTGGTAAAACCTGATCTGTGCCCAGGCAGTCATTACACATGCCTTTAGAGGAAGAGTGGGTGAATTCAAGATTAGCTTGTTCTGTAGATCCAGCTCCAGGACAACCAGGGCCACACTGAAATACCCTGCCTTGAAAAATAACAGCAACAACAAAAAACAAAACAAAACAAATTGATCGCTAATGATATAACTAAGGATTCTATTTTAAAACTGTTACCTTACTAGAAGAATGAGGTAATGTTACTATTGGAATGTCTGGGGCTTTGTGCTATATAATTGTTTACCTAGTTGGGGCAAATACAATGATAAGATAGAGGACAAAAGACTTACTTAGTATCCATAGAATGCACTATATTTGACAAACTAACATTGCAGAAAGTACTTAAAGTTCTTTTTTTTGGGGGGAGGGGAGGGAAGGTAGCATAAGTCAATTACAAATATTCCCATATAACTATGAATATAAATGGTGAGCAATCTATATTTTTAAGACCAAGTGTTTTTCAATAAAAGTAAAGATAAAAAACAAGGGAAATAAGATTTTTATTTTAGGACAAGTGTTTACAAAACATTTTCAATAAATAAAAATATGGGGAAAACATTCTGTTAATTATCTGACATACATTTTAGGGAATAATTTTATCAATGAAGTTTGAATAAATAGGTCAACTGATTTTAAATGACCTATACCCAATAACACTTGTGTTTTAGCAATGAAATTACAAAAGCAATAAATCACTGTTTCAAGGAACACTTTTACTAGTGTGTTAATCCTTTTTACACCTCACTCAAGCCTATTCAAAAAATCAGTCTAAATTTATCATCACACAGTTCAGACACAGATACACATCCATTCAACAGGGATCATTCTACTCATCAGAGAAAGTAACCATGCATGAAATGATGGCTTCCTACTTAAAAAAAGGAAATACTGAGGCTCTGCACACAAAGTACGCATCTATACCATCCTGCAATGGCAACATCATCACAGTAAGCTTTCTGAAATTTCCAAAAAGCTCATTTAGAAATAAGTTTATAGAAATGCTAGAGCAGTGACTAGATATGTACTGCTGCTCTTCTGTAGGAAGGGGATTAGTTCCCATCACCCATGCTTGGTTCACCACTGTCTACAACTTTAGCTTCAGGGATCAGGTGCACTCATTTGCCTTTCATGAATACCAACTATACACGTGGTACATATATATATATATATATATATATATATATATATATATATATATATATAATGTAGGCTCTCACATATATGATTTAGAGAAAAATAAACACTTCATAGGGATTTATGGTTATAGGTAATCAAAGAGAATACTGAGGTAAATGCAGTACAAAGTAAACTTGGATTTCTGATCCTTCTACCTTCAAATTCTAAGTAATGGATTACACAATAACACTCTGCCTGACTCTCTTTTCTTTAGAAAGAAAAAAAAGTGCTATATATTACCACACTGGTTAATTAATTATAATACGTACAATCAATTAACTATCTGGCTACCATGTTATAAACGTTCAAGGTTATCTGGTGTCCAAGAAAAGCACTAACTCCTGAATTTGGGCACTATTTCCTTGTCCCAATATGAATCCTGCCTCTAAGGCTGTGCAATCCAACAGTTCAGTGAGGCATTTGAGGAAGTCAATGCGAATGTACTATTCTCAAAATGTTGTGCATGCCTTCTAGACTTACCAGAAAATTAAACAGTCAAAATATTGATGTATAGTAGAAAGTTTTGTTGGAGTTGATAAAAAGAAAACCATAAACCCATAAAGGGCAAGTGAATACACATATATAAGGATGATCCTAAATGGAGAAAAGAAGCATGGCAGAAGGCTCAGGCACCATAATATCCCCATGGAATCCAGCAATCTGTAAAGCAAAGGGAAGACAAAAGAAAGTTCCTTCTTATATTACACAGAATAGCCTTTAATAAACAATGATATGAAAAATGATGAACAGTTCAATAATACTCTAGTGGGAGATGGACTTGAGCACTGATCAGGTTATTCATAAACATCCCTGCAGTCAGCCACTCAGAGTCGAGTACATCCATGAGCGTTCCAGTAAGTCAGCCAATCTGTGAGAGTGGAGTACACTCAGTAGCTTAAAATGAGTGGTAAAATAGAGATATGATTGAATGCCAGGAGGACAAGAGACTTACCATGGCCATCAGTGGCAATCCTAACAATAAATCTGAATGATAAATGTTGTGAAACAAACAAGAAAAGTGCCAAGAGACTACCAAGCAGCCACTGGAGAAACAGAAACATGCCTCCTGCAAATAAAGTGTGCATTGAAAAAATAAGTCCTGCAACTGGAAGTAAAAGGTAAATTGAGTACTACAGTTAGAAGTGTAATAGGCCCAAGGCTACTATACTACAGGAGCCTATGCTAAAACTTAAAATTGTGGAAAAGCAATTGAGTTCTTACTGGTCACTGGATTGACATATTCAGTCCTCAATAATCTAATATGACAATTACCTGATCAGAAAATAACATTCAAAGTAGCAAAAGGAAAATTCTCTTAATATCTCTGAAGCAGCAAACATTCCATTAACATTGGCAAAGGGATAATAACTCACCTGTTATTGATCATGTCAGATTGTCTCCACTTCTTCCTGTTCCCTTCTGGCATGAGACCTCTTGCATAAACTGAAAGGAACCATCTTCTTGTCTATGAATGAGACACAGTAACACTTCCAGACACTAACAAAGAAAACATTGTTTCTGTTTACCAAAAAAATATCTCCTTTCTGAAAGTCCTGCTCCCTATATAAAATATTGTTGCACTATCTTTCAGATTTGTAGGAAGAATCCTAGGTGTATTGACAGACACTATCCTGCAAGGCCTGGTCCTAAAACAAAATCCCATAATTGTTCAACTGACCCGTTCTTTGTGCTTATGCAGATTAAATAATCCGCAGTCTGGAAGCAAAGGTAGAGTTACAGACTATAATAGCCAGCTGAAAAAGGTGGGAATCCTGATATCCTGCCAGCCTCACTTTAGGATGTTGTCATTACCTGAGAAGAAACTGGGACCATTAATTTAATAAACCATCCGAGATCTGAGGGACTTACGTTAGAATGTTAGAGGCTACTTACCCTATACTTCCTATCTCATATACACTCAGAAATTTGAACCCTCCAGGGAAAATATGTAGTCTGCCCTGTACTTGAAAGATGTATTCTTCAGGTTCCCTTTGGGAGAGGAGATAAAATTCAGTTTTGAATGACAGTTACAGAGTGATGTAAAAGTGGGCAAATAATTTAGACCCTATTCATCCAAGGATTTCAAAATTCTCCAGTCGGTCTGTGGCTGGCCTCAGAAGTTTCCCAGGTCGACACTCTTACAAGATATAGATAACGTCCTCCTCTCTCCTGAAACTCAAAATAATTGAACAAGGGAAACTGAGGCACTGGTCCAAGAGTTATGATCACCTATCAATGGTGAGGAAAGTTCCCCTTTTCATATAAGTGGACACCAATCTTGGCAAAAATCTGGGGGAGGCAAAAGAAACCTGTATAAAAGAATGGTTGCTGTTATCCCACTGGTACAATCTCCAAAGATTACGAGACAAGATTGAGAGATTCTTGGTGTGAGTGGGTATTGCTCTGCCTGGATACCAGGGTTTTGGAGAAATAACAAAGCCTCAATACCCCATAACACATAAGGGTACTAGGAGGAATCTGTCTGGAGACAGACGGTATGGAGTTTAAGACTTGATAGTTTGTTTTGGGTACAGAGCAACATTTCTAGGTTCCTCAGAATGTTTTTATGTGTTTGTCCATGAAACAGATGAAAATATACTGCGTGAGGGATTTACAAAAACAATTTAGGGCTGTGAAACACCTTGTAGTGCACCTGTATAAATAACTGGACCATGTAGCCTCAGGAAGAATCACTTGTCTAAAGGCTTTGTTAGCTGCCCCTATTCTCTGAAAGAAGCAGAGAAGTTAATTCTGGGTCAGCATTTTATACTCCTATCATCCCAGAGAGTTGAAGCCTTTCTACAAGGAACACCACAACCTGGTTTATATTTTTTTCCATCTTTATTAACTTGAGTATTTCTTATTTACATTTCGATTGTTATTCCCCTTCCCGGTTTCCGGGCTAACATCCACTTAACCCTTCTCCCTCCCTTTCTATATTTGTGTCCCCCTCTCCATCCTACCCACATTACCACCCTCCGTCCAACAGTCACCTTCACTGTGGATTCAGTCTTGGCAGGACCAAGGGCCTCTACTTCCACTGATGCTCTTACTAGGCTATTCATTGCTACCTATGAGGTTGGAGCCGAGGGTCAGTCCATGTATAGTCTTTGGGTAGTGGCTTAGTCCCTGTAAGTTATGGTTGGTTGGCATTGTTTTTCATTTATGGTGTTGAGCCCCTCCCAGCTCTTTCAGTCATTTCTAAGATTCCCTCAATGGAGGTCCTATTCTCAGTTCAGTGGTTTGCTGCTGTCGTTCGCCTATGTATTTGCTGTATTCTGGCCATGTCTCTCAGTAGAGCTCTACACCCAGTTCCTGTTGACCTGCACGTCTTTTCTGCTTTATCCATCTAATCTAATTGGGTGGCTGTATATGTATGGGCCACACATGGGGCAGGCGCTGAATGGGTGTTCCTTCTGCCCCTGTCCTAAAATTTGCTTCCCTATTCCCTCCCAAGAGTATTCATGAGACCCTGGCTTCTATATGTCCCTGTTGCACACTAACAGATACTATTCCTGCACCATCCTGGACTGTAGTCGCAAAAACCCACTTGACATAAATCATGTTACCCTGTGGTGTGCTGAAGGCCCTCAGATGCTCTTCACTGACTGTCCTGAGGTAACAACAATGGCCCAATTTATGTGGAAAGACCTAATGTATTACTACCAAACACCATCCTATGAAAGACACTAATGCAATAGTCAACACAGTTGGGAGTATTTTCATTAAACATAGAGTGAGATACCAAGGAGTTTCAACAGTTACTGTAATTGAAATTATTTTCACGCAAGACTTAGACCCAAGTACGTAGGGCCAGGGAACACAATCGGTTCTTCAGTCTGACTCAGGAGGTCAAATGGGGAAAAGGGAAGCCTGTCATCTTGTACATGGACAGACATTATGCTTTGGATACTCCACATGTCTATGGTATAATACGGAGAAAAAAATTGTCCTCGTTGCTTAGGAATGGACATTAAGAGCATAGAGGAAGTCGTTGCTCTCCAAGAGGATATTTGGATTCCCTTATGATTTACTTGGCTTAACTGCTATGTATATCAAAGAGATGTCTGCCTTGAGACTAAAGGTAACAAGATCACTGACCTAGATGCCTAACAGGTGTCCCTTAGTCCAGTGATCCTACTGACCTTCTGGTGACATACCTAACCCACTGCTACCTGAGATATCATGGTATCAATATGATGTGAGTATGCAAAAGCATCAGATGGATACCTGGAAGCCACTGGTTGATACTGAACAACGGAAGGAAAGATCATTCTTTCAGAAACAATTTGCAGTTTTCTGATAACTCAGCTTTGCCAGGCTACTTGACTTGGGTCCACAGAACTCTATGAATTGCCAGCACCAATGTATGTTATACCTACCTACACTGGACAGCATGGAAGGAGATGTCTAAGCCAGATGCCAGGTTTATACTTATATAAATACAAGACAGAGTTCATTTGACAGAAAATTACATATGACTGGCCAACACTATGATGAATTATGGGCACATGATTTTACTGACATATAGACTGCTAGGATAGGATAAAAGTAAGTGCTTGTTTTTATTGATACCTTTTCTGGGGGAGTAGAAACTTATCCAACAGACAAAAACTGGCAAAAGAGAAATTAAAAGCTCTGCTAGAAACTTCTCCCCTAATTTTCCCTCTCACTATTAATGCTGTCATGGAATAGCCCATCTTTTATAGCCAAAACCTCTGAATTAATAGTCAAAGTTTTTTTTTTTTTTAATTAACTTGAGTATTTCTTATATACATTTCGAGTGTTATTCCCTTTCCCGGTTTCCGGGCAAACATCCCCCTCCCCCCTCCCCTTCCTTATGGGTGTTCCCCTCCCAACCCTCCCCCCATTGCTGCCCTCACCCCATAGACTACTTCACTGGGGGTTCAGTCTTAGCAGGACCCAAGGCTTCCCCTTCCACTAGTGCTCTTACTAGGATATTCATTGCTACCTATGGGGTCAGAGTCCAGGGTCAGTCCATGTATAGTCTTTAGGTAGTGGCTTAGTCCCTGGAAGCTCTGGTTGCTTGGCATTGTTGTACTTTTGGGGTCTCGAGCCCCTTCAAGCTCTTCCAGTTCTTTCTCTGATTCCTTCAATAGGGGACCTATTCTCAGTTCAGTGGTTTGCTGCTGGCATTCGCCCCTGTATTTGCTGTATTCTGGCTGTGTCTCTCAGGAGCGATCTACATCCGGCTCCTGTCAGTGTGCACTTCTTTGCTTCATCCATCTTGTCTAATTGGGTGGCTGTATATGTATGGGCCACATGTGGGGCAGGCTCTGAATGGGTGTTCCTTCAGTCTCTGTTTTAATCTTTGCCTCTCCCTTCCCTGCCAAGGGTATTCTTTTTCCTCATTTAAAGAAGGAGTGAAGCATTCACATTTTGATCATCCGTCTTGAGTTTCGTTTGTTCTAGGGATCTAGGGTAATTCAAGCATTTGGGCTAATAGCCACTTATCAATGAGTGCATACCATGTATGTCTTTCTGTGATTGGGTTAGCTCACTCAGGATGATATTTTCCAGTTCCAACCATTTGCCTACGAATTTCATAAACTCGTTGTTTTTGATAGTTGAGTAATATTCCATTGTGTAGATGTACCACATTTTCTGTATCCATTCCTCTGTTGAAGGGCATCTGGGTTCTTTCCATTTTCTGGCTATTATAAATAAGGCTGCAATGAACATAGTGGAGCACGTGTCTCTTTTATATGTTGAGGCATCTTTTGGGTATATGCCCAAGAGAGGTATAGCTGGATCCTCAGGCAGTTCAATGTCCAATTTTCTGAGGAACCTCCACACTGATTTCCATAATGGTTTTACCAGTCTGCAATCCCACCAACAATGGAGGAGTGTTCCTCTTTCTCCACATCCACTCCAGCATCTGCTGTCACCTGAGTTTTTGATCTTAGCCAATCGCACTGGTGTGAGGTGAAATCTGAGGGTTGTTTTGATTTGCATTTCCCTTATGACTAAAGATGTTGAACATTTCTTTAGGTGTTTCTCAGCCATTCGGCATTCCTCAGCTGTGAATTCTTTGTTTAGCTCTGAAGCCCATTTTTAATAGGGTTATTTGTTTCCCTGCGGTCTAACTTCTTGAGTTCTTTGTATATTTTGGATATAAGGCCTCTATCTGTTGTAGGATTGGTAAAGATCTTTTCCCAATCTGTTGGTTGCCGTTTTGTCCTAACCACAGTGTCCTTTGCCTTACAGAAGCTTTGCAGTTTTATGAGATCCCATTTGTCGATTCTTGATCTTAGAGCATAAGCCATTGGTGTTTTGTTCAGGAAATTTTTTTCCACTGCCCATGTGTTCCAGATGTTTCCCTAGTTTTTCTTCTATTAGTTTGAGTGTGTCTGGTTTGATGTGGAGGTCCTTGATCCACTTGGACTTAAGCTTTGTACAGGGTGATAAGCATGGATCGATCTGCATTCTTCTACATGTTGCCCTCCAGTTGAACCAGCACCATTTGCTGAAAATGCTATCTTTTTTCCATTGGATGGTTTTGGCTCCTTTGTCAAAAATCAAGTGACCATAGGTGTGTGGGTTCATTTCTGGGTCTTCAATTCTATTCCATTGGTCTATCTGTCTGTCTCTGTACCAATACCATGCAGTTTTTATCACTATTGCTCTGTAATACTGCTTGAGTTCAGGGATAGTGATTCCCCCTGAAGTCCTTTTATTGTTGAGGATAGCTTTAGCTATCCTGGGTTTTTTGTTATTCCAGATGAATTTGCAAATTGTTCTGTCTAACTCTTTGAAGAATTGGATTGGTATTTTGATGGGGATTTCATTGAATCTGTAGATTGCTTTTGGTAAAATGGCCATTTTTACTATATTAATCCTGCCAATCCATGAGCATGGGAGATCTTTCCATCTTCTGAGGTCTTCTTCAATTTCTTTCCTCAGTGTCTTGAAGTTCTTATTGTACAGATCTTTTACTTGCTTGGTTAAAGTCACACCGAGGAACTTTATATTATTTGGGTCTATTATGAAGGGTGTCGTTTCCCTAATTTCTTTCTCGGCTTGTTTCTCTTTTGTATAGAGGAAGGCAACTGATTTATTTGAGTTAATTTTATACCCAGCCACTTTGCTGAAGTTGTTTATCAGCTTTAGTAGTTCTCTGGTGGAACTTTTGGGATCACTTAAATATACTATCATGTCATCTGCAAATAGTGATATTTTGACCTCTTCGTTTCCGATCTTTGATCTCCTTTTGTTGTCTGATTGCTCTGGCTAGAACTTCAAGAACTATATTGAATAAGTAGGGAGAGAGTGGGCAGCCTTGTCTAGTCCCTGATTTTAGTGGGATTGCTTCAAGTTTCTCTCCATTTAGTTTAATGTTAGCAACTGGTTTGCTGTATATGGCTTTTACTATGTTTAGGTATGTGCCTTGAATTCCTATACTTTCCAGGACTTTTATCATGAAGGGGTGTTGAATTTTGTCAAATGCTTTCTCAGCATCTAATGAAATGATCATGTGGTTCTGTTCTTTCAGTTTGTTTATATAATGGATCACGTTGATGGTTTTCCGTATATTAAACCATCCCTGCATGCCTGGGATGAAGTCTACTTGATCATGGTGGATGATTGTTTTGATGTGCTCTTGAATTCGGTTTGCCAGAATTTTATTGAGTATTTTTGCGTCGATATTCATAAGGGAAATTGGTCTGAAGTTCTGTTTCTTTGTTGTGTCTTTGTGTGGTTTAGGTATAAGAGTAATTGTGGCTTCGTAGAAGGAATTCGGTAGGGCTCCATCTGTTTCAATTTTGTGGAATAGTTTGGATAATATTGGTATGAGGTCTTCTATGAAGGTTTGATAGAATTCTGCACTAAACCCGTCTGGACCTGGGCTCTTTTAGTTTGGGAGACCTTTAATGACTGCTTCTATTTCCTTAGGAGTTATGGGTTGTTTAACTGGTTTATCTGTTCCTGATTTAACTTCGATACCTGGTATCTGTCTAGGAAATTGTCCATTTCCTGAAGATTTTCAAATTTTGTTGAATATAGGTTT